>NW_024498795.1:2312364-2620650 GCF_017590055.1 Onychostruthus taczanowskii
TTTGAAATAAACTTATCTTATACTCAAAATATATTTAAACTATAGTATACTTAATGAAGAATACTTCTTCCTAAATCCAGTTCAGAATAAATTTAATCCTTGAAGTTTGAGAACTAATAATAGCATTTCTAAATTTATAATAAGTAGCACTGCTTAATGTGCAACTTTTAGACATCTAACTTATTTTGAAAGATGTTTGACTGGAGTCCTATAGAAGTGAATTGCACAGCTGTAGAATCCCCAAATATAAGGACTAATGGGTGTGTCTCAAACACTGATGGCTGGATGGCTGTGGAGGTAACCAAGCATTGTTTCCAATAACTGACTAACACTCCAGTTTCCAGACCAAGTGCATAATTTACTTATAAAACTTTGAGTTTTTTGCAGGTCCTCTGACTTTCTTTCAGCCATGTGCATTTATGAATCTTGGGTGTTCCCTTTCCCTTAAGGGTAAGGTGTCACACACAGGTTAAATACACTATGCATTACATATGAAAGCATTGCATTTATTGCTATTTAATTTCCAGCTTCTTTCTTTCATGCTGAGGCTGTCAAAGGGAAAGAGCATTACTCATAGTAGTCTCAAAGTGCTTTCAAGCATCAGCACTAGAACACTTACAGGGTGTACTGGAAGATATTTAAACATCGTGATTTTTATGCACTTAAGTTTGCTTGTTTATTTGACAATCAATAGTATTGAAGAGGTGGTTTAATAGCAAATTGTGTTTCCTGCTGGAAATGTTAAAAACTCCATGGGTGGTCTCATGGCCTTTTCAGATCAAAGTGCTGCAAATGGTATAAGAGAAAATTTATATTAATGCCTGTGGTAGCCAAAGTGGCAGAAGCAGCAACTAGCTAAAATAAATTTATATGAGAGAAAAGTAGGACAAAATTAGGCAGAAATCCTGTCTGTCCCAATGGAACTAGGGACTTGGCTCTATTTTATATAAATGGATATCTGGAAAAAATGAGAGAGGTTTTACTGCAAATGATTCTCACTGGAAGACTGAACACATACTCAGATAATGAGATTTTCTTACAAGAAGCTGCAGTAGATGAGCCTATCATAAAGACTTCATATGAACAAATGGAGAAAGCAGAAAGCTGTCTAAGTGCAAAGATACATTTTTGGTGAGGGAATAACACTACATAGAATAGTTACGAGACTATATATTTACTATAGAAATTATACACAGTGTGTAAAAAAAAATGAGAGGACTTAAGAAAATCAATTTCTATTTTCCCATTAATCTCTGTCATATAGATATCATACATGGTCCTTTAAAATTTCTTCAGATACGAAATATCTTGATTTCTTACCTGTTACTTAGGGATCATGCATACCTGCAGCACAGAGTGGTCAAATATTTCTGTGGAACAAGACTGAATAAAAACCACATCCCCAAGAGATTGGTCAACACCCTCAACATCGTGCTGTCCGCAGTGTATGTTGTATGCTTTCAAGAGTACTCTCTCCTCATGCTTAAAATGTCTTTCTGCACCTGTAAGCCTTCTGAATAAATGCTTAGCTGAACCTGATCGATCCCTACAAACTTTCTGTTTTGATAAATCATCATTTCCCTCTTAAAAGCTTTCCTTCAGAGTTCCTTAGATGCACATAATGAGGCATATTGAAAAACATGTATTGATCAAAATATGATATGTAGCCCAATAAAAGCTAAAATGGCCCCCCAGTATTTTCTACACAAAAATAACCTGACCTCCAACACTCCTGCCAGAGCAGTATGAGTTTTATTCTGAATCAGGATAGATAGTTGCAATAAAATAAACCACAGTTCTGTGACATGCGCAAACATGCCAAACAGAAAACTTCCAGGCAATCAAATACATTCTCCCTTCTGGAATGTCAGATAACCTCCTGTTGCTGTCTCACACGTGAAAAATCAGAGTAGTAAACCACTGTGTCATCTAAGTCTCTGAACAGGAGATTATAAGGAAGGGTGTGAAGATACAGCGAATAAAACAGAAATTACCCTTTCCCATTGTTTTCCACAGACTTCAGATTCCAATTCACAGCAGATTTACTGTGGAAGGTGAATTTACAGTATCACTCGCCCATATAAACTAGACCTTTAAGTTTTTTTATTTGCAATTACTTAAGTGACGCCCTGCAGCTGAGTATTTTGTAATGCATCAATTCCAAGAAGATTATTTAATGCCATACAAATTGATAGGCCATTTCCAAGGCTTTTATGAGAGAATAATATCTCTAAAGCAGACAGGAGAAAAAAGCATTGCTACCAGGTCAGGTTGATGTGGTGCCTTGCATTCAGTTATGGACAATATGTCACGGTACTGATATTAAATCTTGCTGTGGAGGAAGAGATAAGTCTACATTGGCTATGTCTGAAGAAATTCTTACCTAATATATAGACATAAAGAAATTTTTAAATCATAAGGACTGAGGATTGATACAGACTTTTCTTTTTCCATGGGTCCAGTAGTTATTTTTATGTAAATGGAGGAAAAAAGGCAATTTTTTGGGGGGTTGGGATTGTTTTGGATTTTTAATCAGAAAGCATATATGTTTGCAGATTTTACTTAGACCTTGAATTGTTTCCTATGGGGTTCATAGTTTTCTTCTTGAAGCCCCTGCTAATCACACAAAAAGCAAAGGTTTTTTTACCATCTTTGTAACTGAACCCATTCACAATGTCTTCATACATAAAAAAAAAAAAACAGAATAAATAATGTTTAATGCTCCACATTGTATGCCTTTCCCCAGGAGCATCCTGAACATCCAGAATGCCATTTTGAACAACTAGCTTTAAACATGACTCATTTTCTGAGAATGAATTTTTGAAAATTGCATTTGTGTTTTGAAGCAAAAGAAACCTTTTATACAGTAAAATCTGTACAATAATGTAAAGTCATCGCTATAATTTGGCATTCAGAAATCTATTGATTTGTATCACTTCTTGAGATACCCACTCATCTTTGCTATTTTAAAGTGCTACATTCTGATAATTCCTTAAGTGAGCATAACTGTTAACCAAAAATATTATGTGAAAATATGTGAAAAAGTGGAAAAAGGTACAAGGCAAAGGCAAAAGAATTAATATATTTATGTTCATGCCCAATGCATTTTTCCTAAATAGTCTACCACTTGGTCCAATCTGATGAGCTATTTCTGTGTCTGAGCTCCATATCTGCAATATCTCTGCAACTAAGGAAATTAAAAATGTGTCTAAAAGGAAAAAATTTTGTTTCTTAGTGATGAGAGAGAAGTAAATTGAAATAAACAGCTTTTGAGGGCCTTGGCATACTAAAATGACCACAGCTTTCATTTCAAATTAATTTTCTACACAGCCAGGTGGCCATGCTGGCTGCATATTATTCTTCTTCAGGAAGTGATTTGAAAACTAAATGAACCCAAATTCCAGGTGGAATGAAATAGGAATAGCTACCTATGTTCTGCAGGATAGATTAAGAAAACAAGAAGACATTTGTCTTTCTGTGAAATTATATGCAAGGCAAATAAAGTCACACCTAAAAGGATTTGGATTGGTTTAATATGTTCTGAGGTTCATTCACTTAATTTAGTTTCCCACTATATTTGAATATATCTAGGTGAAATAAACAAGGGGATTTCAGAATATTAAAGAGAAGGTTTTGGCTTGGTTTTTTTTTTTTTTTTTCCTTTATTTCTGTTGATTTTGGTTTTGCTGATAAAAAATGACCCCAACAAGGACTGAAATACATTTTTATCAGCAGAAAGTTCCCTTACCCTTTTAAACAATAAATTGGATTCACAAACAGGGCACAGGACACAGTGCTCCCAGCACAACACTGTGGCTCTGTTCCATCTCAGATTTCATGGAAGTCCTGCAGGCTACAATAGATGTTATGAAAGTATTCCCTTACCTCTCAATATTTTTGTTTTAAAAAGTAAGGCAAAGACTCAGAGGTGAACCATGCTGTAAACTAGGACCACAAATTCAAGAGAATAGTGGTGAAGTAAATAAAAGGAAAATAAAAAACAGAGTATTATTTTCAAGAACATGGACAATTCTTTCCTTTTGTCTGATTTTTAGTAACAGATTTTGCTAGACATACAAAAACAATACCTGAACTTTGCAAGTGCATATGCTAATGTTTGACATTTCTGAAAGAGTGTAGAATAATTCTGAATTTATTTTGTCTGACTAATTCAGTGCTAAACAACTCTACTCTCCACAGGAAATATTGCAGCTATATTCAAATAATGCTAACATATTTTGAAACATCCTCAAGAAACTGGAACTTTAAATACCTTGCCACTACTTTTAAGCATAGAGATTATTTTGGCAATAAATTCTAATCCCTTCCTGTTTATTTATTGCAAAAAGTGAGAGGAAGAATTTTTGCCTTTTCAATCAACTCCTTGCTGAGAAAGAAAGGGAATTCTAAAACAGCTTGGAAAACAGATTGTCTTCCTTTTTGTTTATTATTTCTTATGTTCAAAAATAGCAGTAATGCATCTTCAACCTGGATAACATCAGCTCAGGGACTTTAGTCTTCTTAGGTTAATTTGCATGATGATCCATATGTGCCATTACAACTTTTCAATATTTTTTTTCATCTGCTGTTGTTTTATAAATAATTCTCTTTTTTTTAAGAAGAAAACAAAAACAGTTTTCCTTAAATAATATTCAGCTATTTCCCCAGAGACATAAAGTGCATGAGGCAAAACTGGAAGGAAAGGAAATACTGTGTTCTCTTAGCTATTAAATTTATTGTGATGCTTCTGTATGTTATGATCGTATCTCAGAGATGTCTAATTAAGACCCTTCTCTCCCTCCCTCCTGCCAAGTCTACAAAAAGAATAGATCATTTGAATTTTTCCTCTGGGTAAAATAGTGCCATCGATCTTGAAACAAGATTTTCATAAGCTTTTCAGTTATAACATTAGCATACTCTTTTTAAGGAGTCTTTCTACTCTGGCACAGGACGAAAAGAAAGACTGAATTTGCCTAAGTAAGGCCAGTTTGTTACCCAGGCTGAGTGAGAAATTAACACTTGAACAGCAGAGAGAAGGAACACACTTTTGTCTTCTCTGCTTAATTTGGAAAGTTTTGAGCTCATCTATGTCAACGAAGAAATCCACTGTGTTTATGTTATCTCCTGTAGGACTGTTTTGTGTGACACATCAGGTCCATTGTTCTGTCCAACTGGAAATTCACCACACTCCAGGGGGGGAAAGTAAAAACCACATTTCTCAAAGTACCATCCAAACAGAAAAAAATTATGAGAATTTTTTGATCTCTTTTGTAACCAGCCACTACTTTGAAACCACCTTGTTGCCCTGATGAGGTGCACAGGACAGGTTAAACTGGGCTAAAAATCTGAACTACTCCATTACCAAGAGTTACTAGAGAGTTTTAGAAGTGCAATTCAGAACGTGTGACAGGTGAAAATGCCATCAATCTTTTATGCCCCAGAAAAAGTGAAAGTAGAATATTCTATTGTGAGAGAAAGCCATGAGGTTAATAGATCTAATTTCCATCAATTTTCCAGCACTGTTCCGATTAGTGCTGCTATCTGTGCTGCATACAACTTTATTCTGGCTTTGGGGTCCTGTGTTAAACCACTTTGTCATACTCCCATATGGAAGAAAAAACACATGCATACAAGTTGCTTTTAAATTTTAACTAACTTAAGCTACCAATACCATAAGAAATTGTACTTTACTTATTATTCCTTAGTTTCAGTAGCAAAATATGGTCCAAGATGAATCAAAAAGAGATGCACTGAGAAAAACTTTATGGCAGATATGCAGTGGTGTTGCTGAAACATGGTGTCATTAAAGGTGGAATAAGCTCTGCCCCATAATCTTCATCTGTTCAAGTTTTGTAGAGTCTGCTTTTTTATACTTTGTTGTTTGTTCCCTCCCATTTTTACCACATGAGTTGTTTTGCACATAGTGTTTTAGCTTTGTTTGCTCTGAATACTTCTTCATCTGGCTCTAAAGGTTCAGAAGATATTCTCAGTGTTTTGTGCTGGGCCTCTGGTGCCCCTGTGGTGTCATCTTGAGCCTGTACTCTCAATGTCTCTGCTATCAGCCCATGCTGGTGTTCCCTACTTGCATTGGGTGTGATCCAGTGCCTTGGAAATTTTGCACACTTGACACTTGTGCCTTTCTAGTTATTCTTCCTTCAAACTCCATCTGCAATGCACATAATTTTTTAGAGATGAGCATGTTCTACTCTCAAAGAAGACAAATCACCTCCTTGTCCAGAACCCTTAGCTAGCTTATGATCCAGCCATATATTTGGTCAAATATTTAGTTAAAATGTTTTGTACATTGTGACCAAGCATATAAAACTATTTTATTGTTAGCTACACTAGTAAAAGTCAGTATGAATGAGAGGTTGAGGGCAGAAATTATCTTGTTTCATTTTTCAGATGATTTTTCATACTGAATAATTGCATATTCATGCCGTTTCCTATGGTTTAACTTTTAGTTAACTTTTTTTTCCCCAGGATATATACTTGCTGTCAGGGCAGGACATGCATTTACTGAGAATGTTTAATGTGTAAATTAACTTTCTGATACTGTGAACTGAAGTTGTTTTGAGTTCAGGGAAGGAATGAAATAAACACATAACTAATGCATTTTCAAGGAAAAGCAATTCCTGAAATTTTTGTTGGATTCTATTCTTCTCTTGTGTGGAAAGATTGAAATTTTTCTGAATACTGCTGAGTTGCATATTTATTTGCACATTTAGCTAGACGAGGCTAGTGGCAATATGGTGGATAAAAGGTGTTGCTGTATAGCTTGTCACAATTTCATGAAATGAGAAAAAAAATAATGCAAGAACTTCTATTTTAATTTTTTATTGTCTTATTTTTTGAAAGTAATGGTTAATTGCTTTAAAATAAAAATTGTTCTTTCTATTTTGACACTGATGAAATTCCGAGATTAAATGAGCACTTCATGCAAATTGCACATAGGCACAAGAAAATAGCTGTACTTATTCTTAGGTTTTAGTAGCACGTCTGTCTGCTTAGAGATAAGGGAAGAAGTATTCAAAGTGAAAAATGTTAACTGTCTTTGCATGAGATCATTCCTGCATTTGAACCACAACCCCAAAATTTTAGTGCTCTCTTTCATCAGTCTTTCTCCTTACTTCTTAAACCAGCTTTATTATCTGCCTACCAAAGGTCTGGATGTATGAGGAACACACAAGAAATAATTGGCATTTCTAGACAGACTTTAAAAAAACATTTCTTTACCTTTTAATAGATAAATGCTCTTTTCATCATGATCTTCTTAGAAACTGAAATTAAATGGGATACTCTGGAAGAAAGGATTGAATTCCAAGGTGCTAGTATAGTTACTGAGCAATGTATTCAGAACACTGTCACATACCTAAAACTGCCTGGTTCACTACTTTATTTGTTATGGATATTATTTTTCTGTTGTAGTTGAAATATTTGAAGAAAAAATTGCCCTAGGATAAAAATTTTGAACCTTCACAAGTCTGTTCTGACTTTTTTTCAGGTTGGGGGATGTAAGAGGTCAGATTGTGTTTCATATTTCAGCTTTCAAATATTCTTTTTCTTTCTCTAAGCTTTAGCAGAAAAATTTTTCCCTAGTTCTGTCTTCTCAGCAAGCCAAAAAAACAGGGCCAGATTTCTCCTTCTGCTTTTGAGTTTTTCCACAGCATACTTCCAGATTATTGCAATGTATCATCACTTCCGACAGAAATGAGTTCAAGTTTGGGTCATATGTTCTTTCAATAGGACATAAAATAATTGCTAATAAAACATGCTGGGAGAAAGTTTTGTTAATGCCTACGCATATTTCATTGCTAATTTTTTATTCTGCTGCTTTTCCAAAAAAAGTTAAGTAAATATTTTTCTTTCAAGTGCTGTATTTAAAAGAAATCATATTTGCAGAGCCATGCATTTCAAAATTTCTAGGATAAGTCACGTTAGAGAACATGATTTATTCCAGTGTTGTATAAAACTTTGTAGTGGAATTAATCAAATTCATGAAAATGTCCTTCATTGGTTTGTACTTTCTGACAGGAGGAAGAGTAAGCCTTTGAACATTTCAAATGGATTTTGTTTATTGAAGCCCAAACAGCATAATCCAACAGGTCTTGCCTTTTTATTAATATTATTGTTTTAAAGTTGCTGGTTTTGATTTCTAATTACAAGGAAATGCAAGTACTTGGAGTCACTATACATTATATGTTTCTATATATTTGAGATTCACATAGACGTATAATGTAAGGATCTTCACCTTTTAAAAATTGTTTAATACTTGTTTGAGCTACTGGTGAAACTTAGAACTCTTTATATCATTATACAAAATGTTCAATTCCAAATTCAAACACTGGTGACATCCTTTTCTTCTTTCTTAAGGAATCAATGCCTATTAACATCTTGTACGTGTCAATCAATGCCTATTAACTTCTTGTACGTGTGGTCCTCCCCCCACCCCAACTCCCCACTCCTTGGACCTGCTCTGTGATCTCAGGAGCTCCTGACAAGTCTTGACTGAACAAGCTGAATGATGAAGTGCCCCTTTACCACACCAGTTGTGTGCTGAAGCATCCCCTGGCCAGATCAGGAGCTCTTGCAAGGTAAACGTGGAAGCAGTTCTGACCATCCCAGGAATATAAGCTGCCTGAGCTAAGTGGGGAATGAAGGGTTAACAATTATACTTCTTAGCCATGGCAAATTATTCCCCTGAATATTAGCCTGAGTGAAAGGGTACCATCATTATGAAACCTTTTGAAAAGGTCTGGAACTGCCCTACACACACAAACTCCTCAAGGTGCAGCCCTTGCCTGGTGAGAAACACTGAGGGTTTGATGTGAGTGCTCCACTGAAGCCAATGGGAATTTTTGATAGGTACCTTTACAGGCACAAATAGAGATGTATCTTGCTGCCTGGCTGCATGCATGCAAATTGATAAGGGTATGAATGTCACTGTTACAACTCTAGCAAATCCTATTGAATAATTTTATAAATGTTAAATCAGTTAATGATTAAGTGCTGCTAACTCCTTTTTCACCCTTCTCTTTTTTTATCTATATCCTTTACATGCTCACACTTTTGCATCCCCGCTATCCCTATAAATCATCCTAAACTGATTCTACTTCAATTTTCCTGCATATGCTTCACAAATGAAGTGATGAAGAATCGTGTTTCCTGAGCAGTTGGGGTCCTCTCTGGCTAGCTATAGACCCTTGCCCACACAATACTTCACAGACAAAGGTAAAAGATTGAGAAGCGCTCTCCTCCGTGTGGGAAACGTTGTCCTTTATTCCAAGACACACATCAGGTGGACAAACCCGTGGGAGGAAAAAGAGAGCATTCCCTGGTGGCAGAGAGCTTTTATATCCCCCGGGATGGGGGTAGAGGGAGAGGTCCACAGCCAATGGGATACCAGTGAGGAGAGGCGAGGGGAGGGGTAACCCAAGGGAGAGACCACCAGGTGGTACCGGGATAGGTGAGGGAAAGACCATGTGATGGGGAAAAGGGGTAACAAACCACAGGATATAACATAAGCTATATAGTGCAATATAAAACTATTCTGGGCAAATTCCCAGTCACCCAGTGCAAGAGAAAAACTAAACTGGTGCAAAAAAGTGAGTGGATTTTACTGTTGAATTCTTTTAAGTTGTACTTTCACAAATTTATATTAAAACCTGTTTTTTTCCGATATGTTTATAGTGATTCTTTAAGCTGTCCAAACCACTGATTCATGATAGCCTGTCAAGATTTTCTGAGAAGAGACAGAGGCTGCTAATGTATTAGGAGCCAACAGGGAAACAGCTGCAAAATTCCTCAAGGGAATTGGGGCATGCTCCTCTGTAAAGGTGACACAGTCAATATTCCAGCTGAAGTGCCTCCACACCAGTGTCCACTGCATGGGTAGGAAGCAGGAGGAGCTGAACGTTAGGATCTAATTGCCGTTGCTGACACGTGATGGAAGAAAATGCACAACTGGACCCTTGCATCTGCTGAAAAAGTGGCACAGCAAACTGTAAGTGGTTCAGGACAATCTTGGAGGTAGTCAAGAATAGGTTTTTTTTTTCTGACTAAAAGAGAAGTGTTACTAGGCCTGTTGCTCGTCAAGATTGGTGACAGCCTGGGCTGTAGCCAAGATATCCTGGTGGAATTCAGAGTCTTGAGGGACATGGGCCTTGTGAAAAGTATGCTGTACTTTAGGAAAGCAAACTTTCTGTTGTTTGAGGCAGCAATGGATGAGACCCCCTTGGGAAACAGCCCACAGGGACAATGAAGCTGAACAAAGCTGTCAGCTCTTTAAAAACATTTTTCTTAGAGCACAGGAGCTCTCAATTCCCACGTGTATTAATTTGGACAAGGAAAGCCCAAGACCAGCAAGGCTCAATGAGAACCTCCTGTTCAAAGTAAAGAATAAGAAGAAAATGTGCAGACGGAGGAACCAGGAATGTGTCCCTGGGGAAGAATATAGGAACACTATTCAGCTGTGTGGGGATTTGGTTAGGAAAGATAAAGCGCAGCTGGAGAAGAGAAGGCTCCAGGGAGAACTTATTGTGACTTTTCACGATATAGAAAAGGATATTATAAAAAAGATGGAGAAAGATTTCATATAAAGAAGAAATTCTTTACTGTGAGGGTAATGAGGCACTGGAACAAGTTGCCCAGAGATGCTGTGAATGTCCTGTCTCTGGAAATGTTCAAGGCCTGCTTGGATGGGGCATTAAGAAACCTGGTCTGGTGGAAGGTGTCCCTGTCCATGTCAGGGGTGTTGGAGCTAGATAGTCTTTAAGGTCCACTCCAACTGAAACCATTTTATGATTCTATAATTCATTCATCCTCATACATTTTAGCAGTTCATTCAGCCAATTTGAGGGGAAGAAGAGCAGAGAGGAAGAAGACCCAAGAAGGGTTTGTGTTATATGTCTCCTGAGAAAGTCTATTGTGATGTAAGAGATTTATGTTTTCACAAAAAAATTTTTTGTGTCTCGATATCCATAAGTCTAACAACTCAGGTTAAACATGCACACAAAAATCAATTTCTATTTGGTCCTTTTTAATTTGTGATAGACGTTCAAGTTGATTTTTATGTGATTTAGAGTTTTGTAATGGAAATTATATAACAGGGTTGCTGTCACCTTGACCTGTTTTCTAAATCTTCTGTGGAAATCTGTAAAATTATACATACGCCCACACAAAAGTTAATAGCATAGGGTGGGCAGAGAACATTATTTTGTTTCATTTTGAGCAGACTTGTTGAGGACATTTGAAAAAACCAGCTGTTTAAAACATTTGAGTCTTTTTTCTGTGATTCATCCTATCAACTTGTTTTACCATACACTAAATTACCATTTATATTCAGAAAGTATGAAATCCTAATACGATGAATTGATTTCAATATCTCTTTTTTGCAGATGGTGATAACTGATATAATTGGCAAAATATATGTGAGACAGAGAGAGAGAAAAGTGAAGTGATATTACAAGAAAGGAAGAAATGGAGCATTATTAAGAATCTCCACTGTATTATGAAAATAGAAAAGTAAGCAGAAAAACATGTAGGCATAAAACAAATATTGTGATATTTGTCATCAGTTATTGTTACTGTAAAATATTAATATGGGCCACTAAGCTAAAAAAGGCAACTGCCATTTAGAAAAAAAAAATCACAATTGATTAAGCATATCTGACCAAAAAAATTATTTTTATGAAATATTTGCATCACAGGTTCTGAATTTTTGACAGATATATATATCATGGCTCAGCGGCTGCTCATGGATTGGGCTGACCTTTTAATGGCAGGCACAAAATGTCCTTGTAATGATGGGGAAGGGGGAATTATTTTTTGTAGGCTGAGCAGCTAAATTACTTATTCAATTGAGAATGAGAGAGAAATTGGTTCTTGGGGTTAAAAACAATATTTAGGAATCGGTGTGAAAATGTTCTGGAAAAAAAAAAAACAAACCACAAAAAATCCCCAAAAACTCCCACCTTTTTTCCCCTGACAGATGAAAAAAAAAAAAAAAGCTTATTGTGGGTTTATATTTCTGGCAAGTTAGTAGTGTGTTATGTTGTCCATACAGTCTTTGCTATCTGAAATTAGTGTGTTGCCAGTACTCTTTCATATGAATTTTTTCAGCATGTTTTCCATATGTGCTATTAATTGCTCTTCTTTCTTTAGTTAGTTGCTTAGGGATACTGGAGGATTTTAAAATTTATGTCCACCTCTTAAGTCCAAGATCAGGTGTGCAACCCTACAAAACTTGCAACTGCATATAAAGTCAATTTTGCTTCATCAGTGAAGAAAGGAAATTTCTCATTGCCTGTAACCTACATAGCTTGGAGTTAAGGTATTTAAAATTAAGAGACAGTAGAAGAGACCATGCTGCTGAAACATTTTACTGTTCTTTATCTGTCGCTGACTATTCTCACCATTTTCAGTCATTGTCAAATTTTAAAAACCATTATTAAATGAAGAATCTTCTCAGCAGAATCAGTCCCTGAAAGTATTACATTTATTTCCATTAAAGACCCTAACAAATAAAGGAGGAGAGGGAAAGATTTCTGAAGACTTTGTGATATCTCATTCCCCTATTATGCAACTAAAACCATGGTCAAATATATATATACATATATATATATATATATATATATATATATACACACATATATATATATATATACACACACATATACATATGTGTATATATATATATACACATATATATATATATAAGACAGAATGCTTTGAAGCACTCCCATGTCATTCCTCAATTCCATTTTCTCCCTGCCTTAAAGATTGAGGTCAGTACTGGACTTCATAAGAAAGGAAAATCAGATGTAGGAGTATTAAAATTAATAGAAGTAGGACAGCCTCATAAGAAGCAATGTATATTTTTTTGTTTTAATGGAATATCTCATGCTACAGTACTGCATATATCTCTATAGCACCAGCATTTCCGCAATGCAGAAACTTGTCTTCTTTCTCTGTATCCTTTACCAGACTTTAGGCACCTATTGATTTTTATGTATGTGTGCTAGGAAAGCCAAACCAAACCAGACACATTGATTACATGTTTATAAACTTTCATCTATTTGGACTAAAACAGTTTAAATTTCAGTTCTTCCTCTCCTTCTCTTAATTAAGAGTTACTTCCTCAAGCGTACAAAATTTTACCTACAAACTGTATTTCATATTTTTTTACCCTGAGGTGAAATACAAATAGAATTAAATGTTTGAGGGTTAATTTCCTGGAAATAAAAGTATTTAGAGCTGTATTCATGTGGCAAATTCTTCAAGGAAAATCTCTGAAGGAACGGCAATTATTTTTTTTTTTTTCCATACAGTGATTAATTTTCTGGCCCAGGCATGGGAATTCCTTCTCTGTGCAATCAGACATTGGCACTAGACAATGAATGTTGGTGATTATATATTCCTACTCTTATTTTAGCTCTCCTACATTATCTTTCATTTAAAAAAAAAAGAAAAAGCAAAATACAAAACAACAACAAAAAGAAATTCTGTTTATGGCACCCCAGTTTATAGTTTTGAGACAATGATTTCTAGCAATACTTTAAGAAATTTGAATTCTACCACAAATTTTTACCCTTTACATGATCATTTTTCAAAATTAATAATTTTTTTTTAAGTTGTTATATCTACATTAACCACTAGTTTTGTATGAACTTATTGAAACAGCAATGAGTGGTAAAGTTGGTAAAAATGCATATACAGGAAAATATTTCAATTCTGGAATTGAAAAAACTCCGTAAGATTTTAATCTGAAGATTTTATACATCAGTTCTTTACGGCCTAGTTTGGTCATGCCTTCATGATATATACCAGTAATGCAGCTCTCCTCCAATATGTGGTTTTCTCTGATATAGGCTCAGTCAATGTTTCATTTTAGGAGAAGTAATGCAGTAAGGTACTGGAATCTTTAAGCAAGAAAACATCTGGAGTTTAAATGTTCAGGAACAGGAACAAAAAATATTGCCTTTGAAGTGTTTGCTTGTGGATAAGGGGGGCGGGGTGGGGGGGTGGGAGAGAGATTGAAGATAATTGTATCTCTTTTTTATTGTAAAATAAAAAAAAAAGTTTGTAAAGGAGAACATATTCCAAATGTATATTTGACTAAGCAAATAGGTTTTTTTCTATATTAAATTAAACAAATTTTCACTAGGCCTAGTGTTTGCCTATTTTGAAAAGAAATATTTAAATATTTAGGAGGCATTATAAAACACCGGTTTACAAGACAGAGCATTATACTTTGTTCTTTTTCTTGGGTGGCATCTCTAATCAGTTTATGAATCATACTGTGAAATCCTGGGAGGCTCAAAATTTTGCCAAGTATATATCTTTAAGGATGTTTTTATGACCATGTATCAAAACAGGTAGTGGGCACTGGTAAAATAAACTTTGTTGAAAAAGGATGTAATTTTAAAAATTATTATTTTATTTCTGGCCAAAATCTTCTTTACCATTGTTCGGCTTTAATAGGTGATATGAAAAACAGTGTGTTTTTTTTTTTTTTTTTTGTTTTTGTTTTTGTTTTCCATGAAACCTCCCTTATATGTTGCTTCTTATAAGGCCATCCTAAGTCCTTCAGACTTCCAAACTTTATTATGTTGATTAATTTGAGGATAACCACCCTTATAAGATTGAAAAGTCATTAGAAGAAGAGGACGGGTAAGAGAAATTGTCACTATCTTAAACCTTTTGAAACTTTAGCTCTTATGTTCCAAAAATGTAATGTAATGGAAGAATAAAGTGTATGCATGGCTTAAATCCTAGTCTTATACATCCCTGGATTTCTGTTATGGTATCTGTAAAGTTCAAATATAAACTAAAAACTTGTAAATTGTGTGTATGTAGTATGACATTAATTAGGAAGCTGTTGCTTTCATGACAGAAAAAATCCAAAGCCAAATAAGTCTGGTTTACAAAATAATAAAATACTTAGACCAAATAGATTTGCATTTATACTATTTCAGAATTGAAGCTTTTTCTGATTTCTCTTCCATTAAAAAATTCTACATCAAAAAGTCACTAAAAATGGAACTTGTTTCAGCCAAGATGGAATTCAGGAGAGGAAAATGTCTAGTTTTAAGTAGTTGTTTTAGCCAATCTAACATTTAAAGGTTAATGTTTAGCTAGGTAATGTAGCTAAAGATTACAGGAAAGCAGAACTAAGAGGTAACATAGGCTATTAAAGTATTATGAAAACCAGCAGGCAGCATTAAAAAAGTATAGTAGATAATTGACTTGCCTTCAGTAGTAATAGCACAATAGGCAAATTTATTTCTCAACAAAAATCAAGTGCAAGTATGAATAGTGGTGTCAGGCTGTGGATAGGAATGACATCAAACATTTAAAATTAAATATTCTCATTTTTATGCCTATTTTTAGTCCTTTATTCATGTGAAAGCAGACAAGCTGAAATACTCTTTTAAATTTAAGAATATCAATCTGTTCTATCTAATATTTGTGAGTCACTTTCAGCTTAATGCTCTTCAGCTAGCAAATAGTTCAATTGCAACATTTTCTAAAAAATGTGGGACTTGTTTTTAAATAATTTTTTAATACTAATCTACAGATCTGCTTGGCCATAGAGTGGCTGAATTCTTTCTTCTGGCTATGTTTCTATGCTGGTTTAAAGCCCAGCAGGAAAATTAAACCATTTATGTTACCCTGTTCTACTTTTGGCCTATCATTCTCCTGCTCAAACCGTACCCCAGCCAGGATGCGGGTGGCATGGAATTAAACAGTGGTAGAAACTCCACCCCTTTTCTCTCTGGCCACAATAGTTACTTTCTACTAATGTCTGCACTTATCCCTTTTCTGTAAGAGAGAAACAGTCTTCTTGCTGTGCTCCATTACAAGAAAAACCAAAAAAACTTGTGTGTGATATACATAATTTCTGTCATTCCAGCAGGTTTGAGAATGGAAAACAGGCAGATGATGCTCTGTATGAACTGACTGAACTAGCTTTTGATTTAACACAAACCCAGCTGCACAGCCCCTGGGTCTCCCATTCCTGTGGTGATGGAGGCCCTGGTGACCCTGGCTCTGTCCCCTAAAGGCTGCTGCCTGCTTCCTAGTGCAGTGCAGATAGCAGAGCAGGGTTATGAACATAAAATAAGGGTGACTACACATATGCTCAGATGATCCCAAGGGATCCTCCTCTGCAAGTTTATCAGGTTTACACTTGTGTGTTACTTGAAGTGCTCTGTCTTGAAGAGAATCTCTGTCCTCTGTTGCTGAGAATAAGTGTAACTGCTTTGGAAGATAATGAAAAATATATTTTGGTTGCCTTTATCCCAAGTGTCCAAACTCTACCCGCCCCGTTTATTGTCTATCATTGCGTTCCTTGGTAAATACAAGCTGCAGTTATTGCAGCCATAAGGCTTCTCTGGGAGACTTCTTCTTTGCTGACAGATCATATTAAGGAAAAGTTTTTGATTTTCTAAAACTTGGGGGTGGATGGTGGGGTTGCAATTTTTCAGACTTAGAAGGAAAAGAAAATATAAAGGTGAAAACCCTAAAACAAATCAGCTGAAGCTTCATAAGCAATGCTTAGATTTGCCACACTGCAGAACTGGCCACTTTCCCTTTTTAGATGAACAGCTCTTTGTTTAATACATTATTAAAGGGTATGAGTAATCAAGTTTTGTATTTTTTATTCCATTACCTGAATGAAAATCTATTACATTTATAAGACTTCTCTAAGAGAATGCTATAAATTTGATAATTTATAGCATTCTCTTTGTTTGCGCTGTTGGCTTAAGTTCGTTTGTGCTGTTGCTGTTGATTTTAGAAAGTTTTCTTAAATGTTGTTTCTACAAATGGCTTTTATCCTGCTGTTTATCATACTCTCCTGACCACTCTCTCCTGATTCAAGAGCTCACATTGATTTAAGCAACGAGCAGAGATGTAATACTTCAACTCCTGACACAGAGAACAGTTTGTAAGCTGAACTTTAATTTACTCTATATGGCACACAACTCACATTTCAGCGATGCAAAACTTACACTTCCCATTCTACTTTCTATATTTCTACATGACTTGCTGCTTTATATTTTACTTTATTTTTTTTTCCTCAGAATTTCTCTTTCAAGCAGTCTTTCTACAAGTTATTCTATTGTTTCTTATGGTTTTGGCAGCTGTATCTTTTGCCCTACCCCATCTGTCTCCTCCCAGATGCTCACTTCTACACAGTTCTGGGTTTAGGTGTTAAAAAAAAAAAAAAAAAAAAAAAAAAAAAAAAAAAAAAAAAAAATTAAATATCTTTGCCAATTTTTCTAATGATGATCCTGGCCCCATCTGCCCCTCTGTTCTCACCAGATGCCCAACCTTGTCCTGTTTCTTGTTTTCTGAGCTGTCTCTGATGATACATGAAGAATTCCATTTTGTAATGGTACCCATTTTGCAGAATTTTAGTAATTTGGTTTCTTTTTGGTAACAAGATAAATAGGCAAAAGCTCAGAGCACTTGTTCTTTCTCTCAATAATACAGCACCATGGGGGAAATTGTTGTTAAAATACCTGAAACAAAAGGGAAGCAAAAGAGTGGAGCATCTATGTTTTTCCCAAAATACTGATTGCTGCCTGATGACAGTTCATTTCTTACCTGGCTTGCATGTGTGCAGTGAGCAGGAAACCTGGCTTCCCAATCCAGCTCACTGAGCTGTACATTTTTAATCATCTAGCTACTCAAAAGCATAGGAAGTAAGAATTAATCCTGGAAGACTGAGCTCCTGGTCTTACATTGTAGACTGGACTGCAATACTCTGTTCAGACAGCTGCGCAACTCCAAAAATGAAAGAACACTTTGTAGAAGATTTCTTTATAAAGTGAAGAATTTCTAGATGAGGTACACTCATAAATAAAACCTCCCTCAAAAAACCCCATTGATTAAATGTACCACAGTTCTTACTAATCTTCAGGATTGATATTCTATAATACTATCAAGCCAGTATAGAATTTCTGTACAAAACAGGTGCCAAAACAAGATGCAATGGATAACTGTGATTAATAAGGTTCAGAAATTTACCAAATTCTAAATTAATTTACATTGTTGATTTTTTTTAATGTGCCTTATATTAAGAATAATACAAGTTGTTTATCAAGGGAAACGGTCAAAAAAAGTCAAACAGATCTCCTCACAGGATGATTTTATAAAAGATTTTATAAGAATTACAGTAACAATAAATTATATCCCAGTGCATTTCTTTATCAAAGTGCAAAAAGTACACCAAAAAATGTATCATGGAATCACAGAGTCATTGAATAACCTGTCTTGGAAGGGACCCAGGGATCATCAAAATCCAACTCCTGGCCATGCACAGGACAGCCCAAGAGTCACACCATGTGCTTGAGAGCATTGTTAAAACACTTCTTGAACTCTGTCAGGCTGGTGCTGTGACCACTTCCCTGGGAAGCCTGTTCCAGTGCCCAGCCTTCTGAGTGAAAGATGGTTTCACCCAGAGGTGAAACTATCCAACCTAAACCTTCTACTATCCAACCTAAACCTTCCCTGAAACAACTTAAGGCCATTCCCTTGAGTCTTGTCACAGGCCAGCATAGAGCAGGGATCAGTGCCTGCCCCTCCCTCCTCTTCCAGTCATGAGAAAGCTGTAAAATGCCAGGAGGGAGACCTCCAGAGCAGACCAAGTGACCTCAACCACTCACACAGCTCCCCTCCAGAACTTTGACCATTTTCATTGCCCTCCTCTGGACCTTCTAAGAGCTTCATATCTTATATTGCAGTGCCCAAAACTGCCCCCTCACTCAAGGTGAGGCAGTCCCAGGGCCGAGCAGAAGGGGACAATGCCCTCCCTTGTCCCGCTGGTGATGCTGTGCCCAGAACACTGGTGGCCCTCTTGGCTGCCAGGGCACTGCTGACTCATGTTCAACTTGCCATCAGCCAGGACCCCCAGGTCCCTTTCTACAGAGCTTCTTGTTTCCCAATTTGTCTGTTCACCCTGGGTCGCCCCATCCCACATGTGGCATCCTGCTCTTTGTTGAACTTCATACATGGGGTGGCTGCCCAGGCCTCTAGCTTATCAAAGTGTCTCTGCAGGAACTTTCTGCCTTTGAGAAAGTGAACAGCTCCTCCCAATTTAGTATCAAAGGCAAACTTATTATACTAAGTATACTGAGTACAATATAGCATACTGTAGGACTGGTAGTTCTAAGTAATGAATATTTGTAAATATTTAAGAAAGAGAAACACAAAACAAGCCTTTGCTTTTAATGCTCTGATCTGAGCACAGATATGTCTTAAAAATTCAAATTTTTCCCTGAAACCAGTTTATTAGAGTGGCAAAATAAGGGAGGAGGTATGAAGACATAGATCATCTAGATGTACAGTCATGTTTGTTCCTTCTTTTTCTAGTGCAATAAGGTTTCATAAGTTGAGAGCAGAAATTACCTGTACTTCAGACTAGTGACATGATTAGCTAATTAGATATGCATTTGGACACTTTCTAGTATTTTTTCTCAGGAATAACAAAATTTTACTGTAGTAATATTTTTGGGAAATATTTGGAAAGGTGTTACGTTATTTAAAATGCCTTTGTGTCTCAAAAAAAGTAAGACCTAAATTTGACTCCCTTTCTGGTTCAGCAGGACATACTCCTAGTAAAGCTTCTGTTGCTCCTCTGCCTGGCACATTTTACTAAATTCAGGGAATCACACTATCAAACATGGACTGGAAAAATTGATAGCTACACAAAAGACTGTTATGATCTAAAACAGAAAGGAAAATGCATTTTATTTTTATATATAAAAGAGATTTTGTTAGAACAATGGCATTTTGTGGATTAGTTTTCTGTCTGTAACAGATTATCACAGTAGACAACAGTTGGGATATCTTTGTCTTTTGTGTTGTTAGATTTCACGAGACTAGCAATAAAGAAATTTGCTGTAATGGCTATTTACATTAATATATGGGTATTGGATTTCTGCCAACCATGCTTTTTCACTTATATGGCTAATTACAAGAGGGTTTTTTGTTGTTGTTTTCTCAGGTGTTCCAGCATCAATTCTAGAATACTAATCCTTACTATTAGCTGCTGAATGCTGAAACATTAATATTTGACACACAAATAAGATTTAATACCATCAGTGTAATGATGCAAGCAGCTTTTCTCCTTTATGAAGGATAGTTAGAGGCATTGTGCCTTGATGGCACCACTAGATAGAAATATTATTTGATCTCAGAAATCTTAAAGACTATTATAAAAAATATTACTGCCACCACGATTAATGTTTTGTCAGCAGCTTTTATTGTCTTAAAGACTGCACTTTGCTGCATCTATAACAAATTAGATGTCACTATATATTACATTTTTCTCTTGAGTCCAAAGTCCTTGGTAAAAATTCTTAACAACACTCCTTAAGATATTAATAAACAGACCAGAATCAGTAATTCACAGAGTTGGAACTGAGTGTCTCTATCTGTGTTATTTCTCTCCAGCCCAGAAATTGAACTTTTGAACAATTTTCAGCTACCAGGCCAGGGCCAGCTGTGTCAGGTTTAGTCCTGAGCAGGATGCTGGTGCCAGGTTTCTCACATATGATTACCTGCCAATCAATTCCCACAGCAGCAGTGGAAGGTATTCTTGAAGAATAGGGCTGCAATCCAAGCTGTCATAAGAGGTTAGAGCAAATAGATTTGGAGAAATAAACATGTCATAAAAGAGGTGCTGAACAAGGCTGAGGATATTGCCTGGAATCTTAATGTTCACAGAGCAAAACCAGTTCTCTCTGCTATGCTAGTGGTGAGCTTACAAGATATCAGAGTCCCAATGATTTGGCAGTGATATTTTGATGCTCACATTAATTAAAATGCACCCTTATGAAAAATTTCCTATTTTGTACATAAAATTAATGTGATACAGATTGCATGCAGCATATTGAAGTAGGACATCTTTCGTGTTAGTCTCCTGATAAAATGCATTTGCATGGCTCAGTTTATACAAAGAATGCTACCATGTTCATGGAATATAGACCTACAAAATAGCATAATATCTTACTTTTGCAGGCACTTATCATTCGTCATAGTTTTGGTGTGACTATTTTGTTCACTAATTTAGGTAATGAAATTACTGCCTGCTATCCTAAACAAAATTTTCAGCTACTTTTTGTAAGATTCACAAGTAGTAGTGTTAATTTATGGTTCTATTCTTAGAGTTATATAAACCTCTGTCTGTAGCAGCAAAACAAATTTAGAATAAGGTCCACCTGTAAGGAAGTGGGCTGGTATGGACTGAAATAGAAAGAGTACCAACTTCCTTGGCAATGCTTGTCACTTACAGCTTTGTAGAAGCCTACAGGAAAACTCAAAGTGGTCTGATGGCTGATCATTCTCACTGTGAAAAAGTTTTTGTGTCCAATTGGAATCTCTCCAGGAGTGAATTGTCATTTGTTATTTGTGTCAGTGGTCAGAATATTGCATAGTTTAAAATCCTACATAGCAAATTATTCACTAATTTTTTTAAGAAATACAGATTTTTTTCTTTGTGGTAAGAAACTCAGAAGGGATTATGACTAACTGTTGGTGTATTTGAATGCTAACTTCCAGATATTTTAAAATGATTGGTCCACCATCCTTCAATGATAATCCAAGGTGTATCTGCATACTGTGAAAATTGAATTAATTTATAGACTAGGAATAAGCAAGTTTAACTTCTGTCCTAGACCTACACAAGTGTAGACCAACCTGAACTAATGCAGTATTAATTCTGCACCTGACCTGCCTACTAATTTACCTAGAAATTCTTCTGGTGCACAGAATTTTCTGTGTTTAAAGACTAGAAATTTCACTTTTTATGTAGCAGTTGAATTTGCCTTATGAATGTTAATACAAGTCTCCAAAATTATCACAAAATCCCTCAAATGCTTCACATCAAATACCTTTATCTTTTTATCCTGTTATACTGTCTTTTGAAAGAAATATTTTAAACTATGTTTTTTTGGCTCCTAAATCTTTAGGCCATCTCTTTTTAGAGATAAATGAAATCTGTGAAGAACAGAGAGGTATAAGCTAGAAACACATGAGATAAAACTATAGACAAATGATAGAAATGGCCTTATTTCAGGAACAGAAGGGCAGTGTGAAATTACTCTTCAGAGAATGACACTTGCTGCTTTATACAGAGGAAAATGGATGTATTTCATTTTCAGGTTATGAAAGGTTATTTAACAGCAAATCTTATGCTTGGATATCATCATAAACTCTGAATCCCTGGTGTATGTTCAATTTGAGGACTACAACTAATGTTGATGTTTTTATTTTAAAAAATGTGTTCTCAATAGGCTTCAAATCTTTAACCAAAAGATCTAAGGAATTAAAGTGGTGACTGGTTTTTTTTGGACTATATTTTCATACTAAATTTCATTACAGATTCAAAATTTTAAAATCAGTATCAGTAGATCATCACATAGAGCAACAGCACCAGTTAGCAGCTGGGCACTATTGCCACTCTACAATGTAAAATCACATTCCTTCAATATTCCTGTCTGTTGATTATATAGGTTGATTTGCTTACTACAAAAAGAAATAGAAGATTCTGGATATATGATTGTATTTTCTAACAAGTATTTCATCTCACTTGAGATAGAAAAGAGGAAATTTTACCAGTAACAACTAGTGTTTATGAGTAATTCAAAACACTACACAATATTTTAGGGTGTTCGCTCACTGTAATTCATGCTATTTACCCAAAGGTTATAGTTAGAAATTGAAGTAATGCTTTAGAAACTATGTGCTCTACTTCTTTCAGGTGGATATTGCATAATACTAATATTTCAGTCAGTCCACATAATGTAATCACTGCTTTTCAGTGGGAAAATGGACAAAAAGAATACCATATCTTCTTTGAGATTTAGTCCTTGACCACATGTAGGCTCAAAAGAAACATAATTAATGTTGTATAAGCCTTTTTCAATCTTTATCGTTTCTTACATTGATGTGAAGATAATTTCCATTAATTTCTCTAATTTTTCAAAGTTTATTAGTAACTGTGAATTAGCATATTGAGCTCTGATGCTTTTCAACATGGTGGGTTGCGGTATTAGACCTAGACATTGGAGCAAAACATGAAATAATAAGAATTTGGCTTGCTGAGTAGAGTGATACAGAAGCATGACACTTCAGAGTGTTAAATATTATGCTCTTCAGCTACAACTAAGCACAAACCTACTTAAACCTCTTTTCAAAAAAAAAAAATCCTGTAATATCTTGGGACCGATACTAACTTGTATTATGCCATTTTTTATCAAAAGAAAAATAGCAAGAGAGAGTTGATAATAGCTACTATTATGGTCCTGATCCCAAATGAGCTTCTCTCATATTAAGATACAGTTCTAGGATGCTTTAAAAAATGTTTCAGGTTTTTGGTATTAATATTTTACCACAATTTGTTAGAGAAAAGCAAAAAAAGTAGCAGTAATTATTTGTTGCATTCCAATAAACAATGATTTATTTAATATGAAAGTCTGAACTGTAGTTTAAGATGAGTTGATGGGACTTCAGTCATGTACTGCAAATTGTACTATTTTTTATTTGATCAGCATTTTCACCCTCTATATAATGTGGCATAGGTTGCTTAGTTTTATTTTGTAATTTTATAAGATTAACTATCACCCATATTATTTTATTTTTTAATAATTACTTTTAGTAGTTCTTGAAATACAAATGGTATTAAACAATACAGATATTTTCAAACTTTGCATTTTAGTTTTCAGAGAAATGAAAAATGCAATGCTGCTGAAGGTGTACTTTGTCTAGATGAATCACTTATAATTTTTCACAACAAAACTGAACAAGCTCTCTCTTGTCTTCTTATCCACTCATTAAAAAAAAATCCTATCCCTTGAAAAAATACAATAGCTTTCTTTTAAATATGGGAGTAAATCTTAGTTTTGCCAGTCTTTTTTTTTTTTTATTGTGCACACATACTGAAAATAGTCTAACTTTTCCTTAAAGTCTTCTGAAACGATCATTTATAATCAATGAAATGATTATAAGAATAACAAAGCTATGAAAAGCGTGATTTTCTTCTTAAAGGTTTATTACTCAGGCAATGATTTATGGACAACTGTTGTAGTGTGCTTTTATACTTTGTAGTACTTTGTAATAGTTTTGATTTTATATCCCCTTATTTTCCCCAGATAATATACCCCTTTTTGTACCCCCTTCCTCTACCTGTGTAATCATTCTCCTGTGTTGGGTTCATCCCCCAAATCCCCACCCTGGCTCTCTGTCAGTCACTCAGCATCCCATCCCCTCTATCTAGATCTTTCGGTCAAAGTTGTCAATGATTAGTCCGAGGCCAGGGGTCAGCCCCCTAAGTATTATGTTGTACGCTATCCCAAATGTCCATCCCCTAAGGTTGCATCCCTGGAGGGTCTTTATTGGTCAGCAAATGTATCTACCCTCGGTTTCCTCCCCCCCTTTAAATGTAACCTTGAGATTCCTTTGTCTTACTCTAAGCATGGGGCACCCCTGAGGAGTGGGGCCCTCTGGGGAGCTCCGCATAAACCTTGGATTGGCCCCCTGTTCCGAGTTAGCCTTTTACCCTCCACCGATGTCTCCAGTGTCTCTTCTGCTGCAAAGGCGACCAGCCTAGCTGCCCTCAGTACCCTCGGGGCACCAGAGAGTGTCCCCCCGCTGTCGGTCACTTCGGGGCTGCCCCCCCCCCCGCTGTTTGCCGACCCGGGGCTGGCCGGGGTTCACTGGGAGGCACCCAGAGAGACAGACACAGACAACAGTATTCTTTTTGTGATTTTATACCATGTCAGTGCTTCAAACAAAACCTTCATATTTTACCTGCAAGTTCTGTGGACGTGGAAAAGCTAATGGATGGCAGGGCTTCAAAATTGGAAAATGTTGGCTTTTCACCAGTAGGTAATTGAAGGTGTAGAATAGAGCTTGTATGCAAATAAAGTTTAAGATAACTCCTTCATGTGATAAGGATACTACTGAGGTGACATAGTAAAGGATGTACTGGTAAGGTCTTCCTAAGAACCAAGAGAGTGAAGCTTTTAAAAAGTGATATAATCTTTTGGCTTGCTCCACCAAGGCTTGCTTGTTTGTGGGATCTTTGGGTTTTTTAAAGGAAAAACATTAGCTTATTATTCAAAAAGAAAGAGGAAATCAACTCAAGAGAACATATTTTCTTGGAAATTTTTATTTTAATAGTATTATTTGCATTATTTGCATTATGCAATGACTTTCATCAGGCAGGTGGGTTTTCTGATCCTTTTATAATTACTGTTTTTCCTTTTGACTTCTTTTCAAGATTTCAATTCTTGGGTATGATAGAAAGAATTTCCTGCCTGCCATGGCTGAGGAAAATCTCTGGATTTTGGTAATTTTCTATAGAATACATTTTTATAATTACTGTTTTTCCTTTTGATTTCTTTTCAAGATTTCAATTCTTGGGGATGATAGAAAGAATTTCCTGCCATGGCTGAGGAAAATCTCTGGATTTTGGTAATTTTCTATAGAATACAAATTACCTTAAGTTTTTCCGATAATTGTGGGTTTGCACCCTGTGTCAGTGCATATACCTCTCCTATGCATAGTACAATAAAAAAAGAGCACACTGGGAAACTAGTCAAGATATCATTGGATAGCAGAAACAAATTATGAGGTACATTAAAATATTCTTTTAGAGCAGTCCTGATAAGATTAGAAAGACATTAGGTCTCAAGGGAGTCTCAAAAATCATTATGAATCAATTTGTATACCCCAAATTGCTCCAAATGATCCTAAATCATCATAAAACAGAGACTCATTGAAAATGAATGAAACTTGGCAGGTATATGAACATTATTTTTCTAGCTTCTTGACAGTACCTTTAATATGTCCAACCATAATCCATCACGTAAAACATATATTTTATGCTTCTGGAGCAAATTCACCCAGGTGTTTCAGAAGGAGAGGAAAATGAAGTCTTCCTATTACTGAAGACAGATGTGTACTGTGTGCAGAAAAGCCTGAAAGTGAGTGAGAGTGGAAATGTGTCTCCCAAGTGAACAAGCAGAAACTGAAGTAGAGGCTTCATGTCTAGATGCTCTCCTGAAGCTACTTTATGAGATGGACATGTCAACTGTACCAGGTGTCTTTGTATATAGCTAATTACTTTGAAGAGCTCACCTAACAGGTACAAGCAAATTAAAAACTTGTTTTTCTTTGTCTTGTATATTACAAATTGGATTTGATTCTCCATATACAAAAAGAGAGAGAGAGTTTGGGGTTATTGTTGCTACACCTCTAAAAGGAGTGTAGCAACAATAGCAAGTGTAGCAAGAAAACTGTCCACTAATATAATAGAAAATCCTTTTGTCCCTATGGCAAAAAAATCCCTTTGTATGTATAACTTGTCATTCAATAAAAAGTGACAGAAAGGAAGAATAGGTTTTGACTCCACTTGACAGATTAATCCTCATGTAAGTTCTTTGAGTCATGTATTTATCTTCATAAACCACAGTCCCATTCTTTTGAAAAAGAATCAGTAAGCCATTTGGCTGATTATATGTTGAACATCACCATTTTATTTGATAGGACAGTAAGGACAGAAAGGCAGCATTTGAAATTCCCACAGGAAATCATCAGGAGCTGCTGTCTTTATAGAGACAGAGTAAGTTTGAAAGGCCGTCTTTTATGCATTATTTGTGTTTTAATTCCTTCACCTAAATACTTAAAATTCATTTAAACTGCATAAGTCTACATGAAAACCTTAAAAGTGAACAAACTCTCATGAAAGAACAGTTATGTTGTACTGGGAATTAATATCTGCTGAGAGCATTTGTTTGGAGTTTGTCAAAAGTCCTCTGTGTTCATCTCAGGTCTGCTACAGTGTGAATTTTCCTTGGGACAATCCCTTATACTCTAGATAAATCTCGCCAATGCACTTCACTCAGTATGTCAAATCTTAGTTTCACCTAGAGACAAAAAGAAAGTGTTCAATTTCTACATACAAACTAAGAAACAAGACTCTCATCTGTTGAAAAGACATCAGGTTTGGCATGGTGATTCTAGAATTTGTTACTGTGATTTCCGATTTGATATATTTGGTCCAGTGCCTATAAGTCATCAAGAAGCAGGCATTGAGGATTGTGTGAGTGCAACTGGGTGTGCAGGCACATATGTGTGTGTGCATTTGTTCCAGTTTGGTTGCATCCAGAGTCCAGTTTCTCACTGTGAAACGAGAAAGCAGAAAATCCAGCAGTAGCTGATATTTGCTACCTTATAGCAGGAAAGAAATGTCAGAACCTGCAGTTGCAGCAGGGCCGTACTGGGTGCTTCACACTGGCAGCTTCCAGTGGTCCTGAGGGAGATTGACATCATATGCCCCTTCTTTTCATTAAATACAAGTGACTGAAAGAACATCAGCACAAGTTCTTTTTCTGCTTGAGTAATGCAGCAATCATTAGGCACTGGAATTCAAATCAAGACTTGTTTCAAAAAAACCCCAAAAGAAACAGTAACGTCTTATAAATTTTGAAAAAACGTCACACAATAATTTCATTATAGAGCAGGGGAGAAGCTTCACATCTCTGACTAGTTTGAGGAAACTTCCTAACAGCCCTGATTTAATATTACTAATGATTTTTTATAAATTGTTGGGATTTTGTGTATTCTGGGTTTTTTGAGAAAAAAAGCTGTAACAAACAATAATGGAAATCATTAATTTTCCAAAGAATATAGATCTTTGAGAGGGGTGTCTTTACAATGAAGGGGTAATTGAGTCTTACAACCTAAAAGTTGAAACTTGCTCTGAATTTTATAATGTTTTTACTGCATAATCAACTTTCCATAAAACTTAGGGTAGGAAATGGAGACAAAAATTTGCTTTTCTAATATTACACATGGAAGACCATCAGCAGAATTTTTGTGTTAATGTCCTGATGAATAATCCCAGTTAGTGTAACATTTGCCTTTTATTACAACTATAGAGGAAGTTATAAAATACTGTTGCAGATACACTAATATGTGTGTGTTAAATAAACACCTTGCCAAAACCAAAAAATATTTAAGATCCTGAAATTAAATTAAAATAAATTGCAGAACATTTAGTTAGGTTGATGAACCCCTGCAAGACAATATTTCCCTTAATTTATTATCTAATATTTAAATTGATAAAGCACAAGTGCATGTTTAGCTCCATAAATTATATGAACATCTGTTTTGCACTGAATGACCTTGTAGACTATTTACTACAGTTTTGACTGATAACCAATGCGTATTTTAAGGCAGCAAGGACAAACAAAGTGCATGGAAGAGGTTCATGATGACAATGTAATTTATAAACATGCTGCATGAGTAATGCAGAGTACATGCACGCTGATATCACAGTAATAACTGCTTATAGGAAATATTTAACAAATCATTGTGCCTGCCATAGTTTCATGCAAGCTGAGTGGAAAAGTGTTGACATTGCAGATGGGCTGCTTAGGGAGGAATAAATTGAATATGGCATTCAAAGTCAGCCCAACTCAATAGTGAGTGAAAGCAGTAATGTTCTGCAGGTTATTCACTTGCCTACACAGAGAAACTTAGCATATCATACTGAGATCTTGATAAACTAATCAAGCCAGGACTGATATTAAAGTGCTATTCTATCTATACCCTACCATGAGTTATGGCAATAGATAAAGAAATTATCTAATTCATTTCTTGTTGCTATTTGTACTTGTCTGATTTTAAGAAGGCATTGGCTATTTTTGACTGTCAACCCTTCCACATTCCAATTCACTTCTATCATCAGTTCATAACTGTCTAAAGGAAATATTTACTATATTCCTTTTAAGCTTAAAAAAATTTCTGTCAGCATTGACACGGATAATAAAACCATGTTTTCAAAATCCTGACTGTTGCCCTACCTGCGTGTCTTGCCATCAGTAGTGGTTTCTTTTCAAGCAGGATGAGTACAAGATGGAAATAAATCAAATATTTATTTAACCAGAAATCTTTCATGCATTTCCTTCTGATTTTCTTTTTCCAGAAGAAGAATAAAACAAACAAAATGGCAAAACATTTTTGCATTTCAGGCTGCATTTCAGTCAAGAAGGCTAAAATTGAACCTTCTGCTTATTAAGCTGAAATGAAATCAGAAGGAGTTGCTCACTGAAAATGTGGTTTAAGAGAATTCATACTAAGGTCTGTAAGTGTATATTTGTCTATACACACGTTTAAAGCTTTTTGGACACCGAGATAAGTACGGAGCTCAGTCTTGACTTCAGTTTTCACTGTGTCCTGCAGTAAAGCATATGTGCCTGGGGTAAAGAACTGAGCCAAGATACAACTTTACCTTATAGTTTATTTCAGTAGCCTAACTATTGAATTTGTGTTTGGGGAAAAATCCAGAAGTTTTCAGCACTAGCAAATGTGTTGGTTTTGGTTTGGTTTTGGTTTTTTTGCATTTGCATTTGTGCGTTGTACTGTTTTACTATTTAGCAAGTGTTCACAGTCATTATTAGAAATTGTTTAGTGGTTTTGCTCACACCTGAGAAGCCAAAAGCTGCTGAGCTGAAAGAGCTTCCAATGTCCAACAAATCCTTTCTGAAAAAACATCCCATGGACCCACATTTTGTGTCTCCCAGTATAAAGAGCAAGGGCTTATTCTCAAACACTGCATGCAAACCTTTATATAGCTGGCAAAACCTAGTATTTTACAATCCTTTTCTATAAACTGATAGGAACCGTGATGGATGTAGCCAGTAGCTATGCATGTGCAAAACCTCTGGATTACCGATGATCAGAAACTGACTTGTAGCAGACGAAGAGAATAGGTTGAAGCAAAGAGAGTGAGTACTGGGGAAAGAAAAAAGCAAACATAGCTTTTATTTTTGTATCTCTCATTGAAATAGTAACTCTTCTTTCAGAACCTAGAACCACTAATGAGTTACTCACTGTTTCTTGAGCTGTGTCTCGAAAGACAAGAATGATGTCTTACTTTTGACTAATTAGCACATGGGCTAAGATTACCCTGAACAATCTCATGAAAAGCTTTTACCTATGTTGTTTCTTTTATTTTGTTGTGCCTAATTACACAGTTGCTCATAGAGAGCTCCTTAACAAAAATAAATTATTACGTATGACTGTGAGAAGAGGGGAGAAGGCGGTTTCTGCTTTTCTCTGAAGAATTTTTTGAAAATTACTAACGATAAATTAAAGTGCATCTAGGATTAATATATTTATAAATATTTGTGTTAAAAATCAGGAAGGAGACCCATATGTTAGAACCCCCAAATAAAGAATGATAGTACACAGAACTCTGAGGAACATGATTAGTCTAATCTAGCAAGCACAAAGTAAATATTTCTTCTGCGCCTGCTTTGTCCACATTATTTTCCAAAGTCAATAGTTGACATTGGAAAATAAATATAAATAACATGAGAGTCAGCAGAGCTGAATCCTCCTCCACAAAGTAACAAGCATGTCTTATAAACAATGGTACATGTTACTGGTTTAATGGTACAATGGTACAATGTAGCTGGTACATGGCTTTGGTGGTGTGCCACTGTGAATGTTTACCAAATACACATTGCTGGTACTTTCAAATAAAGTAAAATTTTGATGAGAGAATTAGAATGATTTTTGAGGCAGTCTTCACAGTGGTCTTCCTTCTTCAAGAAATATTACATCACTTTCAAAAAGTTTTTGCAGTAACTGTTCATGAGATCTCTCAAAGGAGAAAACTGTCACATAAATTTCAACAAACACTTTCTGATCACCTTAACTTTCCGATCATCATGTCTGCTCCAGAAAATCTCCTTTTCTAGAGGGAACTGCCAATTCATCTAAATGTTTGTGGAAATATAGACTATGTTTATATATGCTGTGAAAGCACCATAATCCAGAATGCTGATAGCAGGCTTCCAAGACAAGGGAAATAGACAGGAAAGGCATCAGGAATCATGTGACATATAAATAAATATGCCATCATAGTTTCAATTCCAAACTCTCAAAATGTTGAATTGAACTGAATAAAAAAGCAGAGTATCTTTTTCATATAGCAGACTTTTAATTTTAACAGAGAAAAGAAATATCTAGTAACTTGTCTTGAAGAATTTCAAAGTTTTTGTCCATTTTTTTTCTCCCATCCTTCCTTTCTATTTATTCCCTTGATTATGTTTTTTCTTGTGTTTTATCCCTTCTTGTATTTCATTCAAGCATGATTTTTTTTTCCTACTTTCATCCTGAAGGACACTTAAGAAGTATTATTTCTCAGCCATAGGTCTATATGTATTCATACAGATATGTATTAATACATGTATGTATGTATGTATACAAAATTATTGGTAATAAATCATGTATGCCCTGCTAGACTATGCATATTAGTTACTTGTGTATCTGTACATGTTAACCTACATTAAGGTTGTTAAAGTTATATAGGCTCTACAGAAATTAAAATTTTCTAGAGGGCAACAGAATAAGCGCCGAGACCTGCAATGAGCATGTATTACTACAGCGAGCAATTAACCTCCTTCCACTGTTGTTGGTCTGGAGGCTATGTGTTCCCATGCTGCCAAGGCTCTTTCCTAGAAATTTCTTTCTTGCAGCTACTGTTTTACCATATGCTAGGTTAATTAAGCATATGATACCTGCTAGCTTTTCAGATGCTATCACACGGATGATAAAATTTTATTGTTAAAAAAAAAAAATCTGTAATATGTAAGCAGGTGTTTCTTTCATACCTGCATGGGTTTTTTCTCTTTAAGAAAACACCTTGAAGAATTTAGGAACTTTGTTTAAACCATTACATGTGAAAATAAAAAGAATAAAATAAGTCACTGAAAACTGTTATATAATGAGGTAAAAATAATGCATAATTTTTTCTTCCCTCTCTTCCTAATCAGCAATATCAAATTAGTTTATTATATTTTTAGGAAAAACAAACACTTGTTGAAAGGCTGGAAAAAATTGTTACTATATAGCAAGGAAAGTAATTTTCCATTTTTACATGTGGATTATTTTGGTATCTCTTGACAAAATAATTAGATTTAACAGAGAAAAAATTTACGAAGAAAAGCTTTTCCTTACTGTATAACATTACTACAAACATCAGAAAAGATCTTCTTTTGCTGTGGTTGGTTCTTCTGCTTTTCCAATATTATGCTTAATAGATTTTGTATAAAATAATCATAGTAGGAAACATTAAGTTTAGTAAATAAAAAGGAAATTTTCAGTTGATGCTGAAATATTTAGTATTGCAAGCTAGTTTTAGTACTGCTAGCTCAAACAAAACTGGTAAGAGAGGTGGTCTCTTCCAATATGTTTTTCTCCAAATGCAGTTTCTTATGAACTTTTCAGCATTATGGATCCTATTATTATTCTCATAAATACACTGTTTGTCCAGTAAAATACTGACTATTTTTGTGTTTACTCTGATGTTTTGTTGAGATTTTCTTCTTTTAAGGACAACTCCTGAAGATTTTGCCCTGAGCAAACTGCTTTAATACAGGATTATCCTATTGCTTTTCAATTAAACACATAAAACAATTAATAGGCAGAGACATTTTGAAGACTTCCTTACAAGAGTGGCTAAAACTACAGAAAGAAGATTTAATTTAAAAAAGAAAAATGAAGGAGAAAAACGATTTTGAATATATTATTGTGAAAGAAATCTTCAGAAATCAGGAGGAACTTACAAAAATAAACTTTAGGAAAATTACATGAAAGTAGGACCTGATTGAGTCTAAGAACAAAGCTTAGCAAAATGTTTGCATTTTTGTTCTAAAGAATTTTTACCTTTTTGGGATTAACCATTACTAATGATTTTTCCATCTGAGGGAATGAATAAGGAAAAATATTGACATCTAACCTGGAAAAGAAAGAGCTATTTTAAAGACATTTTATTCTTCTTCCCTTCAAACACTAGGTCTTTGAATAAAATAACTCTTAAGCTTTCAGTTTCAATGAAAGAACCTTAATTTTACTTTCCAATACAGAATAACTGGTTGATTTTAATTGGTGGCTTTTCACCCAATATTTCCTTTATTGTTAGGCTGTTTGATGGCATGGCGTTTGAAGTCCCACAAGAACCTGCAAGTTCAACCCTACCAAGCTGCCAAAATGAGAAAGAAAGAGATGAAGAGGAAAAGAGAGAAAGAGAGAGAGGAAGGGAAGGAAGGAAGGAAGGAAGGAAGGAAGGAAGGAAGGAAGGAAGGAATACTTAGAGCAGATTGCCATTTTTGAAGCCTGAAGCGCCTTTGCATCTCTTGCAAAAACCTTGGAATCCTCTTCTTGTATTTATGTGCATAAACAGCTAGGATTTGATCAGCTTTCAAAGCGGTCTTTGGTCTATCACTTTACTCCAAGGCGTTCAAACTAGGTCAAAACTTGACCGCTGTTTTTTGAATTTTGGGTTCTGACAAATTTTTTTTTGTTATTCCTGCTCCTGAACATTAGCTTGATTCTATAAATGCAAGAGTCTCAGGCATGCTGTTTTGATGCTGCTGAACAAATAGAATTCAAACATGAAAACAAATTAGGTTTTCTGAATTGGAGAATCCTTTTATTCATTCCATACAAGAAAACAGAAGCAGCATATAGACACTGCAATAATTAGGGAGTTTGGGCTCAGTCATGAATTTGAATTTGAATCTTGATTCCAGGCCTTCACTTATTTCTTTATTCTTTCTTGCCTTAAATCTTGGAAAAATTAAAAAAAAAAAAAAAAAAAAAAAACCACAATGAGAGAACATGAACTTATGCAGAAAATTGGAGTACAATATCTGCTGCAGAACAAAACTAAATAACAGTATAGCAGTGTAGTGCCCTGTAACTGGTAGACTATGGTTTGCCATACAATCTCATTTAGAATGTAATAGAAAATCTGCAGAACCTGAAAACACTTGTCAGAATTTTCAGAGTCAGAAATGGTTGGAAGACAGTAATGTTCAATGGAAAATGAAGTATCTTTTTTTCCCCCAATTTCTCACTATAGAAAAAACCCTAAAATTGTAGTACAGAATCATATTAATCTTGTAGGGTCAAAAGTCAGGCTCTTTCCTCTCTCTAGGTCTCTATTAGTTTAAAGTTCCTTGATATATTTTTATTTTCTTTCAGAATTTTATGCCACCCTTTTTTTTCCCCCTCAGTAAGTCATTCTGTTAAAAAAAGTAACAATGGGAAATACTCATTTCTTCCTCCTAGGTCAAGGGTTTGCAACCACAGTGACACAAAAAAGAATTAACTTCTATGTGGCTGCTTATCTCTTACTTCTAAGTCCATCTAACCATCAAACACAGCAACTACCAATCTGCAAAACCATCCTCAGTGCACTCTTGTTAAACTGCGCTGCAAACTTTGTAGTCATTAGTGGAATCTTCTGCACAACTATTTTCTTCACTGTGTAAAAAAAAAATAAAAAGCTCAGAGAAAATAATATAGAGAACAGAACAGAGAGAACATTCCTACCTGCAACCTTCTGTCTTTCTGTGTACAGTGATTAAATAAAATATATACAAAATGCACATGCTATAAAAATAAAGCTAGTATTATTTTATTTATTAATGTTTGCTATATATCAGTTCTCTAAGAGTCATTTAACATGTTTTTCTCATAGTTCATTAGCAACCATATTTAAATGTCATATTTATATAAATATATTGAGTTTATATAAAACTGAAGGTAAATTTTGCTTTCTTTCTAATAGGTTGAGCAGAGCAGTTCTTCTTCCTTTTTTTTTCTTTGTAAATTTATTCTTTAAGTATGTATTGTGTCATAATCAAAAATAAACTTTTACTCATATGCAGATCTGGATGCTGATGCAACACATGAAAACATCAAGGACTCTAATGCACTTTTATTAATTAGTTCATTCTCTTACTGTCTTTCAACCACTGTGACTCAAATAAAATTTTTATTCAAATGCTTTCTGAGTCTCATTTCTCTATCCTCTGGTGATCATTTTTCTTATGATACCACAGCCTTATTTACAGAATTTAGACAGTTCTCACTAGATGCTCATATCAGATTATTAATCCTTTGGATTCTCTTGCCATAGGTTTAACTAATGCAATTTAAAAAATGTTCACCCATCTAATAACAAATAAGAAATTACAGACAGAAAAAATAAATTGTTGCAATATTGGTTCAAAATTACTGTTAATCTTTTCTATATATCTGTGTAGTATCTCTATGTAGACTTTGAATCTCTCTCTGGTTAAAATACATCTACATAGCTGGATGTTGAAAGCTTAGATATAACTAAGAACTGATCTTTTTTTCACAGGAAATACATCTATAATTTTATCTAAACCACCTAACTGATGAAGGACAGAGTCCAAGTCAAGCAATTCATTCAGCTGAGCATGACTGTAATATTCCTAAACTCTTCAGGATAGAAATAACATTTTTAATACTTTAAGTGGCACAACCACTTTAGGTACAGAATCGAATAGTTGCCAAGAAAAAGAGAGATTGAGAGTTCTAAGTTATTTTGAATATTTTTGTATTTTCACATAGCTGTTTATCAGAGACAAGGAAACTAACAATTAATAAATAGTAAATAAAATGGGAATTTTATATCCATTAAAGTTTCGTAACAGCATTTGAACTTAAATAAATTGAAAACATTTTAGGTGAGATGTTATGAAAGTTTTGTAATTTTCCCATAGGAATTCACAATATTAGACAACTTTTTCTGAATCTATATCAGACTTAATAGGGGAAAAAATTCTGTATCCTATGCATATGATACATTTAATGAACATTTCCTTTTTCTTTTCTGATAGGAAGAATATGACAGATGAAAGTGAATAAAGAAGATGAATCAACCAGAATAATTTTCATTATAATGCAGAAAGATTACTGTATTTGCAAGACTCAGTGTCTTTCCTGACAGTATTCCAAATCCTTGCACACCAATTTTTCTTATAACCCTATTTTTTCTCCTAATATTGGTTCAGAGTACAAAGGCTGAAATAACAAGTACTGGTAAGACACCTTGCTGCTCAAGTCAATTTGCTTCTGGAATTTTTGTTTTCCGAAATATTGGATGATAATTTAAAACATGTGATGGTTAATAAGAGGAAGAATAATTATTCAGAGGCAAATGACTGGGAGGATCAGATTTTTCCTGGACTTTGTTGTGGTTGAATAGGCATATTATTTTTCCTGTCTCAATGCAAGTGCATGTCTTTCAGCCTCAGAATACTGAATTATACAGTTCTCTGTGTGTTAATGCACAGAGATTTCTAGGATAACTGAGATATCTAGGAGGGAAGGAAAAATTATACACTACCCCACCACAAAAAAAGCAGTGCCTCTCTGTCAGATCCATAACAAACATGTCCAGGGTATTCCAGCTCTTTACAGCCACATGATTTGTCACTAGGGAGGGCAGTGTCACCTACTGCAGAAAGAGTCCTTTATGGGATCATTAAGGGCATTTCATTTGCTGTCAGGAAGGCTTGGACGCCTTTTTTTGCATCTTTAAGCAAACAAAAATTCCAAATGTATATTTTCCCTGAGTCACTGAGAGCAAGAATTTGGTTAAGACAACCTAATGGCTTTTAGCTACTTATAATATACATTGTGCAGGCAAAGGTTCTCAGACTGTGACAGTGCTGTTGTGGCTCGTATTACTAATTCCTTTTAGATTATTATTTATGTCAAGTTAATGCTATGCTTTAGCATAGAGTATGTTATTCTGAGAATAAAATTTTTAAACGGTATTTCAACTTTGTTTATACATTTGTATGGCCCAAGTGCATATATGCTGAAAAGTATGGGGCTTGTTTCCGTAGGTGTAAAATGCATGCGTACATAGGCAGCACCCAGAAGTGCAGATGGAGAGATCATAGAAGTTTTTTTATATCTTCATTGTTCCTCCTGTTCCTCTTCCTGTCAGCCATACAACTATTCACTTATCAATCCTGCCACACTCAACTACCATGTTCTTGAAGTTTTCAAGTGTCTCCCATCTTCTCCAGCACCTATTTCAAATGGAAAGATCAGTGCTTTACTATGTTTTATAAATGTTTTTTCCACCTAACTAATCTCTCCTAACAGCAGTTTGACACTAAGTGTCAACAAAATAGTTAATGCTTGTTCTTGAAACCTTTTGAAGTTTTCAACAAAGTAAATATGAGTAGAAGAGGAGTCCTCAGAACATAGCACTTTTCAATAGGAAAATTACATCCTTAAGCCTGACTTTAACAGCAGTTTCAGACTTTTCTTCAAGCATTTCTCTTGAATAAGTTGTTTCTTTTTGGACACTTGCAATTCAGTAACAACAATAGAAGGAATAATGCAAGCCTCTTACGCTTCAGTTTTCTCAATGTTTTATTCAATCATCTTCTCCAATTAAAACCCATATATATTTTCAAAAGTGTTAGGGCTTTTCTTACATATTTTTTCTTGGTTTTGAAGGAAATAGAAGTCGGTAAATTTTGCTTCTTCATAATAATTCAGATCTTTTAAGTAGAGTCATATTATTTTTCCTCTGGGACTCATTTTCTTCTTTACACCCCAAGGACTCTATTTTTATTTCAGTAACTTTCTTCTCTAGTCATTCAGCTGGAGTTGAAATAGCTCCATCTGACAAATAATACTGAATTCTGTAAAAGTCATGGATGATTACAGAAGAGAGTATTGTAAAGCTGAATCATTGTAACAACGTGTGTATTGACAATGAAAGAAACTTTTAATCAAAGAAGTGCATACTGGACAGTATATAGATGCTTTGATCTCTTTTCCACAAAAAAAATATTGCATATGAAATTGAGGTAGGTCAGCATTTGATCATACTGTGGATCTTCACTTTGTGGCATGTAAGATCATCCCATATTAGCCAGTGTTATAGGGAGTAAAAATGTCCATTCATATTCTCCTTTTATTCACCTTTAGTCTTTCTGTCAGTTACATTGCCTAACACAAAATATTAGCTCCAGCATTTAAAGTTTGTTGTTCAAACTGTACTTGTTTCTTTGCAAACAGTCATAAAAATTTGACTTTGAACAGTGACTACTACAGGACTTTAATATAAATGTTGATGTTTGGCACTGTTGTTTGCATACCCCAGTATTATGACTAATTTCCTATATTTTCTGTAATGAAATGTAATGATTTTCTCTGCTGCTGCCTCCCACAAATCAATAAAAGATGATCCAGAATTAATGCACTCTGTAGTCTAGTTGAACACTTAAAACAAGGAATAGGCCTTGAGCACTTTGGGACATAATCCAAATGGTTGGACTTTAAATGTGAAATAACTACACTGTGAAAGGCATTTTTCTCATAATTGAGATAAGCCCAAAACTACACTTCAGTCTTATTATAAAACTATTCTCAAGAGGGAAAAAATGGACATGGTTAAATAATATTGTGCAATATGGATTAAAAAAAAAAAAGAAAAAAATTGTGAATTTTCATTCATCACAGGAAATTGAATAAGCATTAAGTAAATGCCTCAATTTCAAATTAAGTGATTACTTGTAAGAGTCTCTGAGAATTCATGAATGAATCCTCATTAATAGGAAGCAGGTGGAAGTGAAATTCATTAGCAAGCAGTTTCCCTCATAGTTCTTCATGGTATAGATGTAGATGCCTAACTGTGCAGTGCAAGAAGAAACTGAAACACCCTTTTCAAGTCTTCAGAAATGGATTGCAAACAAAAAAGGTGGAATAAAACTGATTGACCATGCATGAATTTAGAAAAAAACAGAGGTGTGAAAAGGGCAGAGAAACTCTTTTTTATCAACATATGCTCATTGAGGGTGAAAACATGGGAATAGAATTTGTAGAATAGGTGAAGGGGGAATATCACAATTTACATTGAATCTTATTGTGCCTTCTATGTATTTGTGTAGATGTTGAACCTCAGTGCACTTAAGGATTTCTCTTCCCAAATTTTATGTTTGATTTTTCCTGTGATCACAACATGATCATATATGAGGAGGAATAACTTCAAACGTGATTGCAAAGAATATCCTGCTAACAGTCCTTCAGAACTATTAAAATGGCCTTATATAATATTTAGGGAAGGTAGAAGAGGAGGAAAACACAACAGTCTGGCAAATCACAATTGTGTAGGTTTTTTGCAAATAACTTACAACTCAAAACTTTTAATATTTTTAGAGTTGCACTCCAACTATGGGGATACTTATAGTAATTGTTGTGTGAGTCATATGCTCTTTTTTGTTCTTTGGGTTTCAATAACAACTATTTCAAACATGAAAATAATACCTGCCTAATGATGTAAAATGCTGCACAGTTTATTAACTTTCAAGGAAACATTTAGAAAAAAAAAGAAAAGCAACTCAATAAAGTCATTACATAACAAATAGCACAGTTACAGTTTTAGCAGGACCTATTTATTCAGAAACACACCATTTGTTCTTTTATTTGTCCAGCTCTGTAAAACAATATTTCAGTGTCTTTGCTCTATGCAGGATCCAAATTTTATTTTAAAAAGTCCTGAACAACATAGAATCATAGATTTTATGTGTCTAATTTAGACTGGACCTTGAAGGCTTAACCACCTTGGAAAAACAGGTCCAAATAGATCAAGTTGCTCAGGAGCTTTTTAGGTTATTTTACCTCTGAAGATATAGGCTTCACCACCCTTCTGAGTCCCTGCTTCACTCTCTGATTGCACCAGCCTCATGAACAAAAATGAGTTGTCTCTTCCTCTCCTTGTTTAGTATGTCTTCCAGTCCCAGTTGTCACTGTGGTGATCCACTAGACTCACTGTGGTATGAAATCATCTTTTCTCGTATTGGGATCCCAAAAGTAAGAAAGAACATCACTCTGGATGCTGCTGACATTCAGCTTGCTTTTTGCCGTGACTATCAAGTCCTGCAAAGGTCTTTCTGAACCTTGTGGGGCTACTCTGTCTCCAGCCAGGGCCCAGCCTACATGTGGTTACTTCAAACCAGAAGCAGAAGTTTCCATCAGTCTTTGTTGAACTTCAGTGTGTAGTTTCTATCAGCCTGTTTCACCAGGGTCAAGGTTGCTCTGCAGCAGCCCTGCGCTACGGAAGGTCAATCACTCTTTCTCCCACATCCACAATCCATATACAGTTTGGTGTCAGCCTTAAAAATTCTTCACGGTGCACTCTCTCTCTCTCCAGCTGTGTCATTATTAGAGACACTGAACAGTATTGACCCCTGAGGAACACAGCTTATAACTTGCCACAAGCTTGACTTTTTACCTCTAGTTGACTTCAAGCATTGGAGCCCAATAATTTAGCACATTTTTGCTACATTTCCCAGCCAACCATCCCACACTGTATTTGACTGGCTGTAAAGATAGAATGGGAGATCAAGTCAAGGCAAAAAATTGCTACTCTCCCTTCATTCACAGGAGCAGTCATCTCATTGTAGAGCGTTATCAGGTTAGTTAGACACAAGCTGCTGGTTGCTGCTAATCACTTTCTCTTCCACTGGGTACAACTATACAGCTTTTAGGAGGATGCATTTCATTATTTTTGGCTCAGATCTCTCATGTCACCTTTAGTTCTCTCCATCTCCTTTCATGCCCTTTTGAGGATGATATTAAGGTCTTCTAAAATACATACCTCTAAAATATAGAAATATATTTATATATATAATATATAAAAGAGACAATTTCTTTATAGTACAAACAAAAGCCATATTAAATAAATAAATTATATATTTATACTGCAACAAGCCAAATATACTTCCAATATGTGGGATAATAATACTCTCTTAGTACTTTGAGCATTTACTTGCTAATGTGTGGTGTTAATGTATGGAGTAGTGTCTAAATATTCTGACAGAATCCAGTCTGAAAACAAAAAACAATTTATACACCAAAAAACACTAGTTGAACCTACGTAGTGTCTACAACTGGCAAAGTTTCATCTTAATGCTAGGTATAACAGCTCATCCAACACAATTAGGCATCTTCAAATACCTTGATACCAGAAAGCAAATGGAAAAAACAAACCTAAATAATTATGCCTTTCAGTGTAGTCTTTCTATTGGATAAGGGGAAAATTGATTATGGCTATAAGTTCATTATTATTATTTCTTTTATTATTCACAGGTTTGTCTCAGATTATCCAAAAACATTTACTTATCTTTTATAGCTCAAACAGTTACATATTGCAAATAATAATTGATAAATTTTTAACATAACATACAAAGATCCCAATATCTTCATTCAAAGAATAAAATATGGAGTCTACACCTCCATATAGATAGTCTAAGTGTCCTATTCAAAATTCTGGCTTCTACATCAGTAGAAAATCTGCTCAGAGAGTTAGTACAGCTTATAACAACTGAGAATTTCCCCACTGGTAATCAAATTCCTGCTTGGTGGCATAGTATCTTTAATTGCGAGGCAAAGTTTTTCAGTTTCTAAGCAGCTAGATACAACAGTTTTACATGCATTCATTTGTACCGGAGGTGAGTGAACCCATACATATCAACCTTTTATTTTTAAAATCTTTTAAGTCACATATCTCTTTATGCACTCTTTTACTTTCTTCTCTTAAACAATTGTTATTAAGTGCATATCTAAATGGTGTTGTCAGTCTGGAACAATTTTTACTTTAATTGACTTTTTATATTGTGGAAATTATTCAGAATATAGCATGAACAGAATATTGCACCAAGATGGGCCAAAGTGATCATTAAGCCTCATTGCTGAGTGGAGAAGTATTCCAGGAGCTGGGAATTGACAGAATGAAGTTATGAACTCCAATTATTTTTTAAACACTCTTTCCTCAGAAGTGAAGTAATGTATATCCTGAATTATCTGTTTCAAGTATGACGCTGAATTGTTTGTTCATTTTCTGTCTTATAACTTTTTCTTTGCTATTATTAAATGTGAAAAAGAACAGTATATTACAGCTAGTTTAAAATGTAGGAATTGTTTCTGTAGCACATAATGCACAAGGTGTTCTGCCAGCACAGGACAGTGATATGAGAACCCTAGGGGCGATTAAAGTGCTTTCTGCTTAATTTTTGTTCTTTTTTGATGTCTCAATCCTTGTTTGAAGTATACTGAAATATATTGCAAGTAATTTTCAAGCTGTTTTTGAGTCATACTTAATAATATTTTGGAACAGAATTTAGAATGCAATATCGCAAACTCCAACTGATACAATCTTAATCCTCTGAGCAGTTCTGCAAATCACTAATTCTGTCATTAGAACCAGCTGTGGACACCTAAATGTCAAAAAATTAGATTCAGTCCCTGCAGCTTAAAATGAAGTATCAAACTGTTGTTATAGCTAAGTTAGTAGTATAGGTTTATCAGCTCCTTTAAAGTCTGTTATAACCCAAAGGTTTTCAACAGATTTCCACATATATATTTTCCACAGGTGTATTTATAGGACAGTTTTCAATTCAATCATATTTCTGGATATTCTTATTGCTATTTAAAGAAATAATTATAAATTACACTATGATAAATAAAGGAAAGGTAGTCTGCTGTAGGGCAAAGAACCCAGATCTTCTCTATATTGAGCAGCAAAAAGACACAGACAAGATTTGTTGCTGTATACAGGGGAATGTTTAAACCTGAGGAGTTTTACTTGTATTTTAGACACAACAACAAGGTGTTTTATGATGAAGCTCTCCTAAACAGAAAATTTAGCAAATTTTCCTATTGAGTCTGTTCCTGCTTAGTTTTTCTGATACCACCTTATTTTTCAGAGGCAGTATGTTTGCTTTTTCTTTTCTTATTGACAGCTGTGAATTAAGTGTCTTCCTCCAGTCAGTGAGGAGATAAATGGGCCCATTGGTTCTGTACTGATCCTATGCAAAATGTTGTACTGTAAGGTTGTACATATTCTTTTTAACACCTGCAGCTTGTGGTCTTATGGCAAGGCAAGTTAGACTGAATGATTTAGCTCAGCATTTCCACACACCAATGATGCTCTGATATCTTTCACTTTAATGATGAATTTGAAATCCTTAGGTTGGTAATGCAATATTTTGAGTAATATTGCAACATTTTCCAGTATTTGTAGACTTGAACTTTTGACATGTACTCCAGGATTTAATTCCTGGTTAATGGTATTTCCAAGATTTGCAATTTTGTCTACCACAGTGTATTGTAATATGGAAGTACTTCACCTTCTCCGAATGAAGTTCAGTTCCAAAATTAGGTTTCAAGTGAACATTAAGAAGAACAGAAATTAGAACATGAAATTAATGTTCATTACAAGTTCTTCACACAAATCAGTGCCACTGACAAGTTTTGAGCAGAGTGAGAATGACAGGATTTTTGAAAGTCAGGCAATTAAATTAACTGGAAGAGATATATGAAGGAATTTATACAGCCCTTTCCAGTCCATTTGAAACCTCTAATGCTTATCTCTACCATAGAAAGCACAGTTCACCTAGTTTATTTCAAAATCATGCATTTTATTTTACACAAAACTCAAAGTGCAGAGTAGTTCATTTAAATATGCAATTTATTTGTTGACATGATCAACCTTGTAAAAAGTTACTAATATTTAAAGTAACTTATAAAAGTTGTGAATAAATAAAGGCCACCACAGTCTTAGCAGCTTATGTAAAATATATCACAATGATTTTTCTCTCTACAAACAACTACAGAAGATATTTGGGTGATTACTTATATAGTGGAAATAGCAAAATTGGATTTGTCATATAAAAGATTGAAAATCTAAAGCAAGTATTCCTGAAACAACCTTGAGATTCATTATTACTTTCTGCTGACTAGAACTGTCACATCAGAAATTCACTACTGAAATTTTTTTTGCATCTGTATATATTGGAATATATTTATTGTAAAATAAGAAATGTTGTATGTATGTTGTATGTTGCATGCCTTTAGATTTGCAAAGAACTCTTGCTGTTACTAGGGCTTTACTTACAGCTCTTCATCTAAAATGGCGCTTTTTTTCATATATAAAAAATAATCCCTCTCACAGAGCACATTGGCATACTGTAGTGTCAAATACATTACGAAAGGTATATTTCTGGAATCTACTTCCCTGTGGGTGCTGTTGGTACCCAGAACATCCACTAAACCTTGTCCAGTTAGCTGTTCTCATTCCATGTTGACTGCCTGCTGATAACGATTGGACTGTTTGTCCATACTTTACTGATCACATCACTCTCTGGAGAATAAATTTATTGATTCATTGATGGCCCTTTTAATAATGCAATTACATTTCATGCTGCTTAACTGATTCACTGCTTCCGTTGATTGTCCATTTATTGATTTCATTTGCTCAGCTAATTTTTAATCCTTTAACTTTGCCTGTTTAATTTCACTCCATTACCTGTGTATTTTACTTATAATGAGTTTTACAACCTAATTGACTCTGTACCTACATGATTTTCTCACTTAATTAATTGTGTGTTTATACAATTAATTGCATGAATTATAAACCCCTAATTAATTGATTACTGCTTAATCACATAATTTCCTGGTGCTGAGCTGCAAAACTATTTGGTGGCCATAGTCACATTCTGCCAATATTTGCCCACATTTAACCATTTCTTCTTTATCCTCCCTACTTTTCATCATCTATTGCTATCTACTCTAACTTTTTTATGACCCCATTTTTTCACATTTACTTTTTTATTTTAGTTGAATACTCATTAATCTCTAACACTGCCAGAACTTCTCTTTATTCATTCTATCACAAGCTTTAATTAAATTTTTATTCAAATGTTGCTGCTTCTAATTGGAAACTAGAGTATGCTTCTGTAAAAAAACTGGATTTAATCCCAGATTATCATATATTCTAGATTAATTCTGGAAAATTAATTGAAATTCAGGAAAAACAAAATAAAAAAAAACTGGAATAGATCATAGGCCTATGATAGCATAGTCAGGAATCCAAGTATTTTTCCATACAGAACTACCCAGAGGGCTACAAAATAGTGCTACTTACTCCTATGAATTTTAAAGGGAGCTATCATAGAAGTGCCTCACTAAAAGTAATCTATACCACAACTCCTCAAAAATATTCTGAGAAAAATAGATATTGCTTTGACTGTCTTGAGGAGAAGACAGGAGCTCAGCTTTTAAAGTCATTTCCCCCCCCCCTTTTTTTTTTTTTTTCTCTCTACTTAAAGGATCATAACACCAATGCTTCCTTCCCAGTTTCAGAGCTTTTCACAGTCATGCATCTCACTTCTGGACTGAGCCTAGTCTTTGAAGCTGAAAGAGATGGAACTCCTTTGTGTGCAGAAAGAGCTCTACTTTATGTGCAGACTGCTGCAAAAAGAGAATGCCTTGATAATATGGATGGACTCTGTGGATGTCCCTTTCAAGGTCTGTAGTGTATAGACACAATATTTCATGCTTTCTGAACCACTTTGGTGCAACCAGGAAGAGGTTAAGAAGCAGCTAAATAGACTTGTTGAGTGTCTGAGCAGAAAGATTTCACTGGGTTTCACTGAAGGGAAATTGAAAAGGATTTGATGACAGAAGAATAAAATTACTCCTCTGGAGAGAGTACCCTCATGCAATTGTGCTTCAAACACCTTTAAATTTCCCTCACCTGTTCTAGTGGGCTATTTTATTTATGAAAGAGTAAAACTTCTAAATAGAAATATTAGACAGCTAGTGGCATATCTTCCAAGTTACAGATTCTGCTATGAAATAAAACTTTTTTCTCTAATTTACTTTAAAAGTATTGTAAATAAATATAGCTGTACCAGCTGGCAACATATTATTTTCCCCATATATAACATAGATAAAATGAACATTTAGTTATAACATTGTGCCAATAGGGATACACACACAACTCTTGTGTTATTTAGTGAAAAAGGCTGAAAAGTTGCATTCCATTCATTTCTTTATTGGCAAAAATTACGATGATGTGGGCAGACACAATGAATGTCCTAATTTAACACAGAAGGAATTAGACTGGGCTAAAGGAAAAGATTAGAAACTATTCAAATACAATTTTTGGTGTCTGGTGGGCTCTGTGAAATTTAACTAGAATACTTAGGGAGATGAAGTGGCTGAGTTTAAGCTTAAAGTCATGTACTGTTATCTTTGAGAAAATGATGAGGAGAGCTGAAGAACCAAGCTTTTGGACAAGCGGAGATGCAGTGTTTAACCTTAAAGAGTGCAAAGCTGTAAATTTATAATCTTAAAGATAGTTTTCTCCAGAGTGAAAGAAATAATTTAGAGGCATCTAGAAGATAATAAGGAGAAGTGTGAAGGACAAAACATTTCAAAGAATCGCTTTTGCTTTTTGTAAGAGGATAAAAGACTGTGGATAGAACAGTACAATCATATCATACATATTGACTTACCTATTAATATGTAGTCCCCATGGGAGCACTTTTGAAAATGTATCTCTCATAGTTGCCTAAGCATATAGATCATATGGATTATTTGAAGATACTACTGACTAGTTTTTTTAAAAAATATATTCAAAATAATTTTACAATTTTTTCCTGACAAACTGTGCAGATACAGAAGAATTTAGAATATCTTCTATTCTAAATCTGATACCATTCAAAATGTCATGAATGTTTTTAAAACTTAGTTGTGTTTATATTAAATCTGCAAATGACAGTGAATCCATGTAGGCTTAGTGGCAGAGAGGACTAGTCTGCAGAGAAATATCCATACATTGGAGCAATAATATAAAAAAATAAATTGTTACAATAAGATTCAGTGCCCCACATGTAATAAAAATATTTATTTAAATGGATGAATTGAAGATTACTGACACCAGGTTGCCAAAAATTAACTTCAGGTCACAGTAGAGTTAAAGTTGAATATGAAACAATATTGCCACAATGTTATGAAAAAGACAGATAAGATACTAGGTTATACAGAAAAACTCATTATTTGTAAAATTGGCAATAATCTTAAAAATATTTTTTTTTACAAATAAAGATGTAACTGGAGTTTTGTGACCAACTTGAGGTATAAATTTTCCAAGAAGGCCTAGAATATGGTGAGAAAAATTATCATACACCTATAGAAGACAACAAGGAAAATCTTGTGAGACTTTAACTTAAGTCTAGAGAGAGTGAATCAAGGCTCTTGGTTTTAGATCATAAGCTGCTCTTCATGTGCTCAACTGGGAGTCCAAGGAATTATGGTTTTCTATTATAACTAAGGAAATTTAGATTAGATTCAGAACAAACTCTTTAAATTGAAAGGCTTGCTAAGCCCTGACTATGATTCCTTTGGCACAGTAGAAAATTCAAGAGACAGCCAGATGTGGTTATATGACGAACAGGTGATGGACTATTATCACAATATTCCACCTTGAGCAGATTGCCATAGAAAACACCTGTATTTTCCATCTTACCATATTACTTTTCAATCCTGTGTGTGTTTATTTTTACCGTCTATGTTCCAGTTTTATAGATTAGAAATAGGTAAGTAATAGGTTAGAGAAAGACATTTTTTCTAATTAATTCTGGAATAGTAAAAGAAAAAATTCTATTATCTAGGATTCAGTTTAGTGTAAGACATGATTTTTATTCTCATTAACTCACTAAGAAAATTGTTGCCATTTTTAGATGACAAATAGTCATTACAATGGAATTGTAATGGCAAAAATTGGCATTGTTTTGTCAAGGAAATACTAGTCACTCAATGTATTCTTCATTCTTAGCTCAAGTGAAATAATAAAAAAATACTTTTCACTTCTAATTTAATGGGGATTATCAATTTTATGTTTGAGAGTATCTAGAGCAGACAGCCTGTGTAAAACATTTTCCTCCAGGCCAAAATTTGAAGTGCTTACTTTTTTCAGCTGACAAGCAAATCACCATGATCTTTTGAAGAAGCAGTCTTACAGAAAATGCCTGGGTGCTAAACAAATGTTTTTTAAATTTCCAAGATCACCAGAGATGGGCAATATACTCTGAATGCTTCAGAAACCTGTCCATGTATTTTCTAAGCCTGTCTTTCCCAGCTGTACTTCTAGTAAAATCAGCAAAGCTTCATATTCTACACAACTGACTGGAGAAATGAAATAACAACTCAAGGTCCTAGGAAAAGAATGTTTAGGCAAGAGAGGGGATGGGGTTTTTCTTTCTCACAGTCTCACAGAGTCTGTAAGTCGAAATACAAGCTTAAAAAGTACAAGAACAGCTACAAAGACAAAACATATTTAGGGAAAGAAGGAAAATGACCTTGCATTTTCTAGTGTAACTTTCCTCTCAGTACCTGCATGCAAATAATCATGTTAAATACACTTAACTTTCTAGTTAATCCATAAAAGCTTGGAACTTGCCTTTGAACACTGCTGAAATCTTTGCTCAAAAAATAGAAAACCTTCAGGATCCGTTAATAACTACTTAAAAAGTCCGAAGTAGTTTGGATTCAGAGTGCAAATTCATGCAAGCTCATATGGAGTTTTGGTTCTTTATAGATAGCAGAAAGTGTTGTCAGATTATGAGATGGAAACAGCCAGCAGAGTTTTCATTACACAGAGACCTGAGATAAAAACAAAACACAGTATTGTCATTTTGTAACAGCTTTAATCACGCATAACAGTTTGTTCTTATGAATATGTATGAGACACTGATGAACATGAATGATTGATATTTATGATTTGCAAAGTGAAGAAGCTTATCTATATGCAGATTAAGTACCTCCAAGGAAACTATTCTTCCTTTTCTCCCACCTGTTTTGGCAAAATTCCTGCACTACTGAGCATTCAAAACTTGTATCTTTCCTGCAAAAACAGCTTAAGACTGTTCAAATATTTTACTCCAAGATTTCTCAGAATAATTTGGAAGAATTATTATATTCTTATATCACAATTGCTATGCAGAACATTATTTTAAGGTATTTAGGAAATACAGCAAGCAAGGGACAAATTAAGTATAACTGGGTTATCTTTATATTAATGTTAATATATTTAACAAAGTTAATATTGGAAATTTAAATATTATGCAAAAGCATTGTGAATTAGTTTTACCTGCTATGACAATGAATACACCTATATGGGCTTAAAACTACTGGTTAAAGGTAATTAGCTTTGGAGAAAATGAGCCTTTCCCTGAAATTTCCCTTACACCATAAAAAACATAAAACTTGGCCTCTGAGAAACCCTGAATTTTGCATATTATATATAATACAAAATACCTAATATTCCAAAAATCTTGGTCACAGTTATGAGGTTTGTTCATAACTTCCATGTGATTTAGATCTTAAGTTGCCTCTCACACAAGTGCTGCAATTAACATAGAGTTCCAAGCTCTGTCTATTACTGCATGTTGGAATAGAAAATGAGAAGTGTACTGAAATATTAAAGTCATATAGGTTTGCATTGCATTTAACACATGATAAACAACAGAAAAATATTGGAGGCAACAGTAAAAAACATTCAATGATACCATGCTTTCTTTTGGAAATTAAAATAAAATTACAACTTGTCTATACACACAAGAAAATACTTTTTAAGTGGGAAACTCTGTATAATGGTAAACCTTTTTAAATGACATCATAATATCAGCTCATTGCCTCTTAGCATCTTTTGAATGCCAGTTCCCTCATGGTTTCAGCATTTCAAGAGGCACTCAGCTTCAGAAAGCTGGATTAATAATGTAATGACACAATTAAGATGAAAAGAAAGGGACCTGCTGTTCAGGTGATAGGTACTGTGCATGAGATTTTGCTGTACCAATGCATGTCTCAAGATGTACAGGTATTTCTGACAAAAGTTACTATAATCTCAAAATGTATTTTGACTTACACACGCCCTATGAATTCATCTAGATATCTGAATCAGTTTCCAGTGGCACTTATCCTAACAATTAGGCATTTCATTTAGATCCATATTCTGGTCCAGGTCTATGAATGAAATTTATGAAAATTAAATAATGCCTGAATGTCCAGAAAGTGGCCATTTATAGCTGTGAGCTTTGATGAAAAACTTTACAGACTTCTTTAAATATGATCAACAGATATTTCTTCTAAATGTGGTGGATGTTAATGCAAGATGTCTTTTATTGAGTGAACAGCTTTTGGTTATGTTTTTAGACCTTTTAGTCTTCAGGTGCAGATTTAATGTTGTTACTATTGGCTGAATAATTTCATCTCAAAAATCCCACAAAAGTCCCTTCTGAAAAGCACTTTTACGCTCCTGGGATTTACCTTGATAATGGTCTAAGAAGTCTTGTACTGGTCATCAGTGAGTCAGTGACAAGTTTGAAGTGTGAGGAATGTTATTAGAAGCGCAAAAGGAAAGAAAGTGTGAACAAAACAAAACCAACCAGTGCAATAAAAACTCTAAATTATCATTAGAACAAAGAAAGCAGGATGGAGAGCTGAAAATAGGGAAGAAGGAGTTCTATTTGTTATTGGTAATAACCTTCTAAAAATTTCTATACACTGCATTTCGTACAACAGTTGCAATATTCCAGTGTATTACACTGAAATGGTACTTTCCTTAATTTAAAAAAAAAAAAAACCCACAATTTTTTTAGGTTAATAGTTCTGATATACCATAATGTAACAACATTCTTGTAATTTTCTAAAGCTGATTGTAATTAAATTAATATACATTACATTTAAAGTAATTTAACACTCATGACCTGGACTTTGTTGCAGAAGTGATTTTCCACAGGAATGATCATTTGCTTAAAAATTTTTAAATATTAATATTGAACAAATTAATATTAAATAAATATTTTTAAAAATTTCCAATCTAATTGATGGGGAAATATCAATGAGTGGTTTCTTTCTTTTACTCTATTTTAAGGTTTTTCATTACTTTCAGGAGTATATTGTATGGTAGAATTGTAATTTCTGCCATTATAAGGTAGAACTATGAGTTCAAGAAGCATTTGGACAACACTCTCAGGCACACGGCATGATTCTTGGGGTGTCTGGCAGAAGGACAGGAATAGGACTCAAGAATCCTGATGGGTCCCTTCTAACTGAGCTTTGTCTATGATTCTACCATTCTATCATTCATACAGTTAATAAGCAAAGCTAAAATATCTAGCTTTTGACACAGAAATATGCTGTACTCTTTCAATCAGAAATGGCAAGTACCGATTAATATAACGTGTTCAATAAAAATGGAGGATTATTTTTGATGACTTTTTTATTAGATAACAAAATGGTGTTATTTGGAGATACTCTGAAAACTGGGTATCAGAAGGAAACCACAAGGAAGAATAATTATAGTTTTTGGCTTAGTTGATTTTATATTTCTTATCATGCTTAAAGATTATATAAACATTTTAGTAGCTAACTGGGACAATACTCTGAATGGGCTTTTAAGCCTGTGTGTTGTACTTAGTTGTTGCAAAAAATGTTTCATATCTTCGTTCTTCAAAATTTTGTGTGTGTATATGTATATATATATATGTATATATATATATATATATATGTATATATAATATTATATATAATATGCCACTGTACTTCAGTCTTTCGTGAAGGTTTAATAGGGCCAGATGGAGAGAAAATACAAGAATGAATTGTCTTTTAGTGAGGAGGGCAAAGTTTTAGTGTATAATTAAATAGGAGTTAAAAAGCAATTAGAGAAAAACACATCTTAAGTTTTTATGATGTTTTTAATTTTTCCTTTTGTGCGTATATATATATATATATATATATATATATATATGAATATAAGCAAAATCTCAATACTGTGTTCTTCTTACCGAAACAAAATCATGTTTGATTTAAGTTTAGAATTCTTCAAGTAAATTAGTCTACTGCAAATATATTAAAAACTACAATAATCCACATTTTCAAGAAGAGGACAATCTGAGTTAATATTTTCATTCTGCACTAATATATTGGAATTTACACTGCAGTTCCCTGTTAGCCCATTTTAAAAATAATCAGTTCCAGTAAAGCATTCCCCAGATTTGACATTTTGATGGCAAACTTTGTGTTTAAATGTGTCCTTACTGATATGAATATAAAAGTTGTTGCTGACATAAAGAAAAAGGGTTTGATCATTTGGTGCCATTCTTATTTTTTTCTGTTATTAGATACCACTAGCTTTGAATCTATTAATTTTTTTAGATGGACAAAGAAGAAGGAATTGACTTCTCAGTGATTTTTTAAATCAGTATGAAAATTGAAGAATTGTTCATGTGTTTAGATAAAACACAGGAATTATCTATTTGTTATGAACATTTGTTGTATAAGAATATCAGAGTGCATTGTCTCTGTGAAATGATTGGGATACCCAAAACTACTGTGGGAGAAACAATAAAGAATCTACTTTTCATTTGAGGTAATGCCAATTATACTCCTTAGGAAGAAATTACCATTAGTGTATAGATTAGAATTAAAGATTGTGTTACTTAATTTACATTTAATTCTGTAACATTCCCCAGAAATTTTGATTCAAGTAGAGTGACAAAGGAAAACCCAAGACTCAGATCCATAGATGTACTAGCTTTTAAAAAAAAATATAATTTTCACAAAAATATGAAGATAAAAAAGAATCCAGTAAAGTCACAAAATTTTTAATTATACTCTCATTTTTAAAAACATTTGCACTACTCATTAACTGGAACAGCATCTATAGAATGAAATTATCAGGGTGCATCAAGAATATTTTTCACTTTTGCAGGCATTATTGTATTCAAGATTTTTTGCTCTTAGTGCTCCTTATTCAGCAGGAGATTACATATACTGGAAGACTTGCAGATATCGGTCATTATCATGTATTTCCATGTGATTAAGGTTCTTCGCCCTTAGCACATTATAAGACATCCTTGGCTTGTAGGCAGCACTGTATAAATTAGAGGATACACCAAGTGTGAACAATAGGTCTTAAAAACTTAAATGACCTTGTCTTCACACCAAACTTGCTAGCAGTGTACATTTAAAGCTCGGAAGAAGAATGAATACATATAATAAGGCTAACATCTTTAATGAAGACATGGGGAAAAAAAAAAAAAGGAGAAATTAAATGTTTCTTCTTTTTCCCTTCTCAGTGTGGAATGTGAAACCAGCAGAGAAATAACTTCCTCAACATATCACCCACATAACAATAACCCATATTAAATTTTCCTTAGATAGTTAGTTTGAAAATTGATGGTTTTACTATTGAAACATCAGGAAGATATTGTCACCAATTGTACTAAATAGTATAACTTTCAGCTAGATGTCCTTGATATGCTTCAGCAAGCATATTTCATTTTAATATCAGCTTTTAAATCAACCTCCAAGTACATCTCAAGATAACAAAGGTTATAAATTAATTTGCATAATAAAACAATAATCCTGGTGCACATTGAGAATTGCAGTGCATATTTTAATACCATTATACATGTTTATTTAAAACTTATCATTTCGTATTCTTTCTAAACAAACTAGTTACCTAAATTAATATGAGATTTTGAGAGAAAAGTACTCTTTTGCCAGGATTCTGGTGATTTAATACATTTTATGGAGAAGTCAACAGTGACTTCATGTAGAATATAGTATTATGACTCATATATACAGTGATGTGACTCAGAGCAATATTTTCTCATGAATTATACATTCATGAGAAACTATTTGATGAACACTGCCTTTATTATGCCTTTATAACTACAGCTATTCAATAGAATTAAAATTCAGTTTCTATTAAATTTTCTTCCATATTTCATCTTACTTAAAAATCACAAATCTCCCTGTTTTAAAAACAAAAAACATAATCCATAAAGCTCACATATATTGTGGCACCTCTTATGTCTAATATTTACTATGATGAAACTCACACATTGTATCATAAATTACTTCAGATATAAATTTGGCTCCAACCTTGCCTTTAACAACACAAAAAAAACCTCAAAAGAAAATACCGTGAGTAATTCAAAGTAATTATTTTCTTAATTGATTGGAAATAATTCTAGATAGGTTTCCAGATATTTTTAATTCATTTATTCCCTCTGTATCTCAATATTCAAAGCAAGAGCTTAATGTATCATATTCTTTAGGAGATTACTCATGCTTTACCCAAGCAAATAAGCTATTGAAACACTTTATTTATTTGGTCAGCTAATAAATCTCTTTCATAATTTCTAATTATTCCTGGAGCTATCATAGCCCGTGAGACTTTGGAAAAACCAGCATTTTTCTCCTGTGTACGTTCCCTACTCATAGCTGCTTCATTTGTCTGCTTTATCTATTTTTTTCCAAGTGTTAATTGGTAATTTGATTTTATGTTTGTGTTTTTACACATTCAGCAGTTTTCTAATATCAGTCTCAGTGACAGTGAGGAAAACAGTTTTCTTTATTGTTTAAATGTTTAAAAGCATTCCTGCTAACACTTCTCACAGTAAAAACAAGTGCAGATTATTAAGCTGAAATAAGCAGGTATTAAATAATTAAAATGTGTCTGAAATGATGGTTTTAAAAATAATGCATAGATAAAATATAGCATACCATTTCCTGTTCACACTTAAAAATTTGGAGAAAACTAGATGTTCATCTACATCTCAAATAGAGATGCACCAATGATGCTGAGAATTACTCTAAATTTAAGTAGATTCGGCAAATTAGACTAATAGGAAAGACGAGAGGGCTATTAACTATGGGTGAGGAGGATGTTGTGGAAGCAGAGGAAGAGGTGATATTGTTGTTAAATGTCATGGGAGGAAGACAAGTAGAAAATGATCAGTCCTGGAACATTGAGCTATTAGGTGAGAGTAAGGAAATGCTATGCCATATCTCTACTTGATGCCATAAAACTGTGATGCTTATGGATTTTCTCAGGCTCATCTTTTAAAGTGGCCTAAGTGTTTAGAGATGGAAAAACTGTTTGTCAAAAATATTCTAGCATTAACTGCATGTTTCCATTACTTTATCTTAGGCATGAAATCTTTCTAACATGCAGATGTTCAGTTTCACCTATGTAATTTCCAGGCAAGATCAATTTTATCCTGGTAAATGTCTGTATGACAACCAGCAATTCAATTTTTTTTTCTGTTGCATGATGAGGGGTAGAAAGGAGAAGATTACTGAGATATTTTTAGGGCACATAAGCCCTTTCCCAAGAACTTGCCAACACAAAACCTGTGCGAAATCAAATCAGCTGGTATCATAAAGGATATCCCCTCTTCCTCCAATATTTGTCTTGCTTACAATATTGTGCTAGTGCTAGCTATAATAGTAATGGAACTACCTACCTTTAAGACACACCTTCCTTTAAGACACATCATTCTAAATAGACTAAAAACATTTTACTCTATCCTTCTCTTTTTAAAAATTCAAACTATTGTTTGTCAAGTTGTTTTAGAAGAAAGAGTGCAAACCACTGGAGCACTGATGTAACAAAACACCACATTATCTTCCTGCACAGACAGAAATATAATCATTATACCTTATAATATCCCTGGGGGTTATACTGTCCATATTGATTTTTAAATAAATAAAAACCAATTTGTCTCTGTAAAATGACATTGCTCTATTCCCTTAAGTGAAATAGCTGACTTCTGTTTGTTCAGGGTGCAAAAAACTGCTCCTAGATGGGACAGAGACTCTTGCTGTCTCACTTCGGAAACAAATGTATGAATGGGAAGAGGAGAGATGCAACTGTGGTCTGAAAAACCTTGCTTAACTTTATATCTAAGAGGAAGGGAAAGTTTCACAGAACTGGTCTAAGTGAGAAGCACATTTCACAGCCTGTCCCTCAATGATTTAAGATACCAGAGATCAGGTATAAGAGAAACACACATGAAGATATACCCTGCAGTTAAGAATCAACCTCACAGCACTGATGAGGCTGTAAGCTCTTTCTGGGTACCTGAATGCATGACTGGAGATTGAAAGAGAACATGTCGAAAGGACCACATGTGAGCTTCCTACATTGTTGTGCTGAAATGGGATTTGGAACCTAACGAAATGTTGAAAGCTTACTACCATGTCCTACATACTAAAACTATAGCAAGTTTTTGTTTTGAAGAGACCTTAAGGATCACTTAGTCTCACCACTCTCATAGTCAAGAATTTCTTCCTAACAGCTAACTTAGATTGACCGTCTTTCTGTTTGAAGCCATTCCTCCTTTTTCTGTCACTACATACCCGTATAAAGGATCCCTCTCCAGCTTTGTTGTAGGCCCTGTTCAGGTACTGAAAGGCTGCTGTAAGGTCTCCCTATAGCCTTTTCTTCTCCATGCTGAACAATCCCCAGCTCAACCTCTTTTCATCAGAGAGGTGCTCCAGCCCTCTGATCACTGTTGTCACTTTCTTGACCCCCTGCTATCCCTTCCACACCATGTGGAGCAGAAAAGGTAGATGTGGTTAGTTCATAACTCTCCATCTATTCCTCTCCTTCCTCCTCATGTTCTTCCCCTGCTCCATCATGGGATTCCTCCATGGGAGACAGCCCTTCATGAAATGCTTCATTTTGGGTCCCATTCAAGGAAGTACAGTCCTTCAGGAGGATGCTACTCCCACATGAGGCTACAGCTACTGCCAGAAAACTTCTTCCTCTGTGGGTTCCTCTCCACATATCACAGTTCCTTCCAGGCATCTGCTTCAGCTTGCAGTCTTCCATGGACTGCAGTGTGGATATCTGCTTTGCCATGGTCCTCTGGGGCTGCATGGGCACAGCCAGCATCACCATGATCTGCACCACAGACTGCAGGGGAATCTTTGCTCCCTGTCTGGAGTACCTACTCCTGTTCCTTCTTCTCTGGCCTTGTTGTCTGCAGGGCTGCTTCTCTCACACTTTCTAAGTCCTCTCTCACAGCTGCTGTACAGCATCTTTTTCTGTTATGCTTTCTTTTGTATGTTATCACAAAGGCAATACCAACCTTGCTGATGGGCGCCTCTTTGGTCAGTGGTGGGTACATCTTGGAAATGGCTGGAAATGGATTTTTCTGACCTGGGAAAACTTATGTGATGTTCCTGGAGAAGCCACCCTGAAGCACCCTCTGCTACCAAAACCTTGCCAAATAAACCCAATATAACGTTACAGCCAAGAATTTTAGTTGCCTACTCTCCTTCCAAAAGAACAGAAGTTCATGGAAATTGGAACAGAAAACAGATTTTGCACAGAAAATTTTAAGACATAAAAACTCCAACTCAGAACAGGAAACCCAGTATTCAGTACTTTCCTTGCTTTGCTGCTGGAGTACAGTTTTATAAGCCTTGTCTCCTTTAGATTGGTTAAAGCCTTGTGCAACTCAAGGTGTGGAGACAAATCCATTTTGTATGTAATGTCTGCATGTAAAAATGCTTTCATGCATTTCAAATCCAACCTTTTTGTAATAAACTGGCTTGCCTTCACTCCTAACTATGAAAGTTGTTCTATGCCTAGCTTCTCATGTGAAATTGAGGCATTATCAGAGAGACTGGCTCACAAGTACTTTCATGCAATTCACAGGTGCTGTGAATATACTCTCGTATATTGAAAAAAAGTAGTGAGACAAGATAATTTTTTAAAAAATTGTTAATTCAACATGTTTAGAAATAAAACATGCTATTTAATAATAATTCCAGTTTGCTTTTCAATTTTCTGAAGACTCCAGTAAAATATTTCCAACTGAATTACTGAGGTAGTTTCACTGACCTATATTAGTTCCTTTGTTTCTGGGTTTAAAGTGTGTCTTCTTTCTTTATATGTCCAAGAAAACATATTGCTTCTAGTTTGCAGCTGTATCTTAATAACTTGAAAAAGATACCAATATGGTCTTTTTAACAACTGCAATTTTGACACAGAAAAATTGTGGTTTAAATTAATAAAAAAATATTTCCTTGCCATTTGGACAATAAAAGGCTCAGAAATTTTCACAGCTTATTACAGGAGCAGTTAAGAAGAAAGGTTAACTTAATGCACAAGGCCACAGTATGGAGAGGTAACAAGCACAGGGGAGGCCATCGCTCCTAAACACTGAAGTAGCAGGAGCATTTATTTAGCCTTGGTATGTGAGAGAGGATTAGGTCTTAAATCAACTGATAAAATCCTCTCTCTCCTTTCTATTCCAATGACCTTTTCTTCTCAGCCTGTTTCTTTATATGTTATTGTCAAGACTCTACAGGCTCCTGCCTTCTGCTCATCTGTGCTTTGGACAAGCTCAGCCTGCAACAAAATAACCCTCTGCTGTTCTTCAGGATTCCAGCTTTTCTGGTTCCCTCCTTCATTCACTGAACATGTATTCCTATATATGAAAGATAAGGCATGAGTCCATTTTAGATCAGCAAAAGGACAGTTAAGACAACATCTCTTCTGAAAACTTTTAATTATGGAAGAGAAGATAAAATGCATTTAGGCAAGTAAGGTGTAATAGGCATTTTATTGAGTGTGTTTCCTTCTCTATTTCAACTTTTTATTTCCACAATAATTTAATCACCTTCTGTCTTTGTAGGGATTCACAAAGACCTTGTCATGTCTTGAGAAAATTTAATATACATTAAAAGAATTTTAATGATACTTATAACAACAATTAAAAATTTAGCAAGACCCTAAATTTTGCTCAATTAAATGCTATTTGTGAGGTGAAGATCTGAGCATATGACCTAATTAACTCTAAGTCCATATCACTTGTTAACATTAATTATAATTACTACAAATGAGACTTCAGGAATACTGATGAATCATCCTCTGAATATTTGTATTTGTTGATAGAAAAAAAAAAAAAAAACAAAATTATAGTCACACAGCTGAAGACAACAACACATTCCAGGCTGACAATGCTCGCACTTCACACTAATATGGTGCCCTATATTAAATACATGTATCACTTTCTTATTTGTCAGGCTACTAGAGAAGAGAGAGAGATAGAGAAATATCTAGATTTAATATATCTGCAAAGTACAGATAAATCTGTTTGTGCATGTATTATTGATATCCCAGTATCAGAATGAGGAAGATAACAAAACACAAGTTTTAGCTTTGCTGTGTAGAATACAGCTGCCTGAATTTCTGCAGCTAAGACATTTCATTATCACCCATTTAAGGTGATTATACTTCTTTAATACGAATGCAAAAGTATAATGATGAATAGGTTTAAAGCATTAACGTAATTTTGATCCCACAAGGTAATCTATTGCAACACAGATTTAAGAATCTTTTAGCTTTCAGAGTTAGTTAAACAGCTGAAGGAGAAACTGGAGAAATACAGTTTCAACTTAAATTTACTGTTTTGAGTCACATCAAATCTGATGTTGGCTATGTTATTTTCTTATGTCATAAAGAAATCCTCATTAGAACTTATTTTCTGAGGGTGAGACTTCAGTTGAATGAATGTTTCTAAATTAAACAAGGAAAAAAATTGATACTTGGTGGAAAGCAACTACAATTATTAAGCAAAGGTATAGTAGTACATGTATAATTGTACAATTATACTGCGCCACAGATCTGTCCTTTTTGTCACAAAGATATCATAACACAGAAGTTAACAAAAAAATATTTTATTGAATATGCTTAAATTGTTGAAAAAATTGTAGTCATCTTCCCCTACAGTTCTTAATTTCTTCACATTGTTATGTCTACATGTGCCCTTTCTCCAGCTGTGCAGATCCATGTATAGGTCATAAAGTTAGTGTAGCCCAAAGAGAATGTGTTCAACAGGCTCTCTCCCAGTGGGAACAATTATTTAAAAAAAAAAGCAGTGGGAAACAGGAACGATAGAAATTCTCTGGATATACACAAGAACTTTGTTGCCATAGCTAATAGGGCATTTCAGCGGCTGACAAGTGGGACACGTTTTCTGTTGAACAGAGGCCTAAATTAAATTCAGTTCTTGTCTCCCAGAAAATTTTAACTCTTGGGATACTTTTCTTTTTCATGTAATAAGAGGAAAACATAGGTAGGAGTGAAGAAAAGCCTAATTCTCTCTTTGTTCAAATTTTCATCAGGAAGAAATCCATACCATAGCATAAATCAGCCTTTACTTCAAAATTTGACCTTGGTTTCCACAGAATAAATGGAATAGTTCAGTTTTCCTGCCCTCTCACTATTGAATATCTCACACTGATTATAGATCAGTCAATGACAAAGCCCTTTGGCTTGTGGACTTAGAAGGTCTAGACATATTATAACCATCTCTGTCATTTTTTGTAACTTATAGTTAGCTACAGAAATACTTGTAGCTGCAGAAACACTTATTTCCTAGAATCGGATTTCAATGATATTCCCTTCCACACAACTAAAAAACATTTCCATTCCATTATTAGCCATTGGGGAAAAAAAACCCTGAAACCAAGCACGAACAAGAAGAAGTAAGAGTTTCAAGACTTCCAAAGGGATTTTATCTTATTTAAAATGTACTGCCTTCAAACATTCTAGGAGCAAGTGTATTTTCTCTTGGCTTTCACTTAATCCATTTATAACCCCATAGTAACAATGAGGAAAATTAAAGTCAGACAGTGGGGTAAACCACTTTATGCATCATTTGACCCCCACCTACACTTAAAACATCTGTTAAAGCATATATTTTTCAGTGTTTCCACATTTACTTACTATTTTATTAGGAAATTTATCTTCATACATTCCTTCTGTTGGATGGTTAAAGCACCCCTCATCTTGCTTAGAGAGTGATTATATTGCAGGCTATTGCATTTGCTCAAAAAACATATCTTTACTAGTCATTCACCTTGTCAGCTGATACTCTAGTAATCAATATAAAACCTTTATAATGACACATATGGTCTCAAAGAGTATTTTTACATGTTTTACTCCAGAAAAAACAAACAAAACCCACAAAAAACACAAACCAAACAAGGAACATGTAAAAGGTAAACCTAAATAAATTATTTCAAATAGCAAAATCATGTACAGTTTTAATGCTATTTTCCTCATTGTTACCAAAGGTGTGACTTTTTTCATTACTACTTAGTTTGAAATAAGGAAGGAAGTAATATTTGTTCAAAAGCAGTAAAAAGAAGCAGATTTAAAATCAAATTTCTTCTCTTTATGTGTGCAAAGGAGACAGGGTCCTATGCTGTATTCTCAAAATAGGTCTGATACTGTTTGTTACCTAACCTCTATACTCAACCTCACTTCAATACTCAAGGCAATTTTCATTTGAGTAAATAAGTTTGCAAGCCTTACCCTTCTGTATCATCTGTAATTTTGGGACACTGGATGTACACAGTGACACTTATGTAACTTTTGGTCTGAGTATGTGTATGATGCAAGAATTCTGTCCTGGTACTTGAATTGCTGTGTGTACATACTAATGAAATGTTTCACATAGAGAGTTTCCCCTTCGGAAAGGAACACACTACCAAATTCCAGGCAATCTGAAAAAAACACAACGGCATACCCTATTAAGAAGATAATAAAGGTATTTACTCAAGAGAAGCCCAAGAGTAGTTATTTTTTATATCCTAGCTAAAATAAATACACTTTGTTCCAAAGTGTAGGCACTTCTGCATATAAGTAACTGAGGATTAATCATCATTACCCCAGTGACTTCGATTAGCTGTAATTTAGATAAGCAGAAAATCTGTGAAACATGTGAAAGTCTGACTTTATTCTCAGGGTTGGGAGAATGCCAGTTACCAAAACTGTAAAATCAGAAACATGAAATTTTAATCGGCATGTTGGAAATGAAATAAAGCAGACCATTAAAGTAAATACAGTAAACCCCCAAACATTTTCTGCCTAGCAGGTCTTATCAACAGTTTACAATGTTGGAATGCTATATACCATGCAAAATTATTTGATTATGCATTAAATGTTGACTGAGGTTTACAGTAACTGAGGTAGATTGTGAATTACTGTGTCTTTGAGATTTATGTAGAAGATTAATCTCCAGATACTAAAAACATTGTGAAGACAGAACTCTTGGGGGTTATTTTGTCTTGAGTTTAAGCAAAGGACATGAAGATCACAAAAATATCTTTGGTATGCCCTCATAGACACATTAGTTTTGAAACCACTCTTCTTTTTTTTTTTTTCTGAATTTTTAGTTTTGAAAAACACTTTTACAGAAGAATGAAGATTTTTTTGTTGGTTTATAGAATTCTATAACCCTGACCTGATTGTTCCAAACCTGGAGATGTAACTTTAGAGTCACTGCAACAACACAATACTCCTGAATCCTTTTCATCTTGTTCACAGGAAGATTATTATTTAATGGTAGCGTATTTAGCTGATTCGAGGATAAAAGCAACACAAAGCAGAACTCAAAAGCTACACTATAGGTGTAGTTCACTGACATTTTTATATGCATGATGCAGTGCTTTTACACTGACGTTACTTCTACTTAGTACTTTAGTCTTTCTAAACAGTTCAAACACTATTGTATTAAAAATTTACCCTTTTTATTGTGAAAAAAATTGTATGGTTTATCCCATTTTCCCTCATTTCTGGATTCTGTGGGAGTAACAGAAGAGTATATTTGCAAGCATTCACCAGTAGAATAATTAAAGAACTGATGTGGTCCATCAGGATATGTTCTTCAAGTCTGGGACTCCTTGTGTATATAGGCAATGATCATTGATGGACCTATTTAGCATACACATTACTTGGCAGTCCCATAAGCTGAATGAAAAGGGAGAAGTAATTCTACTGCTCCCAACCCACTGGATCTCTTTGTTGGACATGTCTGGTCCACGCTTTTAAAATGCAGCAAGGAAATAGAAGATAGCTGTGTGGATATTCTTTGTTTAGATGGATATTATCACCAATTGTTACTTGTGACAACCTGAAGAGTAGGAAAGTTTTGTCCAGACCTGTAGCAGAAACAAATATTTTAGCTGTTGCACAAAGGCCTTTTCTTGATCTCTCTGACTTCTAAAAAATCAAGAGAGGAACAAGGATAATCAAAAAGAAAAACAATACAAAATGTGGAGTTGGTTACCTGAAGTGTCAAAATGGTCTATTTCTGTATGCCGGTCATTTCCATAAGAAACAAAAAACCCTCATAAGGTTCACATGTGCTCTCTTTTTGAGCTTGTCCAGGTCCTTCTGGATGGCATCCCTTCCTTCAGATGTCTCAGCTGCACCATGCATCATGGTGTCATCTGCAAACTTGTTGAGGGTGCACTTGATCCCCTACTCTATGTCATTGATGAAAACAAGAAACAGCACTGGTCCCGGTATGAATCCCTGAGGGGCACCACTTGTCCCCAGCTCCCACTGGGACATTGAACCATTCCTCACTACCCTCTGGGTACGACTGTCAAACCAATTAATTGTCTACTGAACTGTCCACCTACTGAATTGTCTACTACTGTTCACCCATCAAACCCCTCTCTCTAATTTAGAGAGAAGGATGTTGTGGGGCACTGTGTCAAAGGTGTTGCAGAAATCCATACAAATGACATCCATAGCCCTTCCCTTTTCCATGATGCAGTCATTCCATCTCAGAAGGCCAGTAGACTGGTCAGACAGGACCATGTTTTGTTTTGTCAGGTCAGGCAAGGTCAACTGTCACAAAAATCTTAAGAGTCTAACTGGCTCAGCAACATTGTCAGCAACTGGGTTTCATGTCTTTGGAGATCAGCTCAGTAATGAATACTCATGAAGAGGAATGGGAACTTGTGGCTAGTAGTAGTTATACAGGAGTAGTGAAACCACTCATGTCTTTCATACTATCAGTTGTTTTCCAGTCCCTTTTCCATGTTGTTTTAGGGATCGAGTCTGAAACTATTTCCAATATAGGTTTTGAAGAGACAGGTAGGAAAAGTTGAGTTTCAATCAAATGGATATCCTGCTGAGAAGACAATAGATATTTGATTCAGCAGATATTAGGCATTCATTTGAAACTCATTTCTTGCAGTTCTCTCATTTAATTTCAGAAAAAGCTAGAAACTATTGACATGATGTAATAAACACATTACATTTAATTACATCACTAACACTGCCTGGCACAAGTTAATGAGCATTCATTTGAGATTTTTGACTCCTTTTTATTTTAGTCATTAAAGCAAATAAACATTGCTGTCAGCAAATTGTCTCACTCTAAATAGAAGTTTGTGTATGTGAGCAGCTCTAGCACTTCATATACAAATTATGATCTCAACAGTGCTTCAGATTTATACAAAGATTACACCTATCTGAAACCAAGGAGTTTGTTCTATAGGTCAACTGCATAATATCCTGAACTTCATCATCACAGATTTTCACTTCATTTGCATTTGATTCTATGATTCTTTGGTTCTTATTCAGTCACAAGAAACTATGTGGTCCTGGTTTTGGCTGGGGTAGTTGGTACAGTGCTTTGTGTTGATTTCAGCATGAGGATGATGTAGATAACACACGGATGTTTTGGTTGTTGCTAGGTTGTGTTTACCTGAAGCCAAGGACTTCTTTTCTGTCTTTCTCTGCCAGTGAGGAGGTACACAGAACAGGCTGGGAGAGAGCATGGCTGGGACAAGTGACACAAACTGACCAAAGGGATATTCTAGACCATGGAATGTTATGCCCAGTATACAAACTGGGAGAATTACTCGGAAAGGGGAATGATCAAGGCTGAGGCATGGGGTCTGACATTTGTCAGCAGGTGGTCACCACAATACAGCAATTGTATTGTGCGTAATTTGTTTTTTCTTGGGTTTTATTTCTTCCCATAATAACAACAATACTAATCATTTATTATTTATTCTTTAGTTTTGTTTCCATTATTAAACTGTTTGTTCCTAGCTCAACTTTTGATTCTCCTCCTCATTCCACTGGAGTTGGGGGTGAGTGAGAAATTGGTGTTGCATTGCTGGCAGGGTTTAAATCACAACAAATATGAAATTCAAGTAACTGAAAATTCAATGTCTAATTTCTATGTACTTGCTTTTATAGATCATTCTATCAAACTACTCTGTACATATGAAATTTATTTAAAGGAAATTTTCTAGTTTTCTATACAGTGAGCTGCAACACAGTTTCACTTGGCCTAAGCTCTCATGTATGACAGTGTGAGATTCTAGTTTAAGATGCGTATTAAAGTAATTTCAAGTGGCATTGACATGTCAACTCTTCTTTATTCTTTTAAAAAAGATCAGAAGCAGAGAGAGTATACTCTTAGTATATACAAGAGCATCAAGTTTGATCAAAATTTACATGTTAGGGAAGATTTACAGTTTGCACCATACCTTTTTATTTTTCAATAACATTGGTTTAATTAACTTAAGCAAATCTGTGAGACAGCACACAATAGTCATATAGCTCATGTGGTATAATAATAATTCGTTATAGTATTCCCACAATAAAAAAAAAAAATTTCTTCTCATGGCAATCATAGTTGCAGTTAATAATAACAATTTGTAAATCATATTTCATATCTTGCATTATAATCTTCCATATCAGGACACAGAAAAAAATATTAAAGGAAATTTTAAATAAAAAGTCAGTCTGTCTAGGACAAAACCAAAATTCCCTAAATATTAGGAAAACCCAAGTAACATACTTCTCTTTAGGTTTCCAAAAGGAGAAGGTGAAGCTAAAAAAAGATAATAAAAGGATGTTTCTCTTTTAAGAAAAAAACCCTGAAACCAGCAGCAATCAAGTTGTTTTTTGCACCACCTTCATATCATTGCACTTACAAACAGTCCTTTGTATATGGAATATTTTTGCTTGTTTGTTTCTCTGCTTACTGAGCTTGGATTATAATTACCTAGGTGTAAACATGCCACTACATTTTGAATAAATGGAAAGGTTATTCTCCAAAGTGAATTCCTCCCAACATGCAGTTAGAAATAATCTATAAAGGTGGACTTCAGCTCTGGGTCCTAATTAAAATAATTTCAATAGTAGAGTGAATGTTAGGTCCCTGTATTTCTTTCACACATTGTTTATTGCTTAAGCGCTGGAGTGGAGAGCTCTCACTAATAATCAGTAAATCATTGCTGGTGCCCAAAAAGAGTCCCATCCTTCCCTATTGCCTTCCTCGATTCTCTCTTGTTCTCTTCACTTAGGATGAACAAATTATCAAGGGACATCTCAGGCTGCAAACTCATTATCTCTTCTCTAATTACACACACACACACACACACAACCACCAGGCGTTTGTTCCCACTTATGCGATTTATCTAAGTTCCTGAAAAGGGTGACCTAGCAAACTTAGCACAGACCTTACAGACTTAACTTTTATGAGAAGAAAAATCAGGATACCTGTCTAGCAATATTCAAAAGACAGGATTTTTTTTTAAAGTGTCAGAGATTGCCTAAGTAGGAAGTATTATACAAAGGCAAAGATCTGAGACCCCCACCTCAATCCCTTCCAAAGGCAAAACAAAAAAAACAAAGAAAAAAGACAGCTACTATTCAGTAAAAAAATTCCAAAGAAGTGTAAATCTGAAATTTTCTAAATTAAAGATTCTAATACAGAATATTACACAACTATTCCTAAAATTTTTGCTACTAGAAAAATTAAAAATGTGTTAACGGCCATCAGAAATGGATTCAGGAAGAATTCAAGCAGACACTAACTTGGGGTTAAGAGTTCAGTATCAAGCCAATTAGATAAAAATACATTTAAAAAGGAATAAAACAAAACAAAAAAAATAGTTGTACAGATATATTACCTAGTCAGCAACTGCCTATATATGTGTTTTAAAGAATAATAATTCCCACCAACAAAACAGCAGTCTTAAATGAACAGTTACTTAGGAAGGTAAAGATAGATTCAAGATTATTTACATTTTAAAATTCTTCTAATAAGCTTTTCAGTTAAGGATCCTTAAAGTCTAAGAAGGTTATTTTGTGGATTAAATCAAGAAGTAAGAAAAGAAGAATATATATTTATGTGTAGTGTGAAAATTTTCAACATATGCTACCGACAGATTTCCAAAAAATTTCTGTGCTGAGACTTGAGGCATTCAACACAAACATATTTAAAAAAAAAAAAAAAAAAAAAAAAAAAAAAAAAAAAAAAAAAAAACACAACAAATTACAAGGTTTTCCCTGATACAAATACTGAATTTAGCATGAGGAAAACAAATGGCTACCGTAAAGAGTACACAGATGTACGCAGTAGGGGGAATAAATTAGAAGAATTAAAAATTGATATGAAATCTCTTTGCAGTTACGGAGACATGGTGTGACAACTCACATGAATGGAATGTTGTCATGGATGGCTCTGCCCTTTTTAGGTAAGAGAGTTGAGGTAACGGATATGCTCTTTATGTGGGGGAGCATGTGGAATGTCTCAAGCTCTACCCAGGGGCAGAAAACTGAATTGAGAATTTACGGGTCAGAGGTAGGGGACTGGATAATATGGGTGGATAATATGACTGGATAATATGGATGAGCATCTGCTATGCGCTGCTTGACCAGGAGGAGGAAGTTCATGAGGTTTTCTATGGAAAAGACTGCCCAGGAAGGTCCTGGAACCTCCCTCTCCAGAGACATTCAAAACTCACCTGGACACATTCCAGTTTAACCCATTCTAGGTGATATTCCAGAGGTCCCTTCCAACCCTAACAATTCTGTCATTTTGTGGTCTGTGACATCAAGGTTCCAAAGGTAGAATAAACTATCTAAGCTAAAAGCTAAAGTCACAGGATACACTTGCAACAGGGAAAAACATCTGGGACACAGGTGATTGGCTGTCAAGTACCTTTTGAATATTCAGTCAGAAAAATATCTGCAATTTAAATATCTTGTTAGATTTAATAACAGTTGTCAAAAAAGCACATTAACATGCCTAGGGGATTAATTCCCAACCTCCTTAACTGCAACTATGTGACTAAGACAAGATTCAACATGTGCTGTATAGTCCCAGATGAATATATTTCCATGTTTTATGCAATAATTCAGACTAGCTGAAATCTTTTAAAAACATTGTTCAATTAAAAGACTTACTTCAAATATAGAGAAATGGAAATTTTGTAAGTCATGTTCATTCACACAACAGTCTGCAAATGTACCAAATCATAACCTTGTTTAATCAAGCTCAGCCAACAAAGTTCCTTTTGACTGAAGTTTCTTCTAAATTTCCCCTAAGATCTTCATAGAGAAGTTGATGAACTGTGAGCTGAATGAGAAAGCAGTTTGGTGGGTTAAAGCTGCCCAAATTATTTGGCTCAGAGAGTGGTGTTCAGAGATATAAAGTCTAGTTGGAAGCCAGTAGCTTGCAGTGTACCCCAGAAATCAATACTGGGTCCACGTCACCAAAAAAGATTGGAGTGCAGAGTTCACCCTCAGTTTGCAGATGGCACAAAACTGGCAGAAGTGGCAGAGGACCTTGATGCCATCCAGAGGGTCCTTGAAGAAATTATCTGAGAGGAACTATGTCCAGATCAGCAAGGGGAAGTGTGAACTCCTGCAACTGGACACAAGTTGAGCATGAACCCTTGAGCCAAAAAAAAGACTAATGCTCGCCTGGCATGTATTAGACAAAGCATTTTCATCAGGTCAAGAGAGGTGCTCCTTCCCCTCTATTTAGCACTGGTGAGATCACATCTGGATTGTTGTATCCGCTTCTTGTTTCCCCAGAGCAAGACAGACATGGATGTACCAGAGAGAGTCTGACAAAGTGCCACTAGGATGATGATGGGACAGGAGCATTTGTGTCCCGAGGAATGGCTGAGAGAGTGGGAAAGGCTGTTCTGCACAGAGAAGAGAAGGCTGGGGGGAGATCTAATTAGTGTTTATAAGTTCCTGAAGGGAGGGAATGCAGAAGATGGAGCCAGGCTCTTTTAATTGGTGCCCAGTGTGAGGACAACAGGCAGTAGGCAGATACTGCAACGCAGGAGGCTTCCTCCAAACATCCAAAAGAAGTTTTTAATATGAGGGCAACTGAACAATGTTGTCTCATAAGTTGCCCACAACAATTGTGTATTTTCCATCCTTGAAGATATTAAGTCCACCTGGACATGGTCCTGGGCAATCATCTGTAGGCCTCCCTACTTGGGCAAGGAGATTGGACAGGGTGACTTCTAAAGGTCCTTTTGAACCTCAACCATTTACTATTTTGTGATTCTGTGACTGAAGTTTTGTTATCTCCCTCATTTTAAAAAAATACATACACGATGTAGTGTGTGTGGCTATTAAAGTTATCCCTCTATCATAATTTGCTTTAAATTTTTTTAATTTAAAATTTAAAAATTGTGTTTTAATGTTTAAAATTTGTCTAAATTTTTGAGAAATTTTTCACTTTTGGTGAAAGAACAGTAGATTTGACTTTTTGCACAGTAGCTTGAAAGAATAACATGTTTTTAGGACAAATAATAATACATTCACTTTGGTCCAGGTTGTAGACCATGAAAACTGACATAGCCTTATTGAAGTGGAAGCATCTGACCTTTTAATGCAGTTAATATTTTTAAGGCTAGGTAAATAGATTTTAAAAAATAACTCAGAATTAAAGTGTATCATTGTTCTTTTATTAAACTACATAACTGCACAGTATGTGACAGGCATCAATCACTTCAGGAAGAAAACATAATGGGGTCATAAGGGCATGCAAAGCAATGTTCAGCAGAACAGAAGTTAAACAGAAGCCTGTACTACAAAAGCTAAACATTAGCAAGAAAGACAAGTTTTCTAGTTTACAGAACTACAATTATATACATTGTCATGAAAAAAAGAGAAAATATTACAGATTTTGTAATTAGGTTTTGGGTTGGATTTTTAAAATCGAAATTATCTTTAAAAACACATAAAGAGGAAAAGTACAGGACCAAAATTTCAAGCATCAATAGTAAGGGGTTATTTTAAGTCATTGGATAACACTGTTTTCTGGACTAGTTTAACAAATAAATTTTGAAAGAAGTACCTAAAAGCCATAGAAATTGATTTGGAAACAAACTATTGACTTAAAGATGAAGATTTAGTTTAAAATAAATAAAACTACAACAAGGATAGAAAGTGAAAAGAATTTGGTATCTTCACAGGTATTGCAAATCTCACTTTTGGTGAGGCGATCATGAAAGCTTTACCTTTGCCATAGAATCATAGAATGATTTGGGTTGGGAGTGACCTTACAGATCATCTGTTTTCAAACTGTGTGCCATGGCATGGCCCACACATGGGCAGGGACACTTTCCACTACACCAGATCAGTTGTGTATCTCTTAATATTTGTCTTAAATAGCTGCAGGATGCTCAATATCTACATTTTCTTATGATGACGCTATCTACTAATTTAAATATCTTTTCTTCCTTCCTGGAATTTAGCTTTCATATGCATTTATAGAGAGAAATCACAGCTGTGTTCTACTTTTGTTCTGCCATACAGAGGAAGTCAAATTTTTCTCATCTGTTGTTTTTTATGATGAGTCCTTCCTTACTCTATGCATCTAAATAACACTTCCTGGCCTTATTTTAATTTACCATCTTGGAAAGAAACAGGTGAAAGTATACATAATCCTGCAATTTAAGTTTTTTCTGTGACTATTACAGATAATAAGAATTTTCCAGTCTTAGTGGAAATAGCTTTTCTTGCTTACCTAAGAAAATCAATTAGATTGTCAAAGTATAGCATATTATCTAAGTAAAATTATTTTGCAATAAACCATATTAGGTTTTATTTAATCTTCCATAAACGTCATCATTTTAATTATTCTCCTGCTCATTTTTTCCCCCTAATATGTCTGTATGTGTCTTACTCTCTGGGTATTTTTTTTAATTTCTGATATTATTACTCCAGATTCCTCAATTTACAAAAACTTTAACCTTGTTTTTCACATCAGCTTATGCAAAATTATAGAATACATATTTTAGACTCTACACTTTTCATGGATTCAAAGAAATGCCTTTAAATTACACCAGTTAGATTTTTCAGAACCTTTCTCTTATCAGCCAAACTGAATAACCTCTTCGTTTTTCTATTCTTACCAGTTGCATCTGGCTGTATTTAATGCAGCTTTACTGTCTGGTCTACTCTTACAGCACAGCAGCTGTATCCTAAATTAAACTTTACACAGTTCAAGAACCTTCTCCTTCAGTGTCTGCTAGATATAAAGTCAACATGTCTTTGAGTAGCTCTCGTTTTATCCCAAATCCATCTGTTAATTTCAAATGGATTTTTAAATTAGAAATATGTTTAAAGATAGAATTTGAACTATTATTCTCCTTGTTCAGATGACTAAAGTCTAGAAAGAAGTCTGAAATGCCTCGCTTTATTAATTGGAATGCTTATAATGGATCCATACTAATCCATACAACAACATTTTGTTTGTAAGATGGATCTAGGAGCTTAGAGTGCATGCAGTAAATTCCACATGACTAGAATCATATAAGTTTTCCATTCAGCTCAGTAAATTAAAACGTATTTCTGCAGTCTGACACTAATGCCAAGAATTTATTTTAGAATTTAAATAAAGCTCAGTTTTTACTGTCATTAATAAAAAGGAAGATTTTTTTGTTTATCTGAGATACTTTAAAGGAAAGCAAGCAAACCAAGCCAGAACAAATAGATTTATATGTGAGCACAAACGCTCAATTATGGAATTGCTCCAGCCTTCATTTCATTTGGTCAAGGTTCTGTTTCCCCTTGAGCAGCAAAGTAGTCTGCTGGCAGCTAATGAGGTGAAAACAAACAGACATAATTAGAAATTGTGTAATTAACATATTTACCACTATAAATACTGATTTGGTGGAAAATAAGATTTTGACAAATTTCCAAATTTTAAAGTGGAAAAAAAGAATAATTTTCTAAGGAAAATACTTCTGATTCTATAGAGCATAATTTAATATTTATTTTTCATTCGTTACTTCTGAAATGTTGCATTTTATGTAATGTGCTAATATCTCACCAAGAAAGAGATCAATACACACTGTTTTTCTCAGTGTCATTACATATTAATTTTAAATAATTCAATAATTATGCTTTTCAATATATTTTATCCTTCCCTTCATTGGGAAAAATATAATAAAACAGTCAAATTATACTATAAACATCCCATACAGTCCCTCCAACTTCCATGGGACAGTAAACTTACCCCTACACTGGAAAATAATTGTGATTCACAGTGGTTCCTCAGTGTTATTTTGAAACATATTCAAAGGTTGAATTTAGCAAGTTGAGGTTTACTTTACATCAATGGAGACCTACAGAGTTCTGAGATCTGAATCATCTGTAGGAGATGCTCCGCATTTTATTTCAGTTTGTGATGTATGGAGAGCCTGAGACATGTAGAATATTAATTTACCTTCCTTCAGGTCACTGAATGGCTCTTGGGCCAAAGCTAAATAGCATGTGGGATATAATGCTAACTCTATGCAAGACATAAAGGTTTGAAACTTCTTCACATTTAAAAACTGTACAACCAAAGTCTTGGCATTTTTTTCCCTACAAGAATACCCCTGAGACTGCAGGTGGAAAATTTTAATTAACTCAGTAGGTAGCTGCATTTTTTACTCTTATCTTCATTAAAGGCCTCTTGATTATTCTGCTCTCATTGTCCATCTGCAGGACCCCCATTAACAGAAACCTGAATATTGCATGGGGAAATAGTATCATATACTATTTCCCACAGGTGATTCTGTGGGAGGAAATGAGGGAATGTCCTGCAGATGTAGCACACTCAGTTCTGTTTCTGCAAAGGCTGAGACAGACATGGAGGAAAGGAGAAGCATGGTATATTAAAAAAAATAAGCTGGATGTATTAAAAAATAAACTGGATGTATTTCTTCCATACTTCTGACTTTTAGTAATGTTACTACAATAACATTTCTATAAGACCCTAATGACAGAGAAAGCAAAAACTGGAGCCATTGTTACTTTATAGGGAAGGATCATGAGAGGGAGCATATATCTGTTATAAAGCTAGCCAATGTCTTTTAAAAGTCAAAGTGGATTTGGATACGGCATGCTCATAAGTTCTGACAGAATAGCAATAAATGTCAAAATCAGGTTGGAAAAAACCATAATTTTGGCTTAATTTATTTGTCTTTATCACTTAGGTTTAGAAATTCCTAAAAGTACATTGTGTCCACCTTTCAGGAGTGAGGCATTATGCACTTGTGCATCAGGGATAATCCCCAATCACAGAGAAGTACTGATGTACAGGCCTTTGACTCTGGTACATCTCTGTGAGTGTCACAGCCTTACTTTATCCTATGCCTGCATCCAAACAAATAGTAATTGCCTTCTATTTTCCTCTGCTCCCTCCTTGACCCCTGCCCCAAGATTTATTTACATTGCCAACACTACAGTCAAACAAAAACCATGACAATCTCTTTGTCAAAGAATACACTAAAGACCAAATATGAGCAGTCTAAGCCATTTAATTTGAAAGGGATGGTTGTTATTTCAGAGGGTAGATTTGCAAACCCAACTGTAATTCAACACTGATGAAAAACAGAAGAATTGGAGATTGAACAGCAATAATCTGGAAATAGGCCCAGCAGAGAAACAGCATTTTAGAGTAATACATCAGTGAGGGACATACATTCTAATGAGAAAATCCAGAGGCCCAGAGATTAACCTGTAACGAAATTCAGTAGCTTTCAGATAAGATTTTAGTCAGACCTGATATTCATACCACGCATCTGAACACATCCACATTAATTTGATTTCTTTAAAAAGATATGAATGAAGTCAGAAGCATTGTGTTTACTTCATATGCTCCTGTGAAAAAAACCATCTTATATTGCCCAGAGCCCACCAATATTTATTAAACCTTAAATAATAATCTGAGCAAGAATTAATCTTTCTTTCTCATAGTAAAAATGCAATCTAAATAATAATGGGAAAGTAATTTTACTTGACCTCAAATTTTATAATTGCATTTTTCTACTAAACCAAGTATATCAATCAGTCTCCTTGGAACACATTAACAGCACGGAGCACAAAAAAAAAGACCTTGAATAGTATTTGATTTATTTTAGGAGGACATTTAGCTACAGAATTTCATAACAACATTAGAATTACAAAGAATGCATGTAAATTATAGTGACATTATAGTTGGTGTTCCCTATAGGCCACCTAACTAGAAGGACCAACCAAATGAGTCCCCAGAGACCAGGGGGAGAGGCTGAAAGGAAAACATAGCTTAATGGAAAAGGTTCAATTCTGGAAAGACACAGGCAAATGGGACACACATATAATCATGGGCCCTGGTGGGATTCACCCAGAAGTCCTATTGGTGCTGGCTGATGTCATTGCAAGGCCACTCCTGATAAACTTTGGTTGATCATGACAGATGAGAGAAAGGTTCTCAAAGACTGGAGGTTTCCGTAATGTATTTCCCACTTCCATCTTTTCTGAGCTGTTCAATGAGGAATATACAGGTCTTAATTTATTTATTGCAATAAGCATGCTGAAAGAAAAGATATTTCGAATCTATATAACATGTCTTGATTCAAGTACTTCTATTCACCTTTATGCTTAAAAAATTTCTACAAACACTCTCACAGTTAAGAGCAGTGGGAAGATCTTAACAGTTTTTCAGTTCTTAGAGGAAAATATATTGCTAAATGAAAGCAAGCACTGTACCTTAGACTATTAATTTCTCAACAGGAGCAATCATCTGTGGAACAAATATTCTCCTTTGATGGTTTTTTAATGGCAACGGGTGATACAGATGAGGATTCAATTTTATATTGTTATTAACAATTGCAACCATTCCACTTCCAGACAATGCACTTTAATCTGGGACTTGCTACTAGTTTGCATCTCATCTTGGCCTAGGCATACTTGCAGCACTAAAGGAACAATTTAAAGTTTATGATGGTTGAGATAAAAGGTGCTCAGACCTTAAAATAAAGTTCTGGTCTTCCAACTGTAAAATCCACCAAATGATTATGCTTATTAGTGAACTTAATTTCACACATATTTCTGCCATGCTTTGTTTATTTATTTCACTCCAATCCCATAATAAGAAAAATAATTATTTTTATTATTATCACTTTTTACATTTACTTTTGAAAATTTAGGTTATTCAATAAAGGAGACACTTAAAGTATAAACATTTTTCTGAGTCCTTTGATGTTCCTTTCTTGGACCATGTCAAGATTCTCATGATTATATATTCTCATCTTATTTTCAGTTAAAAATGGATTTCAACAATTCTGAACAGCATAATACCATATAATAATCATCTACGGAATATTTCTAGGCAAATTTAAATTCCTATTCACTCTCAAATAAAATGTGTTTTAACAGCTGGACTCAAAAATGCATAACCTATATTATTATTACAAAGATTATTACACTGATGTAGAAACTATATCTAAAGTTCATTCCACAGAAATTCACAACAAATAGAAAATCACATTAATAGTGATGAATTTAGCCACATAAATGTCTCAATATAGACACAAAAAAGAAATAAAAAATAATCTGCACTTTAACTAAAATTTGTCACAGACCATCAACTGTCAGATTTTCTTCTCTTCTGTTTGAGACTTTGAGACATGCAGAAGATTATTAAAGCAGTATTTATTAGTGAGCTTCCTAATTGACCTCAGAAGCTGTATTTATTGCTAACCTAAAGCAGTATCTTTATTGACAATTTTAACCTATGCTAAATCTGACAGAAAATGGTGTTTAGAATTTAGTTCAAGGGTGCTTTTGAACACAATAGAAAATGATATTTATTTTAAATATCCTTTATTTTTTTTAAATGCCTTTAACATATCCTAGGATATGTTAAAGAATCCTTGGGTCTTTCTTTCATAAGCAGGAACAAAATGTGGCAATTTTTAAATTCTGGAAAGCCTTTTCTCTCAGATAATGAGCACTTAATTTTTAAATTTTTAAAAACAGATAAAGACTGGTGTCAAAAAAAACCCACAAAGTAAAAGCCTAAAGGACACATACTGCAGACTCTGATTAAATAGTGTGAGATTGATTTTTTGTTTGTTACCTCCAGTGAAATTCTTGATTCTCAAAACCCTATATGTAAAAGTTATTAATCCATCACCTTAACTCAAAATGATTATTTTTGAAATTCATCTGTTGAATTCACGACGCTTACAGGCATCGTATATTTTCCACATAAAATGTCCCAGACATTCTTCATTCTGTTTGAAGATCTGACATCACCACTTTTTTGAAAAGGCTATGGGATGGCCTTTTCTATGTGTCTGCTTGCTTGCACAGCCATTCTCTGCTACACAATCTCAAATCACGTCTTTGTAAAATGTTGCAGCAATCACCACGTTCTTTTAAAAGAACAGTTTTTTGTTCTGTTCATTCACCAGCTCCATTCAGAGCTTGCCTTGATGTTCAGTTCTATTCTCTCCCTTAGAGGAGTTGAACACCTTTCTTCCTTGATATCATTCAACTACACCTAGTGTTCTGAGTTTCTATATGATGGGAGGGCAGAGCACACCACCCTTTTTTGTGCCATTTTGCAGTAAAGCATAAAAAACTTTTAAGCTAACAAAGCCTGTAAGCAAGACTTTAATGCAGACAGCTACAAGTGGGCAAGAAAATTACTATTTGATTGCAGTAACCTGCAGATGTCCCATATCCAGATCCTGTTGCAGAGGTTGAGTATATGTTTTACTGAGAATGGAAAAAGTTGCTTTGCCTTAAACTTTTATATATGGATACATATATATATATGTATGTAATCTGATCTTGATTACTTGTTGCTGCAATTAATTTCCCTCAGTGTCCCTGATGTAGTCTGACAATTTTTTAGTTTTGTTAACTGTGAATGCATATCCTATTAACAAAAGTGCCTGTGAAAGAGACCTGTAGAGTACTGTAAGAGCAACTGATGGGTTATGGTACAGACAACTTCTAGGTTGAACGAATTACTTTTACTACCCTCACTGCAAAGTAGAATTCTGCCCTGATTAGAAAAATTTTTCCTCTGTGCTTTTAAACCAAATTAGTTTGCTACTGAGGACTGGCCAATGAAAAATGCCATTGAAGGCTCCTGTTAATAAAAATAAATGAACAGCAAAGGAAAATATAAAACAAATGTGTTACACTTCAACCTTGGACACAACTTTCTTTCCTGTATCAGATACAGGCATTCTGCATCTCAAACTATTGCAAGGAACTTTATTCACATTTTCAGCTCTTTGTTTTCTCAAATTCCATCTCAGCTCTAAAAATCTAGTACAATGTGATTTTTGTGTTTGTTTAGGGTGGTGGGGTTTTTTTTGGTTTTTTTTTTGTTTGTTTGTTTGTTTGTTTGGTTGGTTGGTTTTTTTGTCACTGTCTGATATGGGTGTTGGTATCCAGCATTCATCTGCTGCCTGCTCCATTTTCTGGGGAAAGCACTTTTAATCTCATGATTTTTAAACATTGCTGGCTTTCTTTTCTACTGAAGAAAATAACACAAAGCAGGTGTTTTTATATAGCTGCATATATATATATATATATATATATATATATATATTCAGTTTTCTCTCACTAGATTACTACCATTCCAACAAAAGAAATCAAGAATAGTGTGTTTTTTAAACTGATACCTTCACTACAGACAAATATGCATCTTTTCATAAACCAAAAGAAAAAATAACAGAGTAATACTTTGTTGTGGTGGTTGTAGTGGTAGGAAATTAAACAAAACTACAGTGCAACAAAAATCCAAGCATGGTAAAGTGGATCATGATTATCAACATTTTCTATGCAGCAACGAATACCTGTAAGAGTTCTTTTACCCTTGTAATTCAGACTTCTCCTTCACAACCCACTTTAAATGGAAAGAATACTCAGGTATTTCAAAGTCACTATGCCTTCCTAACAGACTGTTAGGTAAAAGAGAGAGACAGTATGTAAAAATCTCCCTCTCTCCACTTGTCCTAGCATGGCAGACTAGCTAAGGACTGATACAGCATTAATGTAAATCTGAAAACTGAGTTTTCCTTCACATTAGAAAATAAGCACTGGTAGAGGAGTAGATTTTCTGAAGCAGCAAGGACTTGTCTCAGCTCATTTCAGCAAGCACAGTATCTCATGGGTGCCAAGCTCATTACTGCAAGTAAAGGCACTGCAGGGCTGTTCCAATGGCAGACAGAGCTATATGCACATTTCCACTGTGAAGAATGAAGATTGTGTTGACCGTATGGAAAGGAGGAGGTGAGAATTAAGGAAGGTTCAAATTCCTTTCATTTTCATTAATTTTATAAGTGAGTACAGTAAATATTTTACAAGTATGCTGCATTATAAGTTGTTGAATAAAAAAGGAAAAAGAGCAGATGGAGACTTTGCAGTCTCTTCCTGTTGTTTTAGACAGTACAATATCCTTTGCTTTAGGCACATCCTTAGGCAACTGTTTGGCTGAGACTGTCCAACACTATTAACAGACCATGAGCTCATTACCATGAGATACATGGTAATAACTGTAAAGAAATCTTATTAGGACAACAAATTATCTTATCTTTGCCTAAAAAATATTCTTGCAGGAGCAGAGAAGAGGGGAGGAATTTTTTATTTATTAATATCTACTTGAAAAGATCAAAACAATAAAAGTGTTCATTAACACATCAAAATCATAATTATCTTCCTTACAGAATGCCTTTTAGCAGACTCAAACTATAAAAATTGATATGGCAAACTGAAACAAGAAAAAAATTGCTGTGTTGCTTATTTTAGAATAATTTTCTTACACCCATTTCCTTCCAGTGTTGGGCCAGTTACATAACAGATCTTTCTAATATATGTTATTCATTTCTCAAAAAAATCCTTCTTTTATAATGAGCCTGACATCACCAAATTATGCAGCTTAAACATGTTTTCCTTTCTCCTTTTCTTTTTCATGTTTGGCTGTTCAATTTTAAAGGGAGAGAAAAGCAGGCTTAGCCATAGTAACACTAAAATCTGCTATGAGTTAGAGGCCTTAAAAGTCTTGTATTTCATTTGTACAATCTAATTCATATGACTTCACAAAATCTCATAGTGTATAAAAAGAACTCTGAAAATTCTGTGAATATTGAAATGGCATAATCTGTGTGTTCATGGTATTGCTAATCTAAATGGACAAGAAAAGCTCTGAAATCTAGTCAACAATCCATGGGTTACACTGTGGCTTTGTACAATGTTATATCACCTCACTCTGGTTAACTTTTTTTCTGATTTTTGTGACTGAGTCTGTAATCTGTCTTGCATTTATAAATTATTCAGCAGAGGCTCCTTAATGCCTCTTGAGTTTCTAAAATGGTCATGTTCTGCCCTTGCATGTACATATATATTTATATATATACCTCTATTTAATTTTATATGCCTACAATGTTCTTAAAACTTGATCTGATCCTGCATTTTTTCATAACCTAGCTAAAATAATTTTCTCTTCATTAGGAGAGATTACTTCAGGCTCTGAATTGGAATATTCAGCTGCATATGGCATGCATTCTAAAATTCATTTCAGTTGGAACAAAAGCAGAAAGCAAGGGGTTTTAGGTTTTATTTTGTGGGGGTTTTGTTTTCTTTTTGTTTTCAAATGGAACATGCAATTCAATGCCATGAGGTGGTTAGCAGTACAAAGTGAATTATTTATTGCATGCTTTTACAAATCTATTGGAAATTATTTCTACACAAACCAGTACTGAGAATTTTAAGAGGCAATCACAAGCCATAACAACAGGAACATGAAGAAGTAATGTCACCATCTGATTGGAGATGTCATGCTACCTTCTTCCTTCTTCCAAAGGTCTTGGAGGCTGAACATTTAAAAAGCTTTTCCTTGCATCTGTCTTTTGGATATGCCCATGAACAATTTCAAAAGTGATACTGTTAGTGCATCTGGACTTTTCTCATGGCCATTACATTCTAGGACTTTTCATTGTGGAATCTGGAAGATTTTTCTTCTAAAATGAGAGGGTTTAGAGCTCTTAACTCTTGCTCTGACCTTTAGAACAGGAGTTACAGTCCTTCTACTAATGAAGGATTGTTAGCAACTCAATTATTTCTCCAAGCATCCTTCAATTATTTTTTCTTTAGGAAGACCAACATTTCCTTGATGAAAAAAGAGAAAATAGATATGATGTATGACATACTTTTAATTTAATTTCCACAAAACCCCCTCTCGGTACCTAAGAATTACCTGATGAGATGAACAGATTCTTCTATCTATTCTGCTAATAGCTGTCAAGAGAATTGAAATTTAGGTGTTACTTTGATTTTCTGATTCAGAAAAGTGCTTATACTAGTGGCTATGAAATTTCTTTTTTTTTTTTCTTTAAATAAAGAATACATTTTTTTCAAGTCCTGTATACTCTAATTAAAGGAAAGTTTACCAAAGCACCGCTCATAATTCATATAAATGAACCCTAAGACAGAAGACCAACTTCACTTCAACAGGAAGCTCCAGTCACTTATATACGCCTGGCATAGAGATTTAGTTATGTAAATTATGTATAAGCAAACATGTATAAACCAACTTCACAGTAAATAATTTCACAGCTTCATAGCAAAAAAGACAGATTTAAAACCAAAATGAATACAAATTAAAAATATTTGTTAAGCAGAATATGAATGAGGAAATATCTTGAAATATCACTGAACATATCAATTACCAGAGTAAAATTCTTAGGTGTCATAATTGGAACTGATATTGATCTCAGTAGGATTTCACCTTCCGAGTTTTACTGCAAATCAACATTTTTTTTTTTTTTTTTTTTTTTTTTTAATTAATACATTCAGTGGTAAAAAAAAAATGAAACTGAAATATCTCTTATCTGGACTCTGCACAAGGAAGTGTCTGGCAGCAGCAAGCATTACAAGACTTGACAGGATGGAATTTTAAACCCAACACAATCATATCAATCAGAGGGCACAAGCCAGAGCAAAACTTAATAACCTGCTGCCTCCTGCATTGATGACAGCCAAAGTAAATCCATAAATCAGGCAGTTTAAGGCAGCTTCAGTTCTTTCCAAAGCCCTTATAAGAAATACAGGTTTCACTACAGCCACAAACCAGAACAAGGTGGTATGAAGGAAAACTGCACTATATTTTAAATCAGCTAAATGGGTATTGCAAAAAAACCTGCTCCATGAGAGCTAATATGAGCAGCCAAAGAAAAATAAAAGTAAACAGCCATAACCAAAAAATATGGACTGACTTATTTACTAAATATAATTGAAAGGTACTGGGCAGAATAATAATCTTAGGATAATTGCCCCTTTCATGTGGACAATTTGTCAGAGAAGAGCAATAAAATTCCTGGGGAAGTGTTATTCTATGGTGAAAAGGACTGGAGTACTAAAGAAAATTGAGGGACACCATTGTCCAGAATATATTAGAAGCTCCTACCTGATAATGTGTGTTTAGTGATTCTTATTCTGAATTCTGACATGGTATGAAGAGCCATAAGGGGGTTGCACATTCCTTTCTCATAGCACTTTGAAACAAAACATGATCAAAACCCTAAAGGCACAAATAAAGCAGCACCACCTTGTCCTGAAGTGTCACTTGTCTTTCCAAGATCACTTGGCAAGTCATGCAGTTTTAAATGGAAACTCTGACTTCATACATAATGCAATACTAGGTCTGTATTAGTTTGGAGATTTTTAATAAGAAACACAAGGTAAACTTTAACCTATGCTTGCTAATTGACAGTCATGAAAAGAAAACTATTTAAGACTCAACAGGATTAAACATAAGGTTTATGCAAATGAGAATCATAACGACCTGTCCTGCCAATATTATAATTTGAAACATCACCTTCAAAATTAGCAGCATTTATAGAAACTCAATTTTACATCAAAGAATAGGGACTGGAAACTGCAATCAGAGCTGCTTCCAGTGCTACTGTAAAATTACATCTGTACCTGTCCTGATCACAGAGAGTCTATTTACCCCAATAATTGCAGTAAACTGACATAGAGTCAGCTTACCCCAATTGACTCAAGGGATATTCTGTACCATAGGGTAACGTGCTCAGTATATAAAGCTAGGGGAAGAAGAAGGAAGAGAGGATTTTTAAAGTGACAGCATTTGTGTTCCCAAATACACCTTAGACATGGTGGATCTGTGCTGTCCTGCAGATGGCTAAACACCTGCCTGCCAGTGTAAGTGTTAAATGAATTCCTTGTTTTGCTTTAGTTGTTTGTGTGGCTTTTGCTTTACCTCTTAAGCCATCTTAATCTCAAGCCATGAATTTTCTCATTTTTACCTTTCCAATTCTTTCCTACATATCACTGAGGGGGAGTGAGCAAGTGGCTGTGTGAGGCTTATTGCTGGCTGAGGTTGAGGCATATCAATATCCACAGAGATAATACCATAATCAGTCCCCATTGTGACAAGCTGGAATCTGCCTGTCCCAATTAAATAACTGCAAGACCATTCTGAAAGACATATTCTCCCCAGAGCATTGCAGAAATGTAAAATGAGCCAAGTGAATTAGCTGCAGTATGTAGGTGGCCTGCTCTCTGCCTCTAGGTATAATTTTAAGCAATTCTAAGATCTACTCAATCAACACATTCCTTTTGTGGCTCGTAACAGTAACAAATACCATTTTTTTTTTTTTTTTGTATAAGTTTTGTCTCATTTTGTGGCTCATAACAGTAACAAATACCTTTTTTTTTTTTGTATAAGTTTTGTCTCATTTTCTTGAAAAACTTATATTGGACTTAGCAGTTGTACAAGAGTAATGATTTAATATAAACTAGAGTATTAAGTAACTTGTTATATTAACTAGTAATTATAAACTAGAATATTAAGACCTGGATTCTTGCATAGGTGCAAATACAAAAACTCAAACCAAAACAAAATAATGAGGAAACAACATTCTGTTTGAGATCAGGAGTAATCATTATTTAATGATGACTTAATGACATGAATAAAGAATACACTGTGGCGTTTGCTGTAATGTTAACACATGATAATTACCTTTGAGCACATTTAATTTTATAGATCAAAGGAGTGCAATATATCCATAAATAATTGCAGAAAAAGGGATCAAATTAGTGCTGATGCTGACATTCACATCCTACTCTCTGGTAGGAAATGAAGCTTTGAAGTTAAAAGATCAGGGTCCCTAAAAACTTCTGACTTACCTCTAGAAATACTGCAAAGCATTCACCTCACCACGATTCAATTCTTTTCCTACAATTATTTATGCAGTGATTGCAGCTACATCTGCAAAATGCTTTATTTTTATCACTGTAAGTTATTTGAATACACCTCAGTCATTCAGCCACTTCCATTATAAAAACACTGTCTTGCAGCATCGTTGGGTCTGTGATAAGAATTGTAGCCCTCACCTCATTTTATTAGGAACCATTCAAATGGTCACTATATATATATATATATATATATATATATATATATATATATATATATAGCTACTCCAGCATTCATAGTTTTGTTTTGTTATAAAATTTATTCTTTGGTGCTAGAATGAAAAGGCATATACAAAATCAGTATAAGGAGCCATAATTTTTTCGGAAATTAAATACATGAATACCAGGAAATTAAATTCCTATTGTTAAAATTCAGTATTAAACCAATTCACTTGTGATCATGTATGGAAAAGTGATTTCCAGAGGACATCAATTGTACTTTGCCCTCGATACAATTATAAGTAGAACTGATAAGGCAGTTTGACATTTCATGTTCGAAGAAGTAGTTTTAGATTATCACTAACATCAAACTTGAAATATACCAGCTTGAATATGTGCCTTAGGAGTACTTCTTTTGTGCTCAGTGGATTTCATTTATCAAGAAAAAGACGAAGAAGAAGAAGAAGAAGAAGAAGAAGAAGAAGAAGAAGAAGAAGAAGAAGAAGAAGAAGAAGAAGAAGAAGAAGAAGAAGAAGAAAATGAAGAAAATGAAGAAAATGAAGAAAATGAAGAAAATGAAGAAAATGAAGAAAATGAAGAGGAAGACAAAGTGTGAAAGGTAACTTAATCACAACTTGTAGTGACTTCCATAACAGATAAGGAGCTCTTTAGGGAACAGGACAGAGCAAGGACCAATGGCTGGAAGACAAAACTAGGCAAACTCAAATAGGAAATAAGTTTACAATTATTTTAAACTTAGTAATTTATCAATAGAAAGAAAACTACATGTGAAGTACAACGACATTCATATTTTTAAAGAAAGAACGTGTGCTATCTTTTTGGAACAGGGTTTCATTGCACAGGTTCATGGCAAATACTAGTGAAAAGGTATTTTACTAGATTACCTGAGTTATAGGCGAATGTAGTCTGTAAGTCCTGAGAGGCTGAAGAGCACTCAGCAAATTGCACAGCATGAGTGAAAAGGCCTGAGCAGAATAAGGCAGCAACTAAACTCATGAAATACTATCTGACTAAGAACGTTGATTCAAAGTCTTCAAGCTCCCTGGATTTAGAAGGAAAACAAAATTGTATATGTAGTCCTGTAGTACATCTGTTCTGTAAGATGTGACAGTCCTAGAGCCCTCCAATGTAAGCAGTTTGGCAGGTGTGCAAAGCATCTCTGACATTCTCCTGCTCTTCCTCTAAATCCATTGTGATCCCTTTCTCTGATATTGCTGGAATCATCTTAGTTCTGAGGTAATGCTCATCTGTCTGTAGCTATTATTACTAGCTCCTAAGAGCAGTGATAAATTATGATTTCTGAGATTTAAATATTTTTTTCTTGTTGTTAACTGCTTTTTTCTTTTTCTTGTTGTTAACTGCTTTTTTTTTTTTTTTTTTTTTTTTTTTTTCCACACCAAAAAAAAACTCACTGCCTGCAAATTCTCAGTTATTTCCTGGGGACGTGCTTGGTATTTGAAAGCCAAGTTTTGAATGCTAATACATTTGTTTCTGATAGCAAGCCCCAACATAAATCAACTGTTCTACCTACTAGGTGGACACAATGCTTCAGTGTTTTGTAGAATGTAGCTTAGCTTATTTTCATACTCCCTTCAATTCATTTAATGAAACCAAGCAGCATGGTAATGGAAATTCTTTTCAGGTGCAATGAAAGTTGTCAAACATCTGTTCACTCTCCTCAATACTCACTGTGTTGGACTACATGCAATCCTCACGACAAGTCTAAACGTCTTTAAAACTTTTCAGACTGTACCCTGAACAAATAAAACTCAGAATTCAGTAAAATTCTGACTTGTGCAGTAACTGTAGGGTACAGCTAAGAAATCCTGAGATGGTGTGTGGACACTAACCTTGCTAGAAAGCTACAAGTTGAACTTGTGCAAGGGTTGGTCCATAGACAGCTCAGAAAAGTGCTACCACTCTTAGCAATACAATCACAACATTAACGTGCTTGCATGCATAACAGATTATGAAGTCCCTGAATACGTTCTGTTTGGAATTGCTAAGGGATTAGGATGAAAAAAGAACGGGAAAGCATATGTGTATGAATGATTGTAAAGATAGGGAAAGACATAAGAGGTGCAAGAAATAACAGAATGAGAGTAAAAAATTGTGTTCATAGCATTTTAGGGTCATTTCACCATCCTCATTAAATCTAGCCCTTAACAGAAGTGGTTTTTTTCACTCCTCCCTTATTATTACAGAATGAATGAGACAATATTATTCCTCCCTACAGGGCTGTTTCAGCCTTTTTGTCTCTCATTCGTAAGGTATTTTTAAATTTCACAGTACTTGATAACTAGAAAAATTTTTGTTGACTCCATTCTTATTGTCAACTTCTAGTTTATGCTGCTTTTTGCTAAAGTCAAAATTCTTCCAGATCTCATGATTTCCCAACAAACAGAGAACTAGTTTCACTACCTAATGCAAAAGAAAAATATATAGTTTCTTATCATGTGAATGCAACCTTACTGTATTAAAAAAACCTCACTTGTTTTGATTAGAAATACTATTTTCATTAAAAAGCAGAAATAAAATTCACCTGCACAAATATATATATATATATATATATATATATATATATAGTTTTCCAACATACATAGTGTATAAAAACAATGAAATAAACATCTTTGTCTTGGTAAATAAGGTTTCTTAAAAGATCAGTTAAATGTCATGAAAGTTATATTTACAGCAATTTTAGTTGTTTTTTTCAAGGAGTATTCAAATTTTAGACTTCCAGGGATATTTATTAATTTTTAAATCTATTAGTCTTAAGATTGCATCAAGGCTTCTCTGTACGATATGGGTATAATTAACATAACTAATGGTAAGTTAGAAATCTCAGATATAGCCTACCACATAGTATAAATGTGCTTATTGACAAAATTATCCAAGTCTTCCCAAACAGCTTACTACTAACAAACAGGTTATTGCTCAGTGTGTTAATCCGAGCTGTGATCACAAGAATCATTGATAATATTTGAAAAATGTCAAGATGATGGTGGCATCACTTTGAAGCTAAAAAGCTGTATAGTGCTTTCTTTTTGCTTTCATGATAAGAACATTTGCTTTATCTTTAGGAACAAATATTGTAAACAAAAATGCTGGAAAGATAATGGAGTTCCATATTTTTTCTCAATAAACTTGCATTTGATTTGTAACTATGGAATAACATAATTACATTGAATACAGCAGCATTTTTACTTAAACCACTAAATGACATGGAATATCATACAGCTAATAATAATGTAATTAATCAATGAATCAAAGTTAATTTTTTTGTTGTTGTTGTTGAATACCTATTATATATTTATTTTCTGGGATTTTTTTTTCTGGCCAGTCCCAACAATATTCTTAACATTCTAGTATAAAACTTAACACTTCTGCAAACAGTTTTGCTGAGATCCAGAAGCACCAACCCAAGCTACACACTGACGTCTTGCAATAGATTGAAATCCTCAAATTTCCCTGGATGATTCAGCCCTGGCTGGCTCTGATCAGACCTTTCCTCCGAGGAGCAGTGGAGGCAGACTTGCCTAGGGTTATGCTGCTGCCAGCTTTGGGGAGGCAATGGCCCAGGCTAATTCTGGATGTGGTTAGTGCCAAGTTTGTCCTGACAACTCTGCTCCACACTGACAATGCAAATTACTGATGCCTCTGTGTTCAGACACTTCTTATGCCTTTTGGCACCTCAGACTGATGATTATAGCAGATTTGGAGCATTTTCATGCTTATTCCTTTCCTTGTTTGCTGGAACAAGACTGTCAACAAGCTGACCCTCTGATCTTTCAGCTGATAATCACTATGTCAGCTTAGTTTGCTTTTGGATAGTGCTATCATATTGAATTAACTTTGTCCTTAGAGAAAGTTGTCATTTTCAGCTCTGCCATATGAGACGCATGAAAGCTATTAAATTGTAAGTGATTTTAGATAACAAAAGCCTAGATAAGTAATACCTTAAAAGTTTTGCAGATGCTTTCATTAGAACTCCTGTAGAAGAACAAAATCATTAAGTAATTTGATACTTAAAGACACTATAAAACATACTACTCTAGAAGTTCAAGTTAATTAGTGTTTTTGATTCAGTTAGGCTCCATGATGTTTACAGTCTAATTTCAGAGAATAGTATCATATTTTAGATTCTATTACACTTAATGGCCACAGTAGGAGCCCAAACTCAACATCTTTAATTTTTTAGCAAGCAAGTTGTAATTTTAACACAAGTCACTATTTGTACCACATAAACAACCAAAAGAAAGTCCTCAGCAATTCAAGTTAAAGCACAGAAGTTATCTGTGGACCCTCTCTTTTGTGGTCATAATTCTAGATCTTGAAAAACAGGAGGAATTCCTAGCAAGGACAAAAAATACCCCCTACAAAATAATCGTTCCAAAGCAACTATATGATGGTGTATGTGCATAATAATATCTGTATTATTTCCATTAATATGTCACAGAGCTTACAAGAAAGATAAAAGAAATAAAATTTCAAGCAAATACCATCACTTGATTCTATATAAATAAACTGCATTATTTACAAAGTTTGCCCTGCTTGTGCCTGACAGTTGACTGAGCCATTTGTAATATCAAGAGTTGTTTGTCCTGTTAACAGTGTCCTGTTAACTGCTATCCTATGTATTACTGCAAGACAAGACATGAAACTCCGTGTAAATTTAATACTGCTAAGGAAAGTTGTCAACTAAAGATGAAGGAAAGGTTTAGTATGTAAAATTTGTTCTATTTGACTGAGATAGACCCCACTTTTTGACTTAACTGTTTCATTACTACTATTAGCAGATAAAGAGACATGTTATGATTTATATTTTTAAAATGTTGAGGATTAATTCTTCTTTTATTTAATCATCTAGCAATCAAATTCAAAGATTTGCAAATTTATTTTCATTTAACATACAATCTCAGAAAAATAAAGGAAAAGGTCGCTAACAGATTCTGAATATATGTTCTTCTAGAGACAAAAAAGACTGTGGATTAACAAATACAGCAGGTCTTAAATATAATAGCTAATTTTTCATCAAAAAATGCTTTAAGCTTTCAGTGGATTATATAATAATAGGCTAGTAGAATTCTTTAAATTAGTACATATAGCAGCTTAAATTCTTGTTAATAGATCCCTTGGGGCAGATTAGAATGAATGATTGGTGTTTCTAAATATATGTATAGAACAATGTGGCTGTGATGGAAAACAAGTATGTAACCATTTTAGTTGTTATTATTATCTATAGTGATATAGAAATACAAAAGAAAAAAAATGTATAAGGAAAAGAAAGAAAGGGAAAGAATGGACAAGAATGGAAAGATATCACCACCCGCAGATCCAGCAAAGAGACTTGATTGATATCCATTAGTTGAGGTGATGGTGACAGTCTTTGCCCATCTGGGGTGGGAGTAAGGCAGCAAAAAACAAAGTTCAATGGGTTAATATACATTGAGGTGTAGGTAGAATGCCCAGGTACCTCTCCTGGACAGGAGGGAATTTTATGCTGCCTTTGTAACATCGTGATTTTGTCCAACACTGTGGACTCGTGGCAATCATTTGGTGGAAGGCCTCAGAAATGGGTGTGGAGCACTTTGGAGGTCTCTGATGGTTTTTGGTCCCTTCTGAGAGATGACAGCTGCCTCTCATGTCAGCATAGCTGAGTGAGTTATGTCCCATCTGAAGGTGTGAATACCCTCATGACTGTGTGTGAATGAGAATGTACTCTGTGAATGTGACCTTCCCCAGGGAAGGGGCACAGGAGGACATTGGCATGACAAAAAGCACTACCCCACCTTGCAGGATCTGCTTCTTATCAGACTTCTCCTTTATCTGGCTCAAATGATAGAGCCTCCTGCGGTGGGTGCTCACCCCCTCTGTCTAATGCATATCAGAGGTTCTGCCACCACACACCCAAAACTCATCTTCTCCCCCTTGGGATGTGCAAACATGGCTCCAGCAAAGCTGCCTGCTGCATCTGCAAATGGCTGATTATTTTGAGTCATTAAACTTTAACATTTCACTCACTCAAAGTTGCTTAGCATAAAAAAAACAGCTTTGTCATTAGAAAATTATATTATTCCTATCCATCTATTCATTCCATACAAAATGGATAAGTTAAATGCTTTTCACAGCTAAAACCCCCAAATCTTTACTAAAAAAAAAACAAACCAAAAAAAAACAAAACAAAAAAAAAAACCAAAAAAAACCCAAAAAACAAAACAAAACAAAAAAAAAAAAAAAACAAAACAAAAAAACCAAAAAACAAAACAAAACAAAACAAACAAACAAACAAAAAAAAACAAACAAAAAAAAAAACCCCAAAACTGTATCTAGATGTAAACCAATATCTGCTGTTTCTGTGAAAACATGTAAAGTAGAAATTATTTCAAAATCAGCTGAAAGGAAAAAAACCCACATTAGAGCACTACTGCCACTCTTGAAAAAAGAACATATCATCAGAGATGTAAAGAGATGATAAAGGGGTGATCTACAAAACCCAGACCTGGCATGCCTGAGTCTTGATTGAATGTGGTTAGAGGTAGGACGTCTTTGGTTTGTTTCCTTCAAGTTAGAGTATAGTCACATGAGGGAAAAAAAAAGGATCAGAACAGTGAAGGAGAAAAAAGAAGAGGAGAAAATAAACACTTAAATAATGAATATCTGAAGTAATTGACCCCATCAAACATTTGGGTATATCAGTAGTACTTTGAAAGCCAACAGCTCTACATCTGTCTTTTGAAGTACGTTTGGTGTGATCTGTGCTCTGTAGGCAACATACAACCAATATCACTCCTAGCAGGCTGTGCTTTTATTTTCCATTTGTTCTCTGTTCTATAGCTTGTGCAGCCATTCAGCAGGACTTGCCTCCTAAACAGTTATCGGTATTCTGACTTCAGAAGTCACAAACCATCTGTGGGCAATTTTGTTCTTAAACAACTAGCCCCAGCACCTCTATTTGTTTTTTTGTAGTGATTTGAAAAGCCCTCAAAAACACTATTGACAAAGGAAACAGTTTTGCTAAAACTTTCACATAAATATTCTAAGTGAATCAATAGTACAAACTGATCAAATAATGACCAATCAGAAAGTAAGCACAGCACTACTGATTTCAGTACAATCTGAAAAAATAGCATCCTCTTGACATACATAATCCTTCTTCCTAAGAGATAGATAAACATTTTCATTCTGGTTGTTAGAACCATGGTATACATAGGAGATTCTTACAATACTTCATCCAAGAGTAGGAGACTTTTTTCCCCTTCCTAACAGAATGTGAATTCTTCAGAAGCTTGAAAAGTTATAAAGATGCTTGCAAATAGTTTTATTTCCTAGTTATGAGTCACAGGGTGCATTTCAGATTTCCTTAACTGTTTCTTCTACTTAAACTTTCTATTACTGTTGAAATTCTGTGTCTTTTTTTAACTGGATTTCTGTCGTGAATAGCAAGCATGTCATACAGAGATTTCCTCAGAAAAAAATAGTCTGTAATCATCACTCCCCTCACCCCTTGCAAAAGGTTTCTAAATCAAGAGCTTCCATTTAATTCCATGACCGTGATGTATTTTATTTCAGCAGACTTCCATGTATAACGATTGTCAATGTCATGCTGACCTTCCCTGTCTTCTACTTTCCTATGGCTCTACCATGGGAGAACAAAATCCTTTATTATTAATAGACTATTTTGAAATCTTCTGCACATCTATCTTGGAATCACAATAAGTCAATATTCAATGATATATGTTGCCTTGTCTGTCATTTTTAATCACAAACTGCACACTCCCTGTAACAGTTATTGTAATGGTGAATGAATCATGCACCTTGATAACAATAAGGTCTTTCAATGCATCTAAAATAGATGGGAATTTCCCCTGAATTTTAATGACTGTATTTTAATAACTTTCATTCTGACATGTAGTTGGCTTTGCGTTAGTAGATAGTAGTTGTTAGTGGGAATACACAGATTTTAAATTTTAGGGAGATTAGGATAATCAGAAATGGACCAGGGCATTAAAAAATTTTATAAAATGCATCAGGATTTTGCAATCTAAAATGCTTCTTTGTGATAGAATATTTAATTCTAAAAGAGAATTACAACTTGCAAAATGCTGAAGGATATGCTAGTTTGCTTTGAGTAACCTTTTTTTTGGTGGGAGTTGGGGTTGTGGGGTATCACTTAATCCCTTATGGTTTAAACTCTTTAAATTATACAAAATTCAAAAGTAAAAGGAATAATTTTAAAAACTCCAACAAACCAAAATGAAATCCAAAACAAATGCAAAAACCAATAAAGATATCCAGTAAAAAAAAAATCACTTATAATTTATCATATGAAAACATATCAACAATACTTCAATTTTACTTAAGAGACCCTTAGCATATCCCAGTATTAGGAAAGAATGTAAAAGAATATTGTCCCTCCAGGTGGAAGGTTATGCTGATTCAATCAGCCTGCTCTCAATGTTATGAAACTGAATTAATGTAAATCACAAAAAGAGAGGCATAAGCAAATTGTAATACATTATGGATTGTAAAAAAAAAAATGCTATATGCATTTAGAACACACTAAAATAATTTCCATTTTTCTACAGATGAACATGAGCTTAATTTACTTCCAGATATCCTAAAAAGCATTTTTCGTGGTTTTAGTGGGTCTTTTTGCAAAACACATAAAAAGCAGTGTGAGAATGGAAAAACCTAAGATTTATTAATTAAAAAAAAAAAAGAAAAAAAAAAGCATTTTTCATGGTTTTAGTGGGTTTTTTTGCAAAACACATAAAAAGCAGTGTGAGAATGGAAAAACCTAAGATTTATTAATTAAAAAAAAAAAAGAAAAAATATTTTCAAAAAAAGAATAGTTTTGTTTTGGTTTTATTTGAATTTTTTTTGTTGGTTTTTTTTGTGGTTTTTTAAATTTCTTTTTATTTTTGAGGGTTTTTTAATAAGCATATGCCTGTGAAAGAAACTATATATTTCACACACAATATTTTTTGAGCATTAAAATGCAGGACACTGCTTCAGAAGATAAAAGGCAAGAGGGGAGAGGAAGCGTCTTTTGCTTTTCTTACAAATCCATCTAGATAAAGCAATGCTAAAAAAGCTTTTGCAACAGCAAAGAGCCTTTTGTAATTCTGGTTTGTTTTACGAGAGCTTAATACAATGTTCCTTTCTTCCCTTTTGGCTTCAAGAGTTTCACTTATGGACTTTGGAATCATGAAAATGAAGAAATTGGATAGTGAAGTCACAATTCATCAAAGAAGATGAGTATTTGCATTCATTTTAATGAAGACTTTGTACTTAGACTAGATTACACTTGAATAATTTGTAAAGCATGGACAAACAAAATTTATTGTAAGATAAGATAGTCCAACATCCAATGTAAATCTTCAAAAAGATGGATTATATGCTATTGATCCTTCATGATCTTTCCAGCTCATATGCTAGTTCTCTTCTTCCTGCTAACTATAATTTTTACCCAGCTATGAGATGATATTTTATGTCTGCAAATAAGTGTTTTCGTATTATATATCTCACATTAAATAGAACAAATAATATGCTTTTTGAACATTAATATTTAGGTTTTGTGATAATGGTTGGTTTGTGATAATGAAGCATCTTTTGGTCTAGCTCTAAATCTCAGTACTTATATGTAATTTAATTATATCTATTCCTTATAAATAAGGTTAGGGGAACAAGACTAAATGCATGCTATTTGATATTAAGAATAAGTCACATTCCTTCCTAGCTGCAGGGTTAGTGAGGCAAAGCTAATTAATTAAACTATGAAGTTGAAAACTAATAAACCTCCAGGAGCAAAAAGTATTTCCCTCATAATTGAAAACATGAGATATTTGTGAGCCAATGGCAATCACACTAGAGAGTTCAGTGAATAAAGCAAACTCCCTAGAAGGCTGAAAATATCTGCTTCAGGAAAGAAAGAGGAGGGGAAAGATTTACAGAGAAGTATATTCATTACAGAGCATAGACAAATATGCATTTCAACAATGCCATATGCTGAAATACAAATATGTTTAAATAAAGAGGAAGCATTTATGTAATTGATTTTCTATAACTTCATAATTCTATTTGCACCTTACTTATGTTTCTTGCATTTCAGAATATGTAAAATGGATTTCAGTACGAAGCACTGCTGAGGACAGAAATCCTTGTTTCAGCTGGGCTGTGTTGTAGCTATCTCTAAATAGCCAGATAGGTTTCTTCTTGCCTGACTCAATGGCCACGGTCCCAGAGCAGCCACAGTGCTAATGTACACTACGGACCTTGATTTTGGAGCAGTGAAGCTCACTCCCCCCAGCACTCGGGCACAGTCCATGTGGTCCATACAGCCCACCACTGCATGGTCCATTTCTGAAAGGCAGCAGGGAGCTGCTTTGCCCCAGCTTGGCTCCTCTGAAAAGTTCAACAGCACCATCCACCTGGTCTGGGCATGCAAGGACACCATGAGTGCTATCTAATCTAATGGAAAGCAGGAACTCCTCAGACTCTTTGCTTCTGAATTTTTCCCTTTATATTGTTTAATTAAGCATTAGAGTATAGCTTTTGGAACTTGAAGACAACCAGCCCGTATCTGTTTGCTGCAAAGTCCAGTTTTAGTGTTAGTTTACCACCCACAAAAGTAAGGATATAGTCTTCACAACAGTTAATGACAGACTTAGAATTGCAATTTGAAATACATAGGGAAAGATGTAAAGAAAGCTGAGAGAATGCCAAGGTATGGCTGAACTCAGCAGATCACCTCATTTAGAAACTACTAGATTCTGACTGCAAGTAATTTCCCTTGCTGTTGCCTGGGCACATTTCCTTGATAAGAGTGAGGAGAGGATTAAAGATGAAAATTAAAATTTAGGACTACCATAGGTTTTGCTATATATTTCAGGATCATATGACCAAGACAGAAGGATCAGCAGCTAAATAAAAGTTTCAATGGGTAACCATTCATGCTGTCAAAATACTGAAAGAAAGCTGGTCAAAGTAGTGATTGCCAAGGTAGGTTGCTTACTTTAAAGTAAGCACCTATAGCCTGTGCAGATGAATAGCTTCCCATACTAAATTGTTTACATGTCCACAGACTATATTAACTGCATTCAGTGCCTTAATTTCAATATATTTCAAATCCTGCCATCATTTGTGTCCAATAATTTGTTTCTTTGATACATGTTGGGGTTTTTTTCCCCCAAACCCTTATAGAGGAAGTAAGTGTGGTGTTTGATTGTGAGTTGAATATGATGGGACACATTAGTAAAGGGAAAGAAAGTGATTGCTGAGGGAATAAAAAGGGAACTACTGTAACAGTTGTCTAACCTTGTTATGGCATTTTAAAAATTTCATATATAATCATATGATTACTATGATTAAGTTTACAATGAGTAAATATATTTGTTACTGTATCAGGAAAGAGCTGTCACTACATAGGGTGGAGCCTTCAGAGTTAGGATGGCAATTAATATATAATGTTTTATATTCCATTTTTCTACATCAGTGAATCCTCTCGCTGTGACATGAAGTCACAGGAAGGGAACCTCAGTGTTGCCCTTGAAACTGAAGAGTTAATGTGGCTATTTAATTTAATCCCCTAAAAAAATAATATATAGTTTTTTCACGTATATGTATTTTAATTTGTCCTTATTAGCAGCATAAAAGAAGCTCTTATTCCACTGCATCAGCTGGAAATGTTTCACACTGTACTGCAGCATTTATTTACACTAAGTTTTCTAGAGAGAAAAGGAGATCAAGTATTGACACTCCCTGTAGAACAGAAAGAAATTCAAATTCATGACTGATCCCAAACTCCCTAATTATTGCAGTGTCTATATGCTGCTTCTGTTTTCTTGTATGGAATGAATAAAAGGATTCTCCAATTCAGAAAACCTAATTTGTTTTCATGTTTGAATTCTATTTGTTCAGCAGCATCAAAACAGCATGCCTGAGATTCTTGTATTTGTAGAATCAAGCTAATATTCAGGAACAGGAACAAGAAAAAAATTTGTCAGAACCCAAAATTCAAAAAACAGAGGTCAAGTGTTGACCTAGTTTGAATGCCTTGGAGTAAAGTGATAGACCAAAGACCGCTTTGAAAGCTGATCAAATCCTAGCTGTTTATGCACATAAATACAAGAAGAGGATTCCAAGGTTTTTGCAAGAGATGCAAAGGTGCTTCAGGCTTCAAAAATGGCAATCTGCTCTAAGTGTTCCTTCCTCCCCTTCCTTCCTTCCTTCCTTCCTTCCTATATAAGCATTTTTATTTTCCTAGTAATTTATTCCCACTGATTTCTCTCTTCTATTAAATTCAACAACAATCCAAAGAAATGAGGAATATCTTTAGCAGTGCCAGCAAACCAGTAAGCAGGAAATTCAGAAACTCACCTCCATAACAGAGCTCATAAATTTAAACAACATAGTCTGATAATGGTTCAATCAACTTCTTTCATCAGCATGTCACTGATTTTGAACAGTGACGACTGCTCAGAGAACAGCCAGGAAGTTTACCTGTCTTTTAACAATGTATTTATGGTAATTTCTCTGTGTCCTCCCATAGACACCTTTTTCCTTTATTTTTTTATGTGGAAGATGCAAAGAAAAAAAAACTTCTGTGAAAGACACAAAAGAAAGTGTGATGAATATCTTCCTACACTCAATTTTAAAAGCTCTGGCTTTTTAAAAATCATATTAAGAATCTTGTTTGAAAAGTCTCCTGTTTAATTATTCGCTCATATTCCTAGACCAAATATGATTTTGCTCCACTCAAGGAAGAGTAATGGTGCTGGAAAGTTTCTTTTGATTCCTTTTCTCAATCAACAATAGCAATGTTCAATGTACTGGTCTGAAACCCAGTCATAGCATTGTTATTTTCTTCTGGCTTTTTCTTTTTTTGTTTCTTTATTCTTTACATGAAATACATGATCAGATAGTATTCTAACAATCATCAGTTGCTACTGGGCTATTTTGATCTCCTTCTAATTCAACATTTTATAAGGATGTCTAATATAAAGTTTCCACTTTTGAACACATTCACATTTTCTACCACTGAAAAAAAGAATATTTAAAATAAATAAAGTAATTTTCTCATGAGTAAAAGTTTATTGAGAAAGTCTCAATTTTTAAAGGCTTTTACTTTTAATGATACATTTTTTGAAGTAATGCACCCTTCTATCAGTGCCAGTCTATCACACAGTTCTATTTAAAATTACAAAAACTTCACCTCTCATAAAGTTATAATTCATGATAAAAATACATCATAATAATAGTAACAAATATTTATCAAATTAGTTATAGGAGTTTAATTATAAGCTTCTCACTTTACAGAAATTTTGTACTTTATTATTTCTTTGTAGAATTTTTTCTAATAATTTTCATTCTAGTATTTCCATCATTTGTTACACTGGTTTCAAGTTTTCATTTGTTACAACATTATTTCCCTGTTTTTTTTAAAGATCAAAGTGTTATTATTCCTTACTTTCTTTATTAAAATTTTCTGAGGAACTACAGTATATACCATGTAAGATTTTTTTTTTTAAAGTAATTGAGTTTGTCCATTCTGCATTTGAAATCAGAGGAAAATGTCAGAAGAAACTCTGGCATACTTAGATAGCTTTAATTCTCTATGTATTTACTGAGAAAGGACTACTGAGAGCTCTGAGAGAAATTCAGAGACGCCTAATTTCCTAATGCACTTATTTCAAGACAATATGTCTTTAAGTGGTTTGTAACAATTGAGTGTAAAAAGACTCACTGGACTTTATTTGGGTTTTATTTTCTGTTTACCAAAAGAATAAGCAAGTCTTTGCTAAATTTGAAAGCAGCAAACTCTCAAACATTGCAAGAATCTAAATGAAATGCTTCATTGATAATAACATAGAAAACTAAGAGTATATCTATATATCTATCTATATATCTATCTGTATATCTATATCATCTATATCTATATCATCTATCTCTATCTCTATCTCTATATCATCTATATCTATATCTATATCTACCTATATCATCTGTATCTATATCTATATCTATATCTATCTACATCATCTACGTATGTATGTATTCCTAAAACTTTAATATTGATGAATGGCTCAGGAAAACACTTTCTCTTCTCTCACCATCCCCCCTCATTTTTCAAATTACTTTTCTACAGATGATCAAATTGATGCACGGAATTATGGCAGAGGTGAGGAAGGATTTTGTTGAAGCTACACACTGATTGTAGGTTCTCAGACCCAAAGTGGAGCAAATGAACAATCTGACCTTAAATTTAGTTTTTAGGTTTTTTTTGAAATTAATTTCTGTAATACCAAAACTAAAAAGTAATTGTGTTCTGTCACATCTTCCATTTTTACAGTTAATCTGGAATATTAATTTTTTCACTTGTGTTTTGCAAAATGTCCTCTTAAGTTGAGGAGACCATCAATCCATTGCCATTTATTTTTGAAAATTCAAAATATTTCTTAAGTATTGCAGTAAGGAACAAAAAAAATATATGACAAACCTTCACAATAACGGTGTGAAGAATTTTAAGCATTTTGGCCTTATAAAAGGTATGAAAGAAAGCGTTATTAGCTTCTGTATTGCAATATCATGTGTGTTTATTCTGTGTTCTTCTTTGAACTTCCATAAAAAATTTCTAATTTTCACCGTATTTCCACTAGCTTTAATTATTTTGTGTTTTCCATTTATATAGCTACTAGGGTGACTACAGTTCTAGGAATTCTTTACATTCTGGGGTAGATTTTCCTTGGAGAAAGGCACAGCAAAATAAAAATGAAGAAACAAGAAAAGTTATAAACAAAAATCTGTTTGCGACATAGAAATTTATAGTCTGAGGAATCTAAGAATTTATCTTTAAATTGTGTTTATATTTTTAATATTATATTTATTTATACTGAGAAAATATGAGTGATGTAACTTGTTAGTGTTTTATATTCATAAAATCCTATATGTTCCTGATTTGTTTCCTTTTTATATGATTGTTTTCTGCTTTACCGATGTTAGCATGGCTGTGTTGAAGGTATTTTCTATTAGACAGGGACTGGCCTTAAACAAATTTTATATCTATGTCTGGCGTGTTAAAAGAGACTTTTCATGATGCATTTCCATATTTTCATATGAATTAAGCCATCAAGCATGTGTTAAATACTCTGGTCTTCCCCCAGTCTTGAACTACATTCTGCCTAACAATCTCTGAAGGCAGTATTATCCCAGGCCTGCAGGAATGCAAATTTGATAGACCAACTGGTTTGGATTTTTTGTATTTTACCTGGCCCTGGCTAGGTTTTTTGTAGAGTTCATGCCAAGGAAAAGAATGTGGTCATCTCAGAAGAGTAGTCCAAATCAAGGAATGGTCCGCCTGCATTCCTGGACAGTCTTCCTTTGCTAGTGCCATACTACCTTTCTAATAAGATGGGGTTTTTTGTACCTGCATGCTCTTTAAAAAAAAAAATTGTATCCTGAGGATGAAAAGACTGCAATTACTGTCTAGTTTAGGTGATTGTGTTTTCCTACTGGAAACCTGTGTGCTGGTACTTGCACAGTAGTAGGTTTTGCTCTCATTCCAAGAGGATCACCATTTTATCCCAAATTAGAAGTGACTCTTGGGAATGTACACTTATATTTTTCCTTTGTGTTTTGTGGTTATGGAAAGAATAAGAATATCAAGTTAATAAGCCCTCAAGTTAATTTTGGTTTTTATGTTAAAATTTAAATCTGATATGATTTTCGTATGAATAATAAGGGTTGAAATTTTTGCCTTTGTTGTCCGTTATTTCCAGCCTAATATTGCTGATACACAAAGTATTTTTTTGTTGCTTTTACACTGATGAATTATTTCAGACCTTTAATTTCACATGTATTTTGTGTAGGTATAAACTCCCACTTTTTTTTTTTTAATGGAAAAAGGTGTTTCTTTATTGTAGTCTACCTACTGTTAATGGTTCTGTTCATCAGCATTACCATTAATCAATCCTCCCCCTAGTAACAGAGACAATCATTGCATTCTCCAAAGCCACTATTTTTATTGAAATGGAGAATGAGAAAAATTTCAGATTTTATTTATGACGCTACTTTGGTGGTCAATATCATTAACGATATCTGAATGCCAAAGTAAATCAAGAAGCAGAAATGTTTTGGCTTTGTTTGTTCTATTGATGCAGACTGATGTAGCCTATTTGCACTATGCCTATGAATTTCTCAGTAGATTCTTTGTAAGGAAGCTCTATCAAAAACATTTCTTATAGTAACATCTTATAGTATCTCATCCCCATCTGCTAGGAAAAAACTTTACCAGCTGAGACACTTTCATTGTTAGGTAAAGGGTATCTGGAGCCCTGCAAAATATAGATTATTCTTTTTTTATACTATAGAAAGCTAAATGGTCCTTGGACTTTTTCTCTGTAGGGGAATAAGTCAAATATTACAATAAATAACTCCAATGTACTTTACATTTAAATGTAAAAGTGTCCCTATTGCCTGTTCTAGTTGAAATAGTATGGAAAAAATTCCCAGTATGCATATTGAGGAAATCTGCGATGAGGTGTCTTCTGTAACAAATGAAAGTTTTTATTTTAAAGGCCAGTATAGTATATTATTATATAGTGCTTTGACTACTGAGCCTGCTATGAATTTAAGAGTAAAAATTTTTTTCTTAGCCTGGCTGAGCCCGAAGTAAACTTCAGTAATATTTCTACCTATTAGGACAGACACAGATCTTAGGAAAAAAAGTTTACTATCTGTGAAGTGACTTTTGATTAAGACTAAAGAGAAAATGGATTTAAAATTAGAAATGTCTACTTCTTGTGTACTCAGTTAGCAAGCATTAAACACTCTATTATAAAATAGAAATAATTGGCACATGACATGAAACAAAATGAATAAAAGAAATAAAAAAAATTATTTCTGACTTTTTCTTCTTTTTTTTTTTAATCTAACTCTTTATATTTTATGCTGTTATTTCTGGTTGTTTATTCTATGCAATATGCTTTAGTCATTTTTTATCAATCTGTAGTTTTGTTTATGATTTGTACGCCACTTTGAATCATTCACAATATAAACATTTTTAACTCAGTGATATGGAAGTCAGCTGAGAATTTAAAGTTCAAAATATTTTTGGGTTCCTTCACAATAATTGGTATACATTGATTTGGTTGGATATTTTGAAATACCTTCATTATCTTCAGCAAAAGAGAATCACAGAGCTAATTAGATTAGAAAAAGACCCCCAAGATCACTGAGTTTAGCCATGAGCCATGGTATTAAATTCCATCCAGTCTTTCCTTAAGCACCTCCAGGGGTGGTGACTCCACTATGTCCCTGGGCTGCATCTGAAAAGTTCCACAAGGAACAGTGTAGGGTAAATGTTAAATAATAAGAAGCAATGTATAATACTTACACTGTATACACTAGTTTATCTCAAACAGAACATAATTATGGTGAGAAGTGGTTTGCTTATAACTCCTCATAGCTATATCAGTTATCAGTGGGCAGATCAATTGCTTCCCAAGGCACTTTTACCTGTATTTTTACCTTTTGTCTCTGGCCGTAGACCTGGCATGAATGGCATGGACACCTGATAACAAGTTGACAGGACAGAACTCAACATCACAACATCATGTGTAAATATTTGCTACATAAAGACATGCTTTGCTTTATGTAGAGTTTAATGTACTGAACAATGTATATATTGTTCAGTATACTATGACTAAACAAAGGAGTAAATATCTTCAGGTTTATTCTTTCTCTTCAACCCTTGGTCAAATCTTTATCCTGCAGTTGCCTTTCAGATATGTTTTTAATTCCTCAGTGTTTTATCATAGCTGTTTCTTTTGGCAGCTATTTCCAGGCTTGTTTACTACACAAGTCTATGCTCATGTCATCTTAGGTAGCAACAAATGTAGTGGCACATTGTCCCAAGAATGCATACTCTCTGTTTGCTGATGCTACAAAAAGACAACAAACCAAACAGGATTTGACATCTTTGCTGCAGCCATAAAATTTTCTTCTTGATTCTGGTGGACATGCCTGTTGCACTAATTCTTCCTCTTTGCATCAACTGTCTACAGACAGTCAGGCAGGTAGCTGCTTTGTATGTCTGTGAGGGCAAAATGTCAGATGCTTGGGCGTTCTACAGATCATATTTTCACCCCTTCTTCAACTCATGTTTTCCTTTATGACTGCTTTCCAATAACTAGTAAATGGGTAGAGTCAGTGTCCTACCTCTAAGACAGATTTGAACTTAATTAGCTCTATTCTGTCTCCCTCTGCTTAAGCCAGTCCAAATCTGTCTTCATCAGCAAATAGTTGCAGTTTCATAGTTCCTGTTCAATATCCAGTCAATACATCTTTTTATGTGTAACATAAAATACCTCTTTACCTTCTGCTATGCATGTTGCATGACCATCATAAAATCTTGGGAAGGGTTTACTCTGGTTCTTTTTTTTTCCAGTATTGTAACTTAACAACTTTTTTTTTTTTTTTTTTTTTTTTTTCCTAATAGCAACTTCCAGGCCAGAATGGCAAACAATATCATAGACACAATTAATTTCTGAATTAATTTCTGAGGCTACCACATTGTTTGCATTGCTGTAGTGTGATACATGACAATTTGGTAATTCCCATCACACCAGCAATTTTGCACTCTCAAGAGCAGTGGAGGTGGAGAGATTTGGATTCACTGACGGTGTAAGAGGAAATCTATATACCAAAGTAACAAAATTTCATATATTTTTTAGTATAAGTTGGACATCTTAAAAACCAAAACAAAACAAAACAGTACTAGGAAGAGATGTGAAACACAGATCAGATGAAATACAAAACACTTCTGCTGGGATAGTTATTTACTTATTTTGGCTAACATGGCAAAAAACTGACTACTGCCACGGCTATAAAATATCAGAAAGTATTTAACTTAAACTGAAATTACCATTTTAAGATTTTTGTTCTAATTTCTGTAATTTCTGCTTCTTGATGATAGGGAAGAGAAGGAAAGAAAAAACAAGTAAGCAGTTTTGTAAATGTGTCCATATTTTACAACTTCAGCTATCAAAACTGAACTGAAAACCATTACTGTATAGGAAATCTTCTCCTGGGAGAGGAAAATATATAATAAGTAAATTATTATTATTACTATTATTAATAATAATAATAACAATAATCTTAATAAATAGCATGTATTGCAATAGATGTATTGCATCACCATTTCTGCAATGGTGATGCAATACATCTTTGACTCAATGTTTTTACTTGCTTTTTTGTTTCTGTTTTCTTCCTTAGTCCAGTTTACAAAAGGTATTATTTCAATCACACTATATATTATTTGAAATCTAAAATTTATTTTAAATTATCAACTAAAATTACTGGTTTAAGTTGATAAAAATAGCTAAATACCTATTAGCTATTTAGCTACTCTAATGTTTAAGTACTATAAAATGCTTCAAAAATAAGCAGGTATCAACACAATCCTGGTCAATCCTGAGTAGAATATTGCTACCCACAGAATATATCAGAGGTAACAAAAACAACCATAAAAAAAGAAAAAATCCACTTTGAGTTGGAGATAAAATAACTTTTTCATATAAAAGGAACATAAAATCCAGTGAACCGAAGACCTTAAATGCCACTGGCACAATGCATTCAAATACTTCTTGCAGTAGTCTAAAATCTGTTTTCAAAAAGCATGGTAGTTGCACGTCTCATAAAAGCAAAATATATTTCCATAAGAGATTATCTTTGAACTGACAGAAACATCCCCCAAACCTAAAACCATTGAATGAGCTCTAGGATATCCTAAAGAATAAAGGAAACAAAAAAAAAAAAAAGTTAGCATTGATCTCGTTCCAAGCTATGGTACAGTTGAGGGAAAGAATTGCAGCACAAAATCTGCCATCATTGCCTTAAGTGATCTGAGTGTGCCTAACTCCCAAACAATTGCCTTTCTCTCTCTTGTAACTCTCATTTAAGCTTTCTTTTCAATAAAAAAAAAGCCAGAGCAATAATAGGGAAATGGAAAAGAGAGACATTGGTGATGTTCCTCAGTGGCCGCAGATATAAAGTTGTCTTGCAGGAGTAGCAAAGACCATTATGGAAATTACAAGGTAATCACCTATCCTTACTAACCTGAAGCAGCAATGTTAGCCTATAGATCTGAAACATTAAATTTAATCTTAGAACCTGACATTTGAAAATAGATGCTTTTCAAAATGTTAACTGTTTATTACATATATAACTTGTTGCTTTGTTTAAGACTAAAGTGACTTTGAGATTAATCTGAGATGCAATACTGGCAATCTAAACACTTCACTTGAACTTTTCACTAAATATAACTTTGTTTCAAAAATTATTTATATGCTTTAATTCTGAAATTTTATTATCTAAACCTGTGTTAATTCTTCTAGAAATCCATTACTGATGTTTCCAAGCAAGCATGCAGCATCCAGAAACAAAAATGAAAAAAAGATCAAATCTGTGTATTCCCATGTGCTTCTATATACTTAGATATCTGACTCTGCATAGGCTTTCAGAGGTTAAAAATGTATTATGCAAATCCATGCAGTTTACATACTTAAATAAATATCAATTGCAACAGTGTGAATTCAGTTGCAAGCTCAGGAAATTACTGGCTGTTTCTGAAGTAAAAGAAACCTGTACTAAGAAAAAAATTATCCTCTGTGTTCTCTGTTTATATTGTTATTTTCCTGAGCATTTTCTTCTACTGACTGCTGTTGGAGGACACTGAAGTGGGATGGATGGGGCTCAGTCTGGCCTATTTTCTGGGTACCACAGTCCATACAAAGCTGCTCTGTTCCGAACAGTCCACTAAGAGCATTCCACCCTGCTGTGAATGGCAACTTCCTTTTGTCTTCTAAGAGGGTGAAAAACCCCAAAACACACAGGAGAATATAGAGTAAAATTCTTAAAAGATATCAAATGAGCTCACAGTTGTGCAAAAAAGTTCTGTACTTTATATAGTATTCCTGATGCTTTATGATTCTCAAGGGAAGAAAACAGAATTAGTCTAGGCAAAGACATAATTATTAAATAAAAATCATTAAGACCAGCAATTATTTATAGGTACTATATGACTGATTAAATTACAGATAGGAATAAAGTTTAATTAAGCAATTTGTAGTGAAATATATATTTATTATGATGTTATTTGTTGACTATATGTATGAACATATCAAGACACAGTTTCTCTCTCAGAAAGGTTATAGAATAACACACTTTCAAGGGTAAATATTAAAAAAAAATTAAAAAATCAAGAGCTATGTTTCTTGCAGTTGTGGAGTTCTCTGCTTAGAGCAGTTCCATCATGTGAAGCTCACTAAAGCTGGTATGGAATGGCTTGCTCTGAGAAAATGGGTACCCAAAATGTCAAGTGGCCACAGGGAAAAGTTAGTATAGAGATCAGTCTTCTACTCCTCAGAAAGCTTCACCCAAACACTAAGGGAAAAGAATAAGTTGCTGTTGAAAAGAAAAGTAAGAATTAGCAAAGAAATATAAAACATTCTTAGTTCATCTTAGCCTTAATGCGGGGGAGAAAAACTCAACTAAACAAATAAAAAACCTCAAAGAAAAACAGTTCTCAAACTGATTTTATAAAGTTCAACTGCTTCAAAAGTTCAAATTCAAGGACATAATCATAAAATCACTATATTTATCAGCAACATTGTATCATCTCTGTTATCCAACATGTGTTTTTAAGTTTCCAAAATCTTGTTTTACTTTCAATATTACTTAGATGCTTTGAAAGGTTTAAGTATCTTCAGTATTTCCTTGTCATGGTAAAAACAGAGAAGACCTACACCACCTTGACAGTTCCTGCAGGAAGAGCTCTCCGCTGGTAGCTACAGGACCTTCCTGCAGGCATCAGTCCTATGTATCACCTTCATTGTACAAAATTTGAGGGTAATTCTGTTTAGAAACACTAAAAAACGTTTGGGTTTTTTTTTTGTTTGTTTGTTTGGTTTTTTTTTTGGTTTTTTTTTTTTTGGTATGATTAGTATAATAATTGTTTATGGTTCTAAACCCATAGGGAGAAAAAACATGTCCCTAGGCATCCTAACTGGAGATGCATCTTGCATTCGTCAGGTGTGGGAGCTCTGCATGTAGGCAGTGATGATGGTCTGGTTTTGTTTTATTACGTCAATACTTGTGAGTGAAAAATGCTTTGGTGAATAAGTCCTTATAAGGTCCTGAATTTTTTCATGTGTGAAATCTGATGACAATGGTTTCTCTATTTAAGTATACATAGAGAGAGGGAAACAAAACTTGTATATTTAATATCTTCAAATATATGGGGTTTCCATATGTGTGTTTTATTTATGGCAAATTTTATTAAATGTATTATGTTTATAAAATATTTTAGATTTTATTTTGACATGAAATAGGATGTTCTGGGTGATTGGTCTAATTGTTACATATTTTATCTATTTAATAAATTTGTTTTCATAAGAATATTTTGACTGCATTCATTAATTGCCCAGGGCATGCTTCTTCCTGACTGCACAAATCATTTAGTCAATTTTACTTCACTATTTTAGAATCATACTATTATGGATACATATTATTCTATTTTACTTAAATATTTATGTACTGAACAAAAACAAATCCATAAAATAGCATAGACATTCCAAATTTGGAACAATCACATATTTGTTTTTTTCCTTTTGAATAAAAAGTGGCTTACTGCAATCATCTTAGGCAGCAGGACGGCTGTTACATATTTTAGGCTCTGTCACAAATTTCCACAATTTATTTACTTATGTCAAATTAAATTCTGTACACAAACTTCCCTGTTTCTGTTTATGAATAAAAATAAAGTGTTTGAATGATGTCAGTGGTGACTTTCTAAAATACAAGAAAACTGGCAACAACATTGAAGAAAATAAATTGGTTTGAGTAAAAGCCCAGCTAAGCCTGCAATCTTACCTCAAAGGCAGATGCATGGACAGTCTGTCTCAACTCTGAAAACACTGGTAGCTATGGAATGAAGCTGAAATCTTTATATTGCTGAAAGCAGTTTTTCCAACCAGTATGAGACTTAGGGTTTATGAAAAAAAATTGGTTATAGTTATGTGTTTTTCTTTGGAGTAAGACCTATGTATGAAGTTTCTGAAAGTAACTGGTTTTACACTCATATTGTTGTTTAACATTCTCTTACAATCACGAAATGGAAATTCATTCCCAGATGGCTCTGTAACTTTGGAACCAGAAAACAGCAATTTGAGATCCAATGTTCTTTAGCCATAACAATAATTTTCCTCTCGAGAATAATTTCCTGTTAAGTATAAATCTTGCCCATTTTTCTGGCTTGAGTAAATATTTGTGTTCAATTTTTTACCCTGAAATGGGAGTTTCCGTAAATAATTTGTGAATCAGAGATTCATGACAGTGTCTGTGACCTTTACTAGTCATCACATCCTTAAAATCTGTTAAGCAAATGTAGTTGGAAAGTAAACTTAATTAATTTTTTCAACACATTCTTCCACTACTGTATTTAATGTGTATTATTATAGCATCTTACTGTCTGTGCCTTACTGCTATGTGGCCACTCTTAATCACTTTTAGAAATGCAACTATTATAAAAACATGATTATTGTTAATTTCATTTTTGTTTTGACTTTGCAAATATATATAATACATTTCAAACATGTGTATGACACTTCAAATGTATGTGCAAACATATAGTAACATGCACCACTAATACTTTAGCAGTATATCTATTTTCATTTCAAGTGCAAACACACAACACTCAGTAGCATACTTTCTGCAGACATTTTTCTTGTAATTTCTCAGCTCTGACACTGTTCAGATTTCATTGAATTGTACTCAAATATTCATTGAATCAAAATATTTTTTTTAATGTTAGAGCTGGAGAACCAAGTATTTTGAAAGAAATCCTGTTATGAAAGATACTCTTTATTTCCAAAAGGAGAGTCATTCAACATTTCTTGAAGTAGACTGAATATATATGTATAATTCACTGTTAATTTCCAAGAAATTTAGATCAGCAGTAACAGATAACTTTTAATTTAGTTACCATACTCTTCTACTATTCAAAGAAGAAAATAGTTTTTTTGCAAATCATATATTTCAAAGGAAATTGAGTCACACTTGTTCCTAGGAAAGAAACTATTACTGCCACTTATTTCAATATTTTTATATGGCCGTCTCTTTTAATAACATATATGACAGGATAGACATCAAGTATTGCATTATATAAAATTATTCATATTCTAATTAACTAATATTCTAATTTTTTTTCCTTGTTGTGAAATAGGCCTCAGGACTTTCAGAATAAGATTTTGGTTATAGTCAGGATTTCCACGGAAAGACTGCCTGTGTTGGCTGTTACAGCGCTTCAGCTGTTCATTTAAAAAATCCTTTATTACTTATTTCTGCTCACTGCTTTTTCATATAGTAGATGTTAGAGAACATAACATTATTTTTTTATACCTGTCTTTATTCGAACACATAAAGGAATTACTTTTCTTGATTGCCTTTTAAAATACTATTATACTAATTTTCTAAAACCAAAATCTATTTTTCTCTGTAGGTAGCTGCGATTTTTCTGAAGCAGTTCTTGTTTTTATTTACAAGAATTGGCTTCATCCAACCTTTCTTGATAGTATTATTTTATAAGAAACATAAGCAATAATATATATTTGGAGTGTCTTTCCAGAGCAAAAGGTCTGGAATGCTGCTGGGGGAGGGACCAGACTTCTCTCATAAGCTGGGGATGGGACACCTGTCACATCTTGCATGCCAGTTGCCCCCAGAGCAACCTGGCTTTTACACCATTTACTCTTTGGCGCTATTGCAAGTGTTGTGGTTTTCTTCTTCTAGGAACCCTGGCCACACCTTGTTTTCTTTGTATTCTACCAGAACCCTGAGAAGGAGAATCCAGAACCTACGTATATATAAACTGGCATACCCTATACACCTGTCTGTATGAGTACGTGTGTAAGTATCTAAAGGAGGGTTCACCACGAGGAAGGATCCAGGCATCCAGGCTCTTCTTGGTGATGCCAGCCAATAGGGCAAGAGGAAACAGAAAGAAACAGATTCACAAGAAGTTCCACAAAATTCCACCTGAACATGAGGAAAAGCTTCTTTACGGTGTGGGTACCCAACAGGTTGCCCAGAGAGGGTATGGAGTCTCCCTCACTGGAGATATTCAAGGACCATCTGGACGCCATTCTGCACCATGTGCTCTAGGAAGACCCTGCTTGAGCAGGGAGGTTGGACCAGATGACCCACCAACATGAATTCAAGAGGACAGATCTCTAAGTATAACACTAGTTTTAATTAAAAAAAGACTAGAACTGTCTGTGTAATTTTCTTTCTTACATAATTTTGTCCCTTTCTATTGCAGTTTTGAGTTAAAAGCCACATCCTCCATAGGTTTTCTAGTGCTGGTGCATAATCATTTCTTTGTATCAGTACCCAGAGATAATAACTGGGACAATCCAGATTTTATGGGTTTGAAAAACAAAAGCTTGAAAATTTCAGTCACATGAAAATTTATTGTGAAGTTTGATGTTTTCTTCAAGTTGTGAAAATGTATTCCTTCCTAAGTTGTGTGTTGCGTGTATGTGTGTGCACACGTCCTAAACTGATATGTAAGCAGAGCCTGCTTGTCTAAACTGTGATTTTTTGCTTCTGGAAATGACGAATGTAACAGTCAGTATTGAATCACTGTCCTAGGTGATATTATCAGAAAAAGATGTTATGATAATTAGAAAAAGAGCAGATAGGAATGTCTGCTCTGTGGTCATTACTGTAAGCAAGGGCTGCCTGTAAGACCTGAGGTGTATTTCTCCCTGATGTACCTTGTTTATGACTCACTACAAAAAAGGGACAGTTAGCATTTTGCTTATTAGCCTCAAAATAGGTACTATTTAAAAAAAAATACATATAACCCCTTCCAAGCATAGTTAATTGACTTAAAACATATCATGGCACAGAAAGAAATACCTATAAAATGGAGAGTATAATGATCATTAGTTGAAGGAGAGTATTTCTAAATAACTTTGTGTTAGAACAAGTATAAATGCATGGATATGAGGAGAAATACGGAATAACAGGAAAGACAAAAAATTCTCTTTTTTTCACTTTAATTAAAGCTTAGCAAAGTAAAGCCAAAGTGTGTCCAGAGTTCAGAATTCTCATGGGAATCTAAACATTTTACAGAAAAAAGATTTGTATTCTCAGGCTAAATGAATGACATAATTAGCCACAAGATAACAAACTATGAAATGTCACTGAAGAAAAAGAATTCTTTCAAGATCCTGAGGATGAAGTATTTTTGGAACCGTACATTAATATTTATTTCTTTTCCTCAAATCTTCTTTTGTTGATGCTGTTGTTCTGTTGCTTGCTGTTTCAAAAATGTGAATTTAACACAGTAGTAGTAATGCCCCTTTTTGTGGAAGATTTCTGTCAAAAAACTCATTTTCTACTAAGACTTAATTGGATCTAAGTGATTCCCAATTACATATAGCTTTACATTACTTAACAAAACAATTTTCCTTACATTTTACACTTACAGAATGATGGGAAATGCCAACTAGATTAAATATTTTTTACTAAAAATTTTATGTGACCATTTCTGATTTAATTGGCAGGAAACACTGACCTTTTCACCACTGGGCACATCTCAGAAGAGAGTTTTCTGGTTCAACCTTTTTTCTGAGTATGAGAAAAATAAAATATTACTATGTTTTTTCCAGATCTGCTGGAGCACCTTCTTAGATAATTTTCCACTTGTATTTCTACTTACATTTCAACACAAAATACTTTGGGTTATTTTTTCTGAGTTAATAAAAGGCAGTGTAAAGACAGTGTAAAGTCTCTTCCTACTTTGAGAATAATTTGTGTGAAAATAATACACATATTGATAATGCTAATTATTTTTCATTCTTTGTCTAAATTTATATTATTAAAGGGTGTTTTATTACCACATTGACAAATAATTCCTTTTGTGAGGAAAAGTTTATATATAAGCTTAGATTTCTTAACATAAATTACTATCTTTTGCAGAGCAATTTGAGACTTTTCCTATGCTGAGTAAAGATGTTCTAGGGGTTTGTTTTCTGGAACAGGAAGTTTTACCCTGCAAGTTCTTTGAAAACTACCTCCTAATCAACTGGAGTCTTGGAATAGGAAGAAGAAGAAAAGCAGAAGAAAAAACCATAAGAAATTGTGCTAACTCATTTTTAGACTCATATTCAAGTACGAGTACAGTATATATCACCATAGATATATTGTTATGATGAAATTCAGACTGTTTAACATCAAAAAAGACGTCCTTAATCCTGTGTTTTTTCTTTTACCTAGCTTTTCTACTCTTTATTAATATTTTCTTTTCAGTATATTCTGCCAAAATACTCTCAAGATTTTGTTACAGATTGATTTTTTCCAGCTCTTAAAAATATTTGCATTCTCATCTGCTGGAGTCCAATAATAGAAAGAAAGAAATACTCAATTTTAAACTCCACTATGAAAGTACCTGCAAGTATGAAACCATAATTGAGCATCTTTACTCCTCAGGTTGATCTTGAATTAAAGTATTAAGCTGTGTTTCTTTTAAACACATTCACACATACACACACGCAATTTAAAAAATGCCCAACAGTGAAATTTCCAGTAGCAGACGAACATTTTATAAGAAAAAACCCAAATTTTCTTGACTCTATCTTCGGATGTGATATTAACACTGAATTCTCTTTTCTCATTTGTTTTTTGTGCTTTTTAAGGATCTTTAATTATTTTACCTACAGTATAACTTCTGTTATAAGATTTACTGCATATACATTTATGATAAATACTACAGATTACAGAAATTAATTTAGACTATGTTGGAATATTTAGTGCATAAAAGGTCCTTACCCTATATCACCAGATCTTTGGGCCTGTTTAGTCTCTACCAACATCCACCAAATTTTCTCAGTCCACTCTTCAAAATACACCTCCCTTCCTCACTGTAAAGCTACAATTTAAGAGAATCTGTGCAAACCCACACAGCCTCTGAAGTCTTATCCTGGATTTCTAAAATGAACAGATTTTCTTTTCTACTCTCATTTCTCTGTACTTTTTGCTCCAAAGAACCTTGGCCAGAACATGCTCAAGCTGGCTCTGATTTTCAGTACTTCTGCTTCTTTCTATTCATACTCACATGCTGTAAGGAGAAAAAGATCCAAAGAATGCAAAGCCTATGAATATTCCACAGTTAAAAGGTTCCCAAGAAATATTAGATCAATGCTGATATATGGTTTGATATATGATTTTCTATTTTCTATATAAATGATTTTCTATTTTACTGATCTATTTTAACTTCCTAAAATATGTTTAATACTTTGTGAATCTTAACCAATTGTTCTATTTACTTCATCTGGATTTTGTTTCCACTTTCTAGTCACTGGGACTTTCTGGCAGACACAAATAATTTAATAAACTTTAACTAGAATGTTCCAGGTAGGAATGTTCTTTATTGATGGCTCATGAACAGTGCCTTTAATACTACAAAGCACCAATAAAGGTTTGATGAAGCTTTTGTGAGTTTGGAGGAAGGAGGAGGGGGAAAAAAGGTGAATATCCTACATACTTTGTGAATTTTTTTAATATATCTGTTCAACATGAAAAATCTTAAAATACTGAAAACGTTTCCACTTCACCTTGCAATTCTGTCTAATGAAGCAGCTTTCAAACTTATTTTGGGTGCAGCTTATGCTCAGAAAAAATGAGAAGCAGAAACAAGTAAAAATATTTATTGCAGTTACTAGGCTCCTCAAAGAACCTGACAATTGAAATGTAGCTGGTTCGACTCATCTGGCAGATGGAAGGATCAGCTGGTTCTTTTGAAGAGTGCTCAATATGCTAGAAGGAGTATTGTTTTTCAAGTTTTCTGGTTTCTATTTCTTCTTCTTTTTCCCCCTTCACCATCTTGTGTATTTTTTCTTTTTTATTTTAATCTTTAATGTCACCACAGTCAAGTGAAATGTTCTTTAATATTAATCTTTGTCCAGGAAGGATCAAAAGCCTAAACAGCGACAAAAGAAAGGATTTTTTAATGTTTTATTTATATTTCATTCAAAAAATGTGAGGTGAGATACATTACTTACTAAACAGTACTAATCTGTGACAGACTGTCCTCCTCAATAACACTCAAGCAACTAGTCAAAAATGAAAGATGCTGCACAAAGAGCAGTGCAGAGTTTTACTCTCCTAGTCTCCCACATAAATGTCAATGGACAATTATCAGCTCAGAACAAATGCCAGGCTGAATTTTGTAAACAGGTTTAAAAACACTGAAATTATAAAGCCTAAGGCATCAGATTATTTTTAAAGAATTGCATAGATTTATAAAAAGTTCCTTTTCTTTTTTTGGTTGGTTATTTGGAGCATATATGTAGTATCTTAAGAAAATAACATTTTCCTAATTAATAGATTAACTTAGGGTTTTTTCCCCTTTGAAATTGTAAGCCTTCACTTCTAGAGTAAATGTCAATGAATCATCACTTGAGAACTATTGTTCTTCAATGTGACCTAGTGCATTTCTGCCTGGTTTTCTTTTTTCTTTCTTTTTTTTTTTTTTTTGGCTTACAGTTTGCTTTTTTTGTTCCTTGCCTCAGATTGGATGAGTGGAAAAAGTAAATACGTTAATGCCCAGAGCAAAAATTATCCATTAAATAAGAAAGGGGTGTATGTGACTTCCTTGAAAAAATTCTTTCTTCTTGGAAAAAATTTTCAGAACTTTCTATGAAAGAGGTTCTCCAGGATGCAGGGAGAAGAATAAAAACTAATGTAGAGTTACAAAATACGAGCGTTCACATATCATATTGAGACTTTTGCCCCAAACCCAATAGTAGAATAGAGAGAATACAAAAGAATAGATGGAAAAAACATTATACTTGCCTTATTTTCAATCACATAGTACATGAGTTTTATCCTCCAAGTGGGACAATGGAATACACATTAAAAAAAAAAGTCCGCAATTATTTTTTCTCCTTTAGATTTTAATACACAATTCAAGTTTAAGAAAATACAAAAACAAAGTAGACAGAAACTGCCAAATGGGATATTACAGCTGATTTCTTAGAGGGACATTGATAATACAGCAAATACGTTACAGCCATATGTATACATTTTCTGATAGGTAAAATTGTTGAGCACCCTAGCAAGCAAGCTGAAAACATCACAGGAGGTGATCCACACACTGAATGGGTATTCTCCTAAAGAAAAGGGAAACCTGAATGATGAATCTCATCTACTGAGCATAACTGACCAAGATTTCTGAAGAAATTGACCTTTGAGACTAAAGGGGAAAAAAAATTAAAAAAAAAAAAACCTCTAGATCTTTTAGAGAATAAATTTAGATAAAAATTTCAATTTCATTGAAAAAAATGATTTTTTCTAATAGAATCCCAAGAATGGTCTCAAGGGAACAAAATTATGAAATGTAGTATTAGAAAAGATAACTTACAGGAAGCTGAGCTATGTTATTTAAAGTTCTCAATATTGGTGTATTAGTAGGAAGATTTGGTTTTTTGGGTTTTTTTTTTTTGGTTTTTTTTTGTTGTTGTTGTTGTTGTTGTTGTTGTTGTTGTTGTTGTTGTTGTTTCTGCAGCTCTTGTATGGATAAATACAGGTGTGTTTGTCAGAAAATAGTATTTTCAAGCTAAGAAATACAAGGTGACCTAAAACACAAATATCTCCTGATTGTATGTAATAACTCACTCTTACAAGCTTTCCTTCTGCCTATATGCAATCCAGCATGAATATAACATATTTTGCTTTATTCCTAATATGCCATTTCCACTGCCTTTCAGGTCAGGAAAAATTATATGAAACCATTATATGAATTATATGAAACCATGATGTTGAAGAAATAGAATGAAGGCTGACTGAAACACTTACTTTTACTATCTCATAATTCGTTTTCACCTGAATCCTCAACCCTCACTCCTAAAAATCAAAACAAACAACAAAAAAAGTGGCCAATATGTTTTTTTTTTTTTTTTTGTTCTATATAGTTTAATGAAAAGGAAATAATTAAAGAAAATAATTTTGTAGGATATGATCCCACAAAGGGATCAACACAATTCTGCTAGGAATTAGAACATGTCTAGGAATAGCAAACTACTTTAGTACTGCTGAACTATCACCCTAGAGGAAGATTCCTGGTCTTCAATACCCAGTGGTACAAGCCGTCCTTGTTCTCATTCCTCAGCCACAGCTGTATCTGCCTGGGGAAGACAGCTATGATCTCATTGCATAGCTTGTGGTCTGGACTTACATGGGGTGCTCTTACTCCAATAAGAGATTTTTTAGGTGAGTTTTTTTGTTTTTGGTTTTTTTTTTCTTTTTTTCCAGTTCACATTGTTTGAAAAAATGCATGGCCCTATCAAGAGCAGTGTTTGAAACCCTTAAAGCTTAGGAGCTTTACATGTCTTCCCTGACATAAGGCATGAAGGTGCATGGCATGAAAAGCACAACATATGCTAAAATTCTGAAGGATGGATGACTTCATGTTTAGGCTGCCATACGTCGTGGGACTGTGTTCAAAGTATCTGTTGGGATTTCTCCATAAACAGTACTCTTCCCAGAACTATTCCTACATGAACTGGAACTCCAAAAAAAGGAGTCTATGCACAGACTCAGCCACCTGAGGTACAAATGGCCTGGGAACCTGGAAATGAAATTGGAAACTAATTTATTTTTAATTTTAGAAGTACACATGGACAAATTGCTCAGGTACTACAGCTGTATAAGAGCTAATATGATTCTAGTAACCAGCAGTTCTTCAAGCTCTAGAGCCTGCTGAAACTATTCCGAAACTGATAAAGGTAGAAGATTCTCTAGAGTTCCCAACTGCTAATTTATCTTACTAAAAACAGAGATGATTAAAATAAAGCATGTTGAATCAATGTGTATTTCCTACAGAGAGAAAGGTTTAAATAGAAAGATTAAAAATGGAACTAAAAAATTATTTTTTCACTTCTAATGACTGTGATCATTATTCTATACTGGGTAAGAGATGAAAAGCTTTAAATGAAATTTCTACAGACAGATAAGAAATAGATAAAATAGATTTGAACATTAACACCTTCTAAAGTTGAAAATAAATTTAGGCATTGCTCTGTGTGAAGATAAAAGAATTCAGACCTCAAAGAACATAAGCTATGACTGAAGGTCCCATTCCAATTGACTCCAGATTTTCACTATGTTAATCCTTGCTCAACACTCTCCTAACTCTGGCTCTTTTGGAAACAATTTTATACTTTTACATGGAGATTTCTGAAGTAACAAGAGTCCTGAATATGTAGAATTGCCTCATTTTTTAATGTGTTGAGTAACTCAATATCTAACCCCATACCTGACTGCTCCCATGATCTAGACATTGCTATTATACTACATATTGCTTGATCTCTTATATATGCACAGCGGACTGAGGAGACAATAAGTTTTCACAATTTAACACAGTTTGTATTTTAATGGACTTTGAGAAATTTGCAGATGTCTGTAAAATTTGAAGCATTTAAACTTCTAAAACATGTACTCAGCATTGTCTCAGAAACAATCAGTGTGTCCAGAGGTACAGAAATGAATGTGCACCAGCACTGGAGAACCAGTGGAGAAAGTGATTTCTAACTAGAAACAACAATTAAAAAAAAAAAAAAAAAGGTAAAAAAAGAGGAAAAAAGAGGGAAAATTCACAGATGTTAAGTGTTTCTTTTTATACAAAGAAACTGCATGGTCACCTTCCATAAGTCATTACAGCAAGATTGTGATAATGGCATTTATGTTGCTGCTGCTGAACCTTTTTTATGAGTATTTATCAACTTGCAGTCGAGTTGATTGATTGATTGATTGAAATCACTTTCTGTAACCACTTAGCAGGGATTTGGTGAGATATCCTGGCTTGAATGGCGATGGTCACCCTCTTGGGCTTGATATGGGGCCTTTAATGTAAGTGTTTCCCTGATGTAGTGTTCTCATGTTTCAGGATAAGTAAGTGTTTCCTTGGCCAGATGTCAAATTAGACTCTCAGCAATTTAAAGTTCAGTGCTCTGCTTTTTTTTCTAGATATAGAAGAAGATATGCTCTTACTGATACCTTCCAGTAATTACAATAGGATGAAGCCATGACCCAGTTTGCTGTTAAGAAAGAAACAGCCTTTTAATGTGCATTTCCCTTCAATAGACAAATTCATGCATTCAGTATGTGTATTCATGCAAGAGGTCCTGAAACCCTCTGACAGTCAGTTTCTGCTTCTCCATTGCCTATCATGAAAAGCCTAGAAGCTTCACTCATTTTGTGGGCAGGAGCGTAGGTATGGGTGGTGAGCTGGAATTGAAAGGTAAAGAAGGAATTTTAGCTAATTGCGCTCCTACTGGGCATTGGAAGGAGACAGAAATGTAAGAGCAGCTGGTGCAAGATTCTGGTTCCTATCTGTAAAAAAGCATGAAATATTTGTACCTGAGGCTCCTCTCTATGAACAGTCATCAATGTAGGAAGTAAAAGAAGTTTCTCTGTTCAACTGTAAATTTCTCAAGTATTAAATTTGGCATCCTTTTACCTACTTTCTTAAAACTGCCCCAGGAACCTTGAACAAAAAGGCTTGAGAGCCTTATTCTTTACTGATTAGATACTCTCCCTAGAGGGTACAACTACAGATCCATATCTGTTTAGACAAAGAAACAGCTACAGTTAGTGTTTACAATATTCTGAATGAGTGCACTTATCCTCTAAAGACATCTCTCACCATCGCATTTTGAAAGAAAGCTGGACTCTCTACCTCTTGCTAAAGGAAGTCAAGATTCCAGAATCCAGATGAGGTTTCCAAATTCTTAGTGACAGCTACATCCTCAATCACAAAATGAAGCATTTATATAATCAAGAAAAGAAAGAATTAATTTAAATGCTTCCCCACAGAGGTTGTGCACAGCAGGCTGTGTGTTATGATGTATTTTAATATCTGCAATTGTTTCTAAGGCAGGTACAGCTATCATAGGTTGTAATGGGAATATTAAGAAATAATTACAAAGAAGCAAGCAAACAAAAGCAAACCTGCAACGATAATAAAACCCTTTGATAGAGATTGAGGAGGAGAAAAGTCATACTAGTATTATCTAATCTAGGGAGTCATGTGTCTGCCTTGGGAATATGGGTTTCATAACCGAAGCCAGTTAGAATTGTCAGTATTTTGCTTGTTAAGGTGAATTAAAACTACTTTATAAATTAAACCATAAACTTCACATAGATTTTGCTTCTGCGTGCATAGTATATTTTAAATGGCTTAAGGGGTCTACTTAAATACCTAACGGGTGTAGAGTTACTTAGACCTTACAATATATTGGTAAGATCTTTCAGAAACTTTGGATCCCAGTTTCTAGAAAGCATTTGAAAACCTTCAGTAAATGGAATAAATGAAGGAAGTCAGGAGGCTTTAATATGTACCTAAAATTAAGATTCTAAATCTGTACGATGCTGCCTTGTACTAGGGCAGTTAAACAGCTTGGTTTTTAAAGCACTGGAACCTCAGAATTCTTTTTGATGACAACAGAATGATCATGTTTTCTTCTGGGCAAAAGTAAAGTTCTGCAAATAATTGCACCATGTCTTTGCTGTAAACAGTACTATACTGCCTGTTGAGAAGCATATGTTCAACACAGTGCAGAGTTCTATCAATGCAGAACCAATGTCAAAGATTTGGCTGCTTCCCAGAATTAGCTGACAGCATTGTCTGGTCTCTGTGCATTTCATAGAGTCTCTCCACCCTCTAAGGAATTTGTGATTTGAAATTATTTGAGAGAAGGAGCTACTGCAAATCTCAACATCCCTCTTCCCAACAATAAGGCAAAAACAAGTGTAATCTTGTAATTTTACATCTGGTAAAATAACTTTTTTTTTTTTTTTTTAATGAAGTGGCACAGAAAGATATGGCATATTGACATTTAAGTTAGCTTGCAAGCTCAGATTTTTTGGCATCACCCACTGCCAGCTGAAATGATTTCTACTGCTGTAGCTGTCTGCAGCTAGGTATATCTTTCCATTTTGCACATATCTTCTTTTCTATTTATTTTGTTTAATTGTATCTTGCAGGACATGGCAGTCACAGTTTTTCCTACTGTAAATAATTTTTGGAAAATGCATAAATATTAGATAAACATATAGAAGGTAGATTTTGTTTTTCTGGATGTTTTCCACATTTTTTCTCCTTTATACACTACAGTTTCAGAATCTGAGCTCTCCTTTCCCAGAAAAGCAGCTGATGTCTTTCACAAAGGAAAACTACATGTCTTCAGATCTCTAATGGAAACTTTGGCTCATATCACAGTCTAGAAATATTCACTGTTAATAAACCATAGGCTAAAGGATAGTGTAAACCTTTTTCATTCCCTGCTGTAAATCATTTGGAATTGTTATAATGTAAAACTTTTAATCTTAACTTTTAAAACTCTTAATATTTTATTTACCCTGATGTATTAGAAAACTAGCATAAATGAGACCTAAAGGCATTTTTTAATGCCAGTTTTTCTACCAGAAAAAAAAAGGGGCCTTCATTGTTATCTCTAAAATAATGGCCTAGTGAAAACCTTTGTCTAGTCAGTTCTTTAAGGCAAACAAAATATCTGTTATGATAGTACTTAGGTCTTAATTGAAGTTAGAGACAACTCCTTTAGTTAGGAAGAGACCCTTTGGTTAGGAAGAAACCTACAAAAATACTATCTAAATCTGAAGACTTCTTGTGAGAAATTCAGTGTATCTATTTGATTTGATACAATAAGGAGTTTTCCTACACCATGGTTTAAATCCAACTGGCAATTAAGTAACATACTGACATGCACGCTTTCACTGGTGGAATGGTGAGCAGAATCTGAGAAATGTAAAATCCAGGGCTTGAGATACGAAAGTTTAATAATTGAAATGAAGTACAATTCCTACTACTAAAAATAGTTCTAATTAAAATTGATAAAAAGAGGGAGAGAAATAAAACTCAAGTTTAAAAAAAAACAAAAGCAAAACCAAGTGATGTGCAATACCGTTGCTTACCACCCACTGACTGATGCCTGGCCTGCACCTGAGCAGCAATCAATGACTCTTGATCATCTGCCCCATTTTATACACTGAGCACGACATTCAGGAGTCTGGAATACTTCTTTGGCCAATTGGATCAGCTGTCCTGACCGTACTTTATCTCAGCTTCTTGTGCACTTTACTGACTGCATGTGGCACTGAAAAAACCTTGATTTAGAGTGAGCACTACTTAGTAACAACCAAAACATCGGTATGTCATCAGCACTACTCTCATACAAATCCAAAACAACGCACCAGTTACTAAGCAGAAAATTAACTCTATTTCAGCCAAAACCAAATGAGATTTTTTTTCAACTAAAGATGTTCTGCTTCACTCTTGGTTGCAATGCAAATGGTTGAAATGTGTTATAGCCTTTCTCTAACCTGCATTTATACCAAACATTCTGGCTGGAATGAAAATAATAAAGAAGAATAGTCATTTTACACAGGACTATCTTGCCAACCAATATAGCTGGAGCAGCATGTCATCCTAGGAAGAGCCACAAGGTACGGAACAATGTTGTGAAAGAATCAGATCGATGCCTGTGGCTTAAGCAGCATCTTTTCCTTTTGTGACAGTATCTGGATGTCAACCAATGTAGTCAGTCATATATCTTGTGTGACAAAAGCCTGTGCTATAAGCCTAAGGCATTATACTTATATGATATGATGGAGATTTTTCTGATCATATTTTTCTGTCTTAAGAACTAATAAGTTGAATTACTTTATACCAGAGGATATTATTTACATCAGAACTGCTTCCCAGCTTCAGGAACAGCCAGGTGTTTTATAAGTGCCACAACTCCCTTAGGTTCTGCCTTCCAGGAGGCAGAAGCAGCAGTAGGCTGCTCTGAGTGACTCAGAGGGATTTTGTTAGGTCAGACATTCCTTCACCATTCCTTCCAGTGTGATAGAAGCAGTAGTAACCTCTCTCTCTCCAGGGAGGTTTATTTGCAGATGCAGAACAGGCCATTTGACTCTTTGCACAGTACTTCTTCCTTAACAGAGATTTTCCTTTCTGTGGGGAAAAGACAGATGGGGAAGATTCCTATGGGTTTATGTCAGCTCACGATGCAACATTTGGATCGCTCCAACTCTGGCTGCAAGGGAAGCACTTGAAATTCAGAAGTACTGGATGTTATATTCTTTACGCTGGCTGAATAAATACCGCTTTGCTTGCAAGCACAATATAAACTTTCTATTGACATAATTTTGTAGGGTATTTTTTTAATTGGAACACATGAATTACTAGAGTACCTAAGAGGGGATGCAAATACAGACTTGATGGAGACTGCAGAAGCAAACATGAAACTGCATTTCCTGCCTCTGTGTTTAACTACAAATCAAAAGTAATGTTTTTTTCAACAAGTTTTTTGCTTGGTTTTTGTTTTTCTTTTAATCTAGTGTAGATGTACATTTAAAAAAGCAGGTCATAACACCTAAGAGACAAAGTAGTGGAATGAAAAATACCAAATACCATTGCTTTGATTTCAAAAATTTATTTGGCCATAATTTGCAAAGTTATCAGTGCTGACTGTTGTTTCTATTCATTTTATTTTTATTATGAGCTTTGGGGAAAGAATTACAATGTAACAGGACCTGTTAAGTAACAAAGATATATTGAACTACATGTGTACAATAAAGTATCATAAGACTCAAAATAGAATTCCTTGTAAAATCTGGATTCAGCATACAACTGGACACTATAGACACAAGATAAAAACTAAACAGAAATCATGGAGGAATTGGAAGGAAATGTGTCTGGTCTTCAGCCCAGAAACCAAGCATCATTGAATATACCACTGCAAATATATTCTAAAAACTTGGGCAAGTCTGTCAAAATTGAAACAATAATATTTAGAATTTTAAACTTTTAGAAGACTCATCATCAGGCCCCACATGCAAAATATTCTAATACCTATTTCCCTCCACATGCAAAATATTCTAACAACCACAATTTTATGACTGAAACCGCAAATAGATACTTTATTCTCACCTATTATTGGAAAAGGAAATTAAAAATAAAAAACCACACCAAAACCAAACAAAAAACCACAAAAAAACCACAAAAAACCAACAAACCAAAAAAACCACAAAAAAAAAAAAGCAAAACCACACCACGAACAAAAAACCCAAACAAAAACCAAACAAACAGAGGAAACTAGATGAGATTCTGTTTGTTTAGTTCCACTAGCATATGTACCGACCACTGACAAAGGGCAGCAAGGAAATGATAATGATATATTTGTACTGAAGGCTTCCTCTGTTTGGATCTGGATCAAAGTAAAATATCTGACAGCTTCCCTTGGCTTGTCAGACCATAATAGCAGCTTACAGAAACAAAGCCTTGCTTGAAAAGAGACTTGGAATCAGAGCAAAGAAAGCTGATGTGTAAAACAGAGATGAAGTGAACCCAGGAAAGGTGGGAGACTCCACAGTATTTTAATGCAGTGTTTGAATTTCAAGCTTCATTACTAGTATCTCTGAAATCAAAATAGTTCAGCCTCTGAGGACGTCTGAGCTCTGTCAATTAATTTTTAAAAATGCTTTCTGATTGATACAAAAGAAGCTTATTTCATATTCATGGAAAGCCGTTTAAGAAACACAAAAGAAAACAAATAAAGAGAATAAGCACACATTCAAGCACTGTCATAGGCCCTAACACTGACTACAGTCAAGGGACATTGCCCAGTTTCCACTGTTGTTCAGATATTCTTTTTGCTCAGATCATCTCCTCTGATCAATTATTAAAACATTAGTTAATTATTAAACAATAGTTAATCAAATATTAAGTACCTGAACATTTTTGAACCCATTATTACCAGCAGAATTTACATACAAATCTAAATATCATTGAATCTTCTTCCTAATAGAAATGGGTATTGCCAAGTCTGCATTAGGGAACAATTCCTGGTGGCAGAGATTCCCAAATCACGAAAACCACAGGGTCAGTGAAGACAGGCAGCTCAGTTATGAAAGTTGAAAAAGGCTTGTTTGCATGGGCCTATGCTGAACAAAATAAACAGCCTCAGAAATCCCACCATCTTGCTACTACTCCAAGCTTTCACTTTTGCAGCTACCACAGGAAAGTTCAGAAATCCTTGCTGCCATGATGCAGACATAGCCTCAAAAACATGGCAAAAGGGGGAAAGACAGATCCCGAGCCACATATAACTACAGAGGAAAACAATTGCACAGATTTACCTCCAGAAATGAATGGGAAGTTAGTACAGTCTCTGGAAAGTGAGAATGTAAAGCTTTGTAATAATTAAGAATTATGTAAGATTAAAATTAAATTTTAAAAAAAAGGCATCAAAGCATTATGAAATGGTGTTCCTAAGATGCAATGTTATACTGAGTTTTACATCTGCAAATAAATGTCGTTTTTGTACTACCAGCATGATAAAAAGTCCCAAAATATACTGTTGTTTTCATTTATCAAGGAAACATTAAGCCTCTTGGTCCTACCCGCCATCACACAGGATTTAAAACCTAAGTAATTTCAACAACATTTTGTGATGACTATAAGGCTAAATTTTGGAAAAATAATCATGTTAGCTTTTTATCTAAGAAAGCTGATATTACAAATTGACAAGATCATTTGGTGCGAGGAATAGTGTCTCTGACAAATGTTTATCAGGTCGGTAATTTTGCGACAGTGAATGCTGCTTTGCCTTCCTTTCCATTTGATATAACTTCCTGACAGTGGACTTTGTGACCCCAGAGCTCTCAGTAAAGACTGCAGCTTGATATTTGTGCATTCAATCAAGAAAACTATAATTGATTTTCATATTACAGGACGTGTTTGCAGGATAGCCAACTGGAAAAAAAAAGCAATTTGGAGAGATATGTTGATGGATTTTTGCTTGTTTTCACAGGTGACTTAATTTTGTTAATGAGTTTATGAATTTTAGCTTTTTGAATTATTTCTACATACATAAAAGGACAAGATGGTTTATTGCAAGAAATTCAAGAGTAGATTTTTACTTTTTTCCCACTTTTTCTAAGAGTGAGCAGGAAGAAAAAAATTTTACAGTCTTCTTTATGTGACAACAAAAATGAGTTTCAAAATTTGTCTATGTAATTGCTTTCCTACCATTTTAAATATTTGCTGTCAGAAGAAGCAGCATTGATAAAGAGACAGTATATATTTTGCTTTGGATAAACATTCCATAATAAAAACATAACAAGGTGGGAGCTTTTGTTATTACAATTCATTTTTGTACAAGTGACCTATCAGTAACGACCTTGACTCTGGATCATTTATTAGAAAATAAACAAATAGATGGAATAAATGACTTGTGGAAAAGACTTGGGCTCTGAACTCTCCCAGATGGTCATTAATCCCCCAGAAATGCTACAGACCCTGATCGTTAAGATATAATTATTGTATTAATACAGTGTATAAATGCTGAACTGCATTTTCTTTTTGTTTAATTAACCTTTTGTAAATACTTTACTAATGAAGAAGGGCAATATCTGTTTGCCATGGAGATGCCACATTATTTTTTTATTTACAGCAAACACAAATAAATTATGGAAAGCTCTTCATGTGTCTGTACACTTCACACTGCTGAGAGCTGTTGACTATTGGAAATGAAGGGCAAGGGCATGATTAGAAAGACTCATTATGCACTGGTTCAATACTTTGGTGCTATTCTTCATGAATGTGCTTAGCACTCAGAGCAGACTATGAATTCTCAGCAGGGCAGGCAAAATTGAATTTTGCTGTTCTGTCACAGGGAAGCTAAAGGGCAGAGGAAAAGGGCAAAGCTAAGATGATTGATCTGGGAAAAAATCCTTGGATTCCCAGGCTTCCTTTTCCTGTAGCTACTTGGGAATGCATTTCTAGGGAAGTGTCATGGACACTGCCAGTGATTGTCATACTTATGAGTCGGGAATACTCCTGCTGGTTTGGCTGCCTGACTGCACACAGTGAGCACTCCTGACATGCCAGGACATTTGATTCCTCAGTGGCAACACCAGGAGCAAGACTGGTATTCCAGAGTTCTTGAAGAAACTGAGATATACAGTCAACAAGAACTGTCATAAACATTAATTTCCTACCAGCATTGCCAACATGATGTAGTGCTAGTCATTTGGAACATACATCTGATCCTGCAGTTTCTAAAGCTGATTAAGGTTTGTACACATTCATCTTCAAGTAGGGAGTTCCTGATTCCGCTGTTAGCAAGATTTTGAAAATTTGATGTTAATATCTGACTCGTAACCAATTAACCACACAATGGATGCCTGAAGACACCTCATTTATAGATGCCTACTAATATTTATCATTCTTAAAGAATATGGTACAAAATATTTGTATTTTAAAAGTGGGGGTGCTTTTTTCTATGTATCCCTAGGTATTCTCACAGCTTTCAGATTAATAACTCAACTGCATTTTGAGCATCCATCTACCTCTCAAACACGCATATTTAAATATGATACACTGTTTTGACATAGACTATTTCAATTTTAACAGTTATTACGTACTAAGTAAAATCTTCCTCTTTCCTGTTTAAAAATCAATTGATCAACCAATCAACCACAGCTTGAGATATAAATTTTCAGCTATGAATTATTCCCGTTATATCAAGAAAAATTTTTCCAAGCAGTTCTGAAACTTTTAGAAAGAAAGTTTTTGCTATAAAAAGCATTGGTAAACAGTTAAGTTTATGCTTAGGATTATAAATTCAATCAAGAATTATGAAAATGTTGCTTTGTCAGATATATATTTACCTTGGAACACAGGACAATGTATTCAGCCAGGTTAATGGAAGACATGGAAGAAAGATAATTTAATGTTTAGTTTAGCCTTTTATCTGATTTATCATGCTATTTTTGGTTTTATTCTCCCAGTTTATTAAATAATTTATTAAATAGAGTTCCTTTACTTGCACATATAGGAGCAAAAAATTAGACAGGAACTTGATAATGCATAACAAATACACTAGAACATACGGTATGGCCACTAACAACTATGACTTCACAACAGTCTGAAATAAATTACTTATTTTACCATTAGATGTTGTGAGGTACAAATCCATCCCCTTACAATGAGCAAAAGTTGGTCTATAACTGGTTGGGAACATGATTTTGTGGGGGGGCATTAGGTTTTTTGAGGTTTTGGGGGGTTTTTTGAGATGCCTTTTTTTTTTTTCTTCCTTGTGTTTTCCACATTTTAAAAAGCCAAAAAAGCCAAGCAGATATCATTCACATCCCAGCTTTATCCCTACAGCTATTGAAGCTGGAGGACCCTAAAGTAATATGCAATAATCTGTGGAAAAAGAATAGTGGAGAAATGTCCAAATTAATTCATTACACTAAAACAGTTATATCTCCTTTGTATTTAACTGTTGTGAGGTTATAGTTTCTATAAAACACTATCTGCACTTTTTCATAATCACTGAACTTAAACACCCACACCAAAAGGTGTCTACTTTAAGCTAAAATAGCCTATTTTCTAAAAAAAAAAAAAAAAAAATTATGCTAAAAAAGTCCACTATAAAACTCTACCATTTCCCTTTCTTTTGGAAAAAGAAACAAAGAAAAGGAATTCACTAGGGCTGAGACAGTGCTCTCTGTCTAGTATGATTATTGTGTCTGTTCACATGGGAATTAAAAGGTTGGACTAACTGTACAGGGGTCAGGGAAAACACAAGAGCAAAGGAATGATTGCAAAAAATGGATTTTTCATATATTAAGTTGAAACTGCATAGCACTTAGCTTCTGTAGTAAGAGGAGCAAAGGCAGAAGTTTGTCTGGAATGCCAAATAAAAATCAAGACTACAAACACGGAGCTTTTGCCTTCTGCTTAACCTGCACTTCCCCCTGCCGATGTCCTGCTGAGGAGGAGGAAGTGGAATGGAAATAAATGAATAGCCTGGAGGGAAAGAGGGAAAGTGGGAGAGTGCAAGGTCAGGAAACAAAAAGCAGATGTTATGATGTTGGAAAATAGGACCCTAGAGGAATAGAAGACAACAGGGTTAGGTAAGATCTATGAAATTAGAATAAAAACTACTTTATCTCCACATCATGCCACAGGATGTTTTTTCTCTCTAGCGCCAGGGGTAGAGGGGGAAGGAAAGAACAAACCCATTCCATTCAAGAGGAAACCTTAAAATACATTAATTGTAAAACAGAACATTTTATCAGCATCTGATACCTTTTTCCTCATGCTTATTAATGCCATCATTTTGTTTTTGTGCTTATTGTTGTCTGAATGCAGATCCTAACCAGACTGACAGCTCTGAGGTGCCCTCTCCCAACAGACCAGCATTATGGAGAACATTTCAGGAATCTATTACCAAATGTATACACAAGACTGGGAAATTTTCAGTAAAGTAATTAGTTTGACAGAGAAACCACATGGCAGGAATAAAATACGAAAATCAGTGTGTAGCAGTTTATATCTTGGTAAAGTAATTTAAATATATATATATATATATAGTGACCACTCTTTTATTGTTGATTTAATTTCCTTGAAAGTGATTTTTATAGTCTCTTCATCTTAATATATCTTATCCAGGATACTTCAGAAATCATTTTGGAACAGCAGAACACATTTGGTTCTAGAGTAAAATGTAGGGGGAAAAATTTGATATATATATATATTTAGATATATCTTTCCAGAAAGCAGTTGTGTGCAAAAAGTAATTATAAAATTGCTGCAAATTTCTTCAACATCTCCTTGCAGATTTGCTACGAAGGAAGAGAAATGCTATCTCTCAACAGTATCCATCCTCAAGAAGAAAGGAACTTGGCTTTGTGCCCTAATCTCCACACATTACAAACCCTCTGGAAATTCACTCCTCATTTCAATAATAGACTGAATTGGATTAATTTCTGTGTTAAATTAGAATGCTTCAAAGTCCACTACCAAACTGCAGTGCAGTTAATAAATGCTTACTAAGACAGAGCTCCAGCCACACCAACGCCTCCACATCAGTGGAAACAAGCTCCACTTCAGGAAAGCCATTGCAATTCACTTTTAAAACATCATAGCAAACAGAGAGCTGACGGGACAAGTCAATGTAACGAACAACAGCATTTTGTTAATTATTAGAGGTTCAGATGCTTCCTGTTTCAGAAGAATATGCTACCTTACTTTTCTTTCTCTCAGTGGCACTCAGGGAAACTTGCCTATGAAGAAGGCTGATGGTTTAGCTTTTGGTTGGGTGTTTTTTTTTTTGTTTTTTGAGATGTCTTTTTTTTTTTTTTTTGATTCCTTGTGTTTTCCACATTTTAAAAATTAAAAGTTTTTTTTTTGGTTTTTTTTTTTTTTGTTTGTTTGTTTGTTTTTGTTTTTCTTTGTTTTTTTTTTTTTTAATTTATTTCACATATATTGAGAAAACTATGATTTACCCTTGCTCCTCAATTTGAGTCAAATAAAATCTACAGGTAATGGAGATTTGCCACCTACACTCTTGTGAGCAAAAATGTCCTATATTTAAATCAATCAAATAATAAATTTAACTTCATACAGCTTTGTTTTTATGTGTTATAACTGATTTTTACTGTACGCTGTCCTACAATTCAGAATTTTTATTAAAGTATTCTTTCTGACATTTTTACCTCCTCTTTTTCCTGCCTCTTTCTCATATGGGTTTATAGAGCTGTCACTGAAGGGTACTTAGCAAATCTCACAGCCCCAAAAAAATCTGTGTTTGAAAGTAGTAATGATGATGGTCACACATTACATCACTACGACTTTATTTCTTTTTACTGCAGTCTCATTGTTAGGATGAAAATAAACTACTTTTATGTCAGGATATTTCTGTTACTATTCCATTTTAAAAATAAATTTGCTGCAGCATGTCAAGAAAACCTTTAAAATATTGCACTGTGTATGACTGATACACAGCATTATTTTACCAAATCTCTGATGCTACAGAAACCCCACTGCTACAGACTAGCTTGTATTTTTATAGACATTTTGAATCTTTTATGTTTTTTCCAAAAGAATGTTGTACATCTCAAATAGTAATATCACAAGATAGAAATTGACGTTGATTTGCTTCATGGTTAATGACCAAGGGGTTAATTTAACATCTGAGAAGCAGAAATTAAATTCTTCTTGATTTCAGATTTCAGATAGTGCTGGACTGGGAACCAGATATTGGATTAATCTCCACCTAAACCCACATATCTAAACCAGTAACCCATATCTCAACTTGTTACATAGGTTTCTTCAACAGATCAAAAGAGGTGTTTATTGTATAGTGTTTAACATATTCTAAGGTAGATGACCTAGGAGACATAACTGTCAGCACCCTTTCCTATTTGCTTTTTTTGTTCCTTTTTTAGAGCAGGCCTTCAGACATGCAAAGAAATTTTAATACATCAAGGTTTGAGAAAAGCTTTCCAGTTTAAAACAAAAGCTAAATTTGCTTTGAAATATTAAAATTGTTTAATGTTTGACATAATTAAACTTCTGGTAACTTTTTTTTTTCTGACTATGGTTCTATGCTTTATATTTTGAAGTCATGTCTTTTGATTTTTGATATTTTTTGTAATATGTGTTTGAATTATGGAAAGAATACGTATTTTTATTAAATTTGTCCTCTTTGATGTTCCCAGGCAACCTAATGTGTTGAAGCCTAAAAAAAGGGCTTATTCTGTGGCAGAACAAAGATAGAAAAACTGCTTGAAGAGGTTTGTGCTATTTTCTACTATATTCAAAGTACTCATGCTAATTTAACAGCAGACTGAAATATTTTATTCTCTTATTCATTAGGTTGCTAAGGAATCAGAGCTTAAGAGAAGGTTGGGCACCTTGCTCCTGCCAAGTGAACTGCCAAGGAGATGAGGAATATAAGTGCTAGGATGACTAGAAATTTGCTCAGTTATTGTCATAGTTTCAAAAGATTTGATATGTTAACTCAAACATTTCAATTCCACCAATCAATAATATCAATAAATCATTTACTTCTACAGAGAAACGTCAGGAAAATTTTAACAATTCTCAGTAATTTCTAGTAACTCTAGGCAGCAGCTGTGCCTATCTGTCACAAGCCTAATGAGCTCTGGGCTGTAGTAGCTGGAACTTGGATAGTTTTTCTGGGCATATTGCAAAACAATGTGGATTTGTGGCTACCAGAGGTAATCCCATGTCTATGGGAGAGGCATAGTTCAGCAGATGCAATTGAGCTAATCTTGGTTTTTGACAGGCCTTGTCTCTATATTTGTTTGCTTGCTGCTCTTATGACTATAAATATATTACAAATGATATGAAGACAGATTTTTTTTTTGTGTACTAGAAAAGCAAAGGGAAAAAATATTTGAAACTGAAGGGTATATTTTTGTTGACAATTAGAGAGAAAAGAAATCTATCAGCTGCCATGTTTTCTGAAAATGACAAAATGCTGGAAATGTGCTGACTGCTGAATTTTTCTTTGAAGCATTTGTGATGGCAAGTATCTCATGTTAAATGGATGAATATTTTTTCTTCTTACATGTATTGCTTTTCAGTAGTGCTATTTAGAAAGCACTTGAGTGCATTTATCTTTCTGTAAATACTTCAGTCCTGTGAGTCAAAATAATACTGTTCACATGTGCCAAGGATACTTATTGTATGTATTATGAAAAAAAATTTTGTCAGTTGACATACACCACCTCTGTATAGGAGTTCATCACTCCATAAAGCCCCCTAAACAAAACAAAGTCTGTATGCAACAAACAAATTGTTGAAGTTATACTGCCCTCATAATGGTTACTAAGGTGGGATTCTGAATAAGCCCAAAACAGATCAATGAATCACTAGTATTGTCAGGGCCAACTTCAGGCAGTGGAAGTAGAGGAAGTTGCTTAGGCAGTAAAACTGGAATGGATAAGAAAATATCCATACTTTAATTATCTTCTTTAAGTAGATCTTTAATTACTATATCTTCCTATAGGTATGCTACATGTCTGGAAAGACATTTTGGTTGGCTAATATAAGATCAGTGTGTATGAGCTTGCAGTCACTGCTACGCAGAAACAGGGCAGGAGAAAAGAGGCAGTAAGACTGACATGAAATTCTGTTGCCACATTTCAGCCCTACCTCTTTTCCCTGTGTCATCTTTTACAGCCAGACTTGCCTCCCCACACGTAGAAGTGCCAAAATTATTTTTGTCTTATGTTTCTGAGGTGTCTTGAGCTGCTTCCCAAACCAGTTATGTTGGCAGAACAGAAAGCAATTCAATTGCCATTATAAGAAACCTATTTATATGACCTTTATAAATGTCCATTGCATTTTTCCACTTTTTGAGATGAATGAATGTCGTAAAAGAAAGTCTGATGTGATAAAAAATTCATGTTTTAAGACCTTTGAATTTCTCTTGATAGTTCTTTTAGCATCAAATTTGACAATATCTTTCGAGAAGTACATATGGTCTTAATTAAAGACTTCAATTATAGCTAATCCATCATATACTTTGAAAAACTCTTCCAGTCTTAATTATAAACACTGTTAATAATGTAAAACTCATATATCATTAAAGTTCAAGCTTCAGGTTTCAGCTATCTGATAATTTCATTCCTCTTGCTATTAATATATAAACCCTCCAGTGTGAGCTCTCTGTGTAGGGATCTATAGACCAATTAACTTGCATCTAACTTTATCCTCCAAAATTTAAATAAGAGTCTTCTCTTTAATATGGGTCAGCTAAGAACCATCCACTGCCCTGAAGTAATATTCAGACAAATTTTTGATGCATCAGCTTAGATCCCAGGAGGAACAGCCTCATTTATAGAGCGTGTTATCTATTCCAGTTAGCTAGGCTTGTTAAAACTGGCTTGGGTACCTGTGTGCAGAGGTGCACAGTGTCATGTAGACATAATCGGTCTCTCTGGCAGCATTAAAAAGTTAAAAAAATATATATATTTAACAGAGGTACTTAGAATAACAGATGGAAATGATACATTAAAAGAAACCTACAGGCCAAAATACATTACCAGGGAAAATGGCAATAAAAGTGGAAACTTCCTAAAATTTAGTATTTGAATGATCTGGGTGTAATTCTGAGGAATTTAATGCAAACCCTGTGTTCTAGGTTGTGAGAGTCACTGTGTTGTCTATAATCCAGCCTGAGTCACTAGTATATCTACTGGTATATTGTTATGATGTTAATATTTCTGCATTACTTTCCTGACATGACTCAAAGAAGCCCAGGGACAATCTAACATTTAGCAAAACAAATGTTAAAATTGACTTGTAACTCTAAGAACTTGAGAATGTAACTTCTGCAATAGCACAGAAAGCATTTGCAACAATGAGCTCCTACTTCAAAGCTTTGATAGCATATATTTTCAACATTTTTACATGCCTGACACTCAAATTTTTCATGTTTCCCTAGATGATTAAAAATATTTAGAATTCCAGACCTCTCCTCCTACAGAGCAAAACATCAGAATTAAGAGTGGAAGGATTCAGCAACGTTACAAAGTTGTTTACCTTATAGTAGTCTCCAAAGATGTGTTCTTTACTACTGTCTACCTTCAGATATGTCATTTTCTATGCCAGGTGAACTTAACTGAGGGAGATTTTCTAGCTGAAGACTAGTAGTTATTTTGACAGGTAAGATTTTTTGCAAAACCAGTCCCCTTACCTGGTTCATCACAGCTATCTAATCCTTGGAAAAGGGGGAGATGGGAATAGTCAGCCAGGTATGACAAGAGTGGCAGATCACCTTATCAGTGTTAAAATTCTTGTAGAAACATACTTTTCCATTAAGTAGTACTTCATAGTAATTTTATTAAATCTCATAGGACTGTGTAAAGTAAGATATCCCAGTGAAGTGGATGAATGTGGCCTTTATTGACATAAAATCACTTAGGATGTTTAGGCAGAATGGTTTAAGTATAATTTGAATTCAGGGTGCTGTTCTGCAAACCAAGATACCCCATTTTAACCTGAGACCTTGCCTGTTTCCCTGTGATAATGACGGAACTAACACATGCTACTTTGTCTGACATTCCTCATAATATACTAGGCTTTGTTCAAGTAAATACAGTGTTTGAATTCTTTGTGACACCAATCATCTTAATATCTGTTTTAAATATTGTTTAAGTTATAAAAAGCAAACCCAGGAGATACTATTAATCACTGCTGCCAACCTGAGCATACCCAGATGGGTTGTAATCTGCAGCTTTCCTGTTTTCTAATGCTTCTAAAGCTGCTAAATGTAAGCCTATACATTAGTATAACAAATAGAACTACAAAAAATATGCTTAGTTATGATTTGTAGTTGTATCTTTTAACTATAATGTATAATTTAGTATCTCCTTAATCATATAATTTGGACAATGGTGTAGATCATAAGAGTTTTTGTTTTCAGTCTTATGATTTAATTGCTGCCGCTGTAGGTTCTGCTTGTCCAGTAAGAACATTTTTCATATACATTCCTCATGGGCTGGACAATATATTTAAAAATATATTTGGGCTAATTCTAATTTGTGGTTGCTTGTGAGTAAGAATACAGTATTAACTGCTTGTGAAAGGAGCCCCAGTGATGGGGTACTGGGATTCAGGCCCAAATACAGAGTTTATGAAGTCAGTAGAAAGGCATGCACATCATCAGTGGGGCTTATATTAGGATTGCAAAACTACATCTGAGATATCTCTGCTGAAATGAATGAAAAAAATGGGATTTATTACCAGTACTTGTTGGAGAATTATGCCTCCATGCATCGATTCTTCACAGGTGACCTCTACCTGCAGACCAAGGGTAGAACCCTATTTACAGCAATATTATATAAACCTTATCTACCTCAGAAAATTCTAATGTTAAGCTCCAAATTCTAGCATACATTTGATCGTGCATATGTCTGGTGAATGCACCACACTGGATTTCAAAACTTAATGCCTGGTAAACTTGTGTTGGGTAAAAAGTGTTGAGCTTTTATGTTGGTTTGTTTTTCTGGGTTTTCTTTGACAGCAGAGAGATAAATGTCAAGAACTTCATAGATTGTCAAGACACAGGGTCAATGAAGAGGAGGCTCTTTCCTCTTCCACTCTTTTGGGTTTTGTATTATGATTAATTTACCTGTATACTGTGCTTAATATGTCAATATCTAGCAGGTTGAAAAACACAATCAGCAAGCCCTGAATACTTAAATGCTTCCACAAATACAAGATTTGTAGCATTAATCTTCTTTCTCTCTCTGTTGATGAGTTTTCATAGTGAAACATTTGCTTTGGTGTAGATCTGCACAGATATTATTCCAATGAATTTGATACCCTAAGAATTTGGCTTTGTGCTCTTCTGATCAACTGCTGAGAACCTTCTTGAGATCCCACCACTGTACACAGCATCATCTCTGATGCTTTTAAACCACTTCCACTGATGACTGTTTGATTAAAATGCTAATAAAGCACAAATAGTCCCATTTGCTTCATATGCGCCATCTGAGGTACTCACAAATGGATTTAAAATTACCCCTGTATGCAGCTGACATTTGTAAGGGGCAGTTTAGTGTCTATTTAAGCTGGCCTAAAACTGCTGTCCCGTTAAGTCTGCAGTGCCAATTCTGTAGCAAAGAGACTGCCTACTACTCGGACACAAAGGGGCTGACAGGAACACACAGCTGGGACACAAGGGGAGTGCAGCACCACAGCCTTTGGCAGTTGCTCCATCCTCCTCTCTGCTGACACTGACACCGGGCACTTTTCAGCTCTTCAGTCATACAGTGATGGAGAACTGCACTAACAAGAGTATTTGCAATACAGAAAAACATGTCACTGCCTTTTACACTTTGTTTGCGCGGTGTGATAAACATTAATTTTCAGTCTTAATAAAACCAGGATATTCTTGCCTGCCTTTTTGTGTTTTGTTGCTATTGTTTATAGCTAGTTACCATTCCTAAATGCAAAAAAAAATCTTAAATAAAATAGCAGTATATTATAAAAATAAAGAGTGTCACCACACGCTCTTTTACATGAACTCTACTCTCCATCTTCCCTGAAACATCTTGGTGCCCAAAAGACAGAAACTTTGATATAAATGATTTATATACTTTATCCTTCACCCCCTTTATTTGTCACATGTTCATCAGTAACATCAGATTTCTCCCTCCAAAACTAGTGGTCTCACAATGTGGGGTTTATAATTTTACCTGTCAGGTGGGGTTGTACAAAGAGGTAATGGACCTGGGTATTGCAAAAAAAGTGTCATAGTCAAGCAAGAGACACAATTTTGAGAAATGTTCCATTCACTGAGAATGTGGTATACATTTTGTTCCAGTACCTGTTTATTATAAAACGTGAGCTACTCTTGGGTGGCAGGGGGTCTAGCTTCTTCCCTCTGATACAATTCATTTATGTGTGCAAGTTCCTATGTGTGATTACATTATTGAAAGGTGACATGATTTCATAGGACGCCCCTTTTTGTTTGAAACAAAAGGATTATGTTTGCTGAAACAGACAAGATATTAGGTCATTTGAGAGTTGAGAGATTGTGGTTATCACCCTTAAAGGGGAAAAGTCCATTTCACCCATGTTTTCTTTGTGAAAGGTGAGCTTTTCTGACAACAGACCAATGCTTTAAACTGGATCCTCATCACCACTGCATTATTTTCCAGTATTTTTTCAATTGTCCGTTGTAAAAGAAGGAATTGTGCATGAGTATTTCAAAAATTCACAGTGAATTAGGTCTTTGAGTACATTTAGATTCAGAAAAGTCTGTCTTTCCATCTATAGTAAAGTTGAGTACTGAAATAAGCACCAAGCCCTGCCAATTCAGAAAGACTTCCGAGTGGTCAAGAACTCTTACCCAAACCTGTGATGCCTCTTAAATAAAATGTCTACTTTATACTTAAGAATTTATGTACTTGTGCTGCTTGAGGAGTTTGAAGAGTTCACCACCACTGGAACCTAATTATCTCAATCCAAATCCTTCCTAAATACCTGGCTCTTTTTGCAAATGTTGTTTAATGTCTCGTATTTGACAGCAGCACCTCATTCATGTATGAACTTCTGAATTATTATTCTATTTGACACTGGCAAGTATTTTGTTGCAGTCCAGCTGACTGTTCTACTCTTCACTCCCATCTGTTAGCACTTGGCCTGTACTCAAGGAAAACAGCACTACTAGCATTTTCAAGATCATTCAGATGGCTGATCTTGGTATCAGTGCAGAATGCTATCCCTGAAGCAGTACACCACAGTGTATCACCAACAATGACCCATGATTTCTTGCAGTAAGAAACTGATGTGACAGTGAGGTCACTTTCCCATGATTCAAAACTTATTTCTCTGTTACAATATTTTTTTCTTGCTGATAGCCCATAAGCCTTGCTTTTCAGCTATTCATAGTTATGAAGTATATTTGAAAATGTAATAATATAATGCAATTTGTTGCCAGATGGTCAGTGTCTCTACAAACAAAAATGCAAATGGTAACTTTTAATAGTTACTTTCACAATTAACAGTTGTTCTGGAAGTGACTCTGATTTTAGTGACCACTCTTCAAACCGCATTATGTAACCAGGTAAGGTGGAATGCCAATATAAGTCAGACTCATTTTGAGCAAAAGAGCTGGTTACAAAGCAGAGCCACTATTTCGAATTACCTAAATCCAGCTCCTTTGAAGTTTTCTTCACTTAATTGTTTATCCTTGTATCCAAATTTTTGGTTTTGTTCTGGAGTTGTAGCATAGCTACTATGTGTCTCTGCTGACTATTGAAAACTACCAATAGGAGAAAAAAAAAAAAAAACCCACACTAATTTTACCTCTATTAGCTTTTTGGTTTTGTCTGTACTCAGTTTTTGTTGGGTTTTTTGGTTGGTTTTTTGTAGTTGTGTTTTTGTTTTTTTGTTTTGTTTTGTTTTGTTTTGTTTATTTTGATGGGTTGTATTCAAAGCAAAGTAACTTGAAAATGACAGAAACTAAGTAGCCTAAACTTGTTTGAAATCACACATAGTTAAAGACACTGCTTTGCAATTTGCTTAGCAAGAAATTAGTCTGAACTATTTCGCCAGTGCATCTTTGTTAATGTGAAAAAGCTGCCACAGAAAAAGCGAAACACCATACAAATGCCTTCATTGCCTTATTTATAAGACTTTTTCTAAACGGTAGCATTTGTGAATATATGGGGCAAGTCAGTAAATCATGTTCATGTTTCTCCACAAATATCACAGTGCAATTCAACACTGTATGTGTAATGATCTCAGCACAGGTCCCAGGGAGTGAGAAAAGCTCTTGGGAGAGCTTTACTCTTGCTTTTAACCTAAGTCCTACACATACTCTGCTCATTCTGAATTGCCTGACAATTTATAAGAAAAGTCATTCTCTGAGACTTTAATATGTTCCAGAATGGGCCAGCCTTGGGAAAAAATGTAATGGATACTATGAGAATAGAAGGAAATATTTGGGAGGTTTTCATTTGTAGTGTATTCCACTCAGTTTCTACAGACTTAAAGGGGAATGTGGCCTCTATTGGTGCTTTATATTTCCTTTTGCTTTCCTCCTGGAATAACTTCCCTGGTAGCATAGAAAGGCACAACTGTAAAAGATTCAAGGTCAGGGAATTATGTGCTGATCTTTGTTCATTATGCAAATTTCTTCTGATGGGAAGATATGATCCAGGCAATAATCAGCATTTTTCCCTTTTAAGCCAAGTCTATAGGGCACATCTGAGAAATTAGGATGGTTCCAGGCACAGTTCATCACTAATGTAAATGTGAATAATTTAATAATTTAATCCTTCTAAGGTGCACTCTGTAGCACAAAGAAACAGAATCAGTATCCATAATGTATGGCCTTTATATATTCATATATTCATTTCAAGATAGTTACACATTGAATAGCTTAAGCAATACTTAAATATGCAACAGTATTTCTAGGTATGGGGGCAAATAAAAAAAAAAAGAATAATATAGGCTATGCCTTGGAAAAAGTTATGCTTCCTGAGATGATTAAAATCCATATACTCTGAAGTACAAATTATAAACACAGTAAGCGATAACACACCCAAAATCTCTTTTGTTTCCTTCCCTTGACTACCAAAGAACAGCTTGGTCACAAACATCAGGTCACAAAATCAGGCCCTGAAAGTTATCACAATCAAACCAAACTGTTTCAGACCCGACAACGGTGCTATACCTCTTGGATTTTGTGGGCAGACCACAGCACCAGGGGGGCAGGCCAGTATTTTCTGCTGGCCCTTCAGCGCACCACTGTCTGTGAGTACACGAGCGGCAGAAGATTTTACACCTCACGACGCCCTTGTATTTTACTTCAGAAGCCTTCAGCTAAAGCTGAATGCAGCCCAGGCGCGGGGGCGGCGGTGACATCCGCGGCCGGGAGCGGGGCCGGGCTGGGCGCCGGGAGCAGCGGGGCAGCAGCGCACGCAGCCGTAGGGAAGAGCTGCCGGGAGCCACGGCGGGACCGGCAGCCCGCCCGCCGCCGAGCTCGGCGCTGAGGATCGGCACATCCCCGTTCCGCTGGGGGCTGCTGTGCCAACCCCCCCGCCGTTTCCCCGCCTCCCTCTCTCCCTCCCTCCCTCCTTCCTTCCCTCCCCGCCCCTCCAGAGCGACATCCCTGCGAGTTTGCCTGGCTGCCCGCGCCCGTCGCTGGGCGCTCGCCGCCGCATCTCCTCTCCATCAACTCCTGGGAGCCGCCGGTGGAGGGCAGGGACCAGAAGTTGCGGCCAGCCCGGGTGGAAAAGTAGAGGCAAGAGCGGAAGAGGCCGGAACCGAGCGCAGCCCGGCCCAGCTGAGCGGGGCCGGCACGGCGGCCGCCACCCGCAGCCCCCAGCCGGGGCTGGCTCCGCGCCCCGGCCGCGCCGGCCGGGACAGAGCGACGCAGCCTCGCGGGAGCCGGCGCGGACCCGCCGCGGTAAGACGGGGCTGGGCTCGGGGGCGGCGGCCCCGCGGTCCTCGCCGAAACTTGTGCAAGTTGTGCGGCCCCGGCGCGGGCAGGGGCGCGGCGGCGGCGGGCGCCCTCTGGCGGGCTCGGTGCGGGCGGCGCGGCGGGGATCCCGGGTCGGTCCCGGCTGCCGGGTTTCCTGCTTCCCGCCGCCCTTCCGCCCGCAGAGCCGCTCGCTCGGTGAAAATACGCGTGTGCTTTCGTTTTAATTCGAGATGAATTGGATTTCGGTGGCGTGTGCCGGATTTGTTTCCATGAGTAGAGTAGCTAGTTGGTAGCGCAACTGGAAAATACTCCCTGTTCACGCTAGAAATGGTGAAATAATGTGTGCTTGAGTAGACAATCTGAATTGCTTTTTTTGCCAAGGGTAAATTTTCTGGAACTTTCAAAATGGTCCTTCTTCTATTTCTTGGTTTCCTTAAAAGAAAAGGTGAATTAACTCGTTTCCTGTAAACTTAGCAGCAGTTTGTTAACCACAGTACTATAAATATGTTCTGACATCTACACAGCTTCAGAGAACTTTTGTTTCTGTTTCCACAGAAAGAACCTGCATGTGAAGTGAAAGGAAACCTGAAACTGTTCTTCTTACAAGAAAGATTTGCTTTCTGCCTCTTTCACATGTTTTCCTTTTGCATCATAATGGAAGGAGCAGGATTTTTTGAATCATCGAGGGCAAATTTGGGCATCATTAGCTGAAGAAAAGATTAAAAAAGACTTGAAAATATGTCAATATGACTCTTAATTCAGGTGCATCTTTCACAGAGAGGAATAGTGGTTAAAATCACTGCAGTTTCCTCAGAAGGATCTAATGGAGGATCTATGTTGATTTTTTTTTATTATTGTTTTCCTTCCCATCCCTCCATGAATCCCAAAAGAGAAAGATGGAAAGAGTGTGTAAGGAAATTGAAAAAAGGCAAAGACTGAAGACAGTAACTTCAATTTTGGAGTCTATTTTCCAAGTGTTGTATATTCCCTATTTTATAAAATATAACACATTGTTTTGAATAAATTATATAATTTTGTGATCAGTGGAGTTTTCGTCAGCTCTAAAAGTGGAATTTGGCCTGACTTAAAGCTTTTTGAAAAAGCAAGCATATTACTCCAATACCCTTTTTAGATCATGTTTTTCAAGTTACCAAGAGATAGTGTTTCAGTCTGTTACTGTGCAGTCAACCTGTGCTTTATATGCATATCATAGAGATTTTACTTTTTTCCTGATTTTAGTGCTTATGCTTGTAATGTTGTATTTGAGAAAAGTGTGAACAGACAAGGCACCTGAGATTTAATTTTTCAAGAGCCTTGTCATTTCAATGTTGTATCTCAGATTACAAGTAGTCTGAGCTTTTGTTGAGCGTCTCATAAATATATGCCTTAAGATACTATTTTTTTAACAAACTGGATGAAAGTTTGATATCCGAGCACTGTTTTGTCAAGAAATGTATGTCTGGGGAAGAGGACCTGCCTAATGGATCATGGCTCTGATGTTCACGGGGCATACTCTATTTCTAGCATTAATGGTGTTTGATGTGTTCACTTTTGAAGAATCTGTAAGCAATTACTCTGATTGGGTGACTTTCATAGAAAATGTAGATCAATATGAAAAGCAGCAACTTGAAGGTCTTAGTGCTGAGCAAAAGCTGAAAAGAACCGTTCTTCATCCAAGCTTGTATTTTGACCCTCAGGATGTTCAGGCACTGAGGCAAAAGGCTCGTACAAGCCATTTGCATCTCTTCAGAGCCATCAGAAGTGCAGTGATGGTTATGCTGTCCAACCCTTTATACTACCTACCTCCACCCAAGCACATTGATTTTGCGGCCAAGTGGAATGAGATTTATGGTAACAACCTGCCCCCTCTAGCCTTCTACTGTTTGCTGTGCCCCGAAGATAAAGCTGCATTTGATTTTGCCCTAGAGTATATGGATAGAATGGCTGGCTACAAAAACTGGTTGGTTGAGAATGCTCCTGGAGATGAAGTGCCACTCGGTCACTCCCTAACAGGATTTGCCACTGCTTTTGACTTCTTGTATAATTCACTGGAAAATGGGAGAAGGCAAAAATACCTGGAGAAGATATGGTCTGTAAGTGAGGAGATGTATGAGTACTCCAAGGTTCGTTCCTGGGGAAAGCAGCTTCTCCATAATCACCAAGCAACCAATATGCTTGCTTTGCTTATTGGGGCTTTAGTTGCCGGAGTGGACAAAGGATCTCAGGCAAATATTTGGAAACACACGGTTGTTGATGTGATGGAGAAAACAATGTTTCTCCTCAATCATATTGTAGATGGGTCTCTGGATGAGGGAGTAGCTTACGGGAGTTACACAGCCAAGTCGGTAACCCAGTATGTTTTCCTGGCCCAGCGCCACTTTGGTATTAACAACTTGGAGAATAACTGGCTGAAAATGCACTTTTGGTTTTACTACGCCACCCTATTGCCTGGCTTCCAGAGGACTGTGGGTGTCGCAGATTCTAATTACAACTGGTTTTATGGTCCTGAGAGCCAACTGGTTTTCTTGGATAAGTTCATCATGAAGAATGGAGCTGGTAACTGGCTGGCACAGCAAATTAGAAAACACAGACCCAAAGATGGGCCAATGGTGCCATCCACTGCACAGAGGTGGAGCACATTACATACCGAATTCATATGGTACGCTGCTGAAATCACTCCTCAGCCACCTCCTGACTATGGTACTGCTAAAATGCATGTGTTTCCCAACTGGGGAGTTGTTACTTACGGGGCTGGATTGCCGAACAGTCAGACAAACACCTTTGTATCCTTCAAGTCTGGGAAACTTGGTGGACGTGCTGTCTATGATATTGTTCACTTTCAACCCTACCGATGGATTGATGGGTGGAGAAGTTTCAATCCAGGGCATGAACATCCCGATCAGAATTCCTTCACTTTTGCTCCCAATGGACAGGTGTTTGTATCTGAGGCTCTTTATGGACCTAAACTCAGCCACCTGAACAATGTCTTGGTGTTCGCTCCATCTCCTACAAGCCAGTGCAACCAGCCTTGGGAAGGACAGCTTGGTGAGTGCGCCCAGTGGCTGAAGTGGATGGGTGATGAGGTTGGAGACTCAACTGGAGAAATTATAACAGCCTCCCAGGCTGGTGAGATGATGTTTGTGAGTGGTGAGGCAGTATCTGCTTACACATCAGCAATGAAACTGAAAAGTGTGTATCGCGTTTTGCTGCTCTTAAATTCTCAGACATTGTTAGTAGTTGACCATATTGAGAAGGAGGAAGACTCTCCTGTTAATTCAGTCAGTGCCTTTTTTCATAATCTTGACATTGATTTTAAATACATACCCTATAAGTTTAAGAACAAGTACAATGGAGCTATGATGGATGTGTGGGATGCCCACTACAAGATGTTTTGGTTTGATCATCGTGGGAGTAGTCCTGTTGCTAGGATACAGGAGGCTGAACAAGCTGCTGAATTCAAAAAGCGATGGACTCAGTTTGTAAATGTTACCTTTCCAATGAAAAACATGCTTACAAGGATTGTTTACCTTTTCTATGGCCCATATGTCAATGTTTCTAACTGTAGACTCATGGATAATGCAAAATCTGGATTTCAGATTTCGCTCAATGTCAACAACACTGAAAATACCATCTCAGTTGTGACTGAGTATCAGAATTTAAAGGCAAGGTTTGATTACTTGGGATTTGGTGGTTTTGCTAAAGTAGTTCATGAAAATAAAGTGACCAAGTTTGGTCTTGGTACTGAATCTGTGAAAAAAGATATAAAAAATAATAGGGTAGTTTTCCCATTTGGATTCAAAGTGAACATAATTGCAGGGTTAATTTTGGGTGTCAGTTTGGTCATACTGGCTTTTCAGTGGCGGTTTTACCTATCCTTCGGTAAAATGTTGCGTTGGATCCTGATACTGGTTGTTACACTGTGGCTTGTTGAATTGGTGGATGTGTGGAGCATGTGTACTCAGCCCATCTGTGCAAAGTGGACCACTGACGTGACAAGGCTAGAAGGTGATAAAGGCAATAAAGCCAAAAAATTAGAAGGAAACCCTGTCGTTTTGCCAGATGTTATCATTACTTCACTTCCCACTTCTGGTGCAGAAATTTTAAAACAACTGTTTTTTAACACCAGTGACTTTTTATACATCAGGATACCTACGCCCTATCTTGAAATTCCTGAGACTGAATTTGAAATTGATTCCTTTGTAGATCCATGTGAATGGAAGGTTTCTGATGTCCAGAATGGTAATTTTCGTCTTATCCAAGGGTGGCTCCAGTCTCTAGTTCAAGACACGAAGTTGCATTTACAAAACATTCATTTATATGAGGCTAGCAGAAGTAAAATTACTCAGCATTCTGCATTAAGCAAAGACAAAAAGAAAAGGTCCAAAAAGAGAGAATCCCTGTTAGAGCAAAGAAGCAGGGCAAGAGGAAGTCAAGAAAAAGATGCTGAATATATTAGGGAACTGAGAAAACATCTTGTCTATTATCCTAATGCACGGCCTGTGCTTAGTTTAACCAGTGGGAGCTGGACATTAAAGCTTCCCTTCTTTCAGGAAATATTAGGACCATCAATGAGAGCGTTGTATGTAGTGAGGGACCCACGGGCATGGGTCTATTCAATGTTGTACAAAAATAAGCCAAGCCTTTACTCCTTGAAAAATATTCCACAACGCTTGGCTGCAATGTTTAAAGGGGAGAATGGTAAAGAAAAATGTAGTTTAAATGAAGGCTATGCCTCTGAGTTTGAAGCACTAAGAAAAGAAATTTCAAATTCTAATTCAAATGCTATTTCTGTGTTGTCTCATTTATGGCTAGCAAACACAGCAGCAGCAATGAGGATAAACAGGGACTTGCTGCCAACAAATTATCAGCTGGTCAAGTTTGAAGATATTGTGAGCTTTCCTCAGAAGACAGCTGAAGCAATTTTTGCCTTTCTTGGTATTCCTCTTCCTCCTGCTAGCTTAAACCAAATATTATTTGCCACCTCCACCAGTCTTTTCTATCTTCCTTATGAAGGGGAAATTTCACCAAGTAGCATTCATGCCTGGAAACAAAACATGCCCCACGAAGAGATTAGACAGATTGAAGATATCTGTTGTGCACTGATGGACCACTTAGGATACCCAAAGTTTATAGAATAAATGCTGCTGGTCAGCAGAAATTTGCACTAATGATCTCTGACTCCCAATTTGTGGATAAATATTAGATAAGTTTGTTTATTCTTGTAAAATGTGTACAGTCTGCTACTTTCAGAGAGATTATTTTAAGAAAAATGTAACTGTTCTTGAAACTATGGAAGGGTTTTTTTTGTTTTGATTTTGTTTACTTTAAAAAGATATTGTAACTATTTTTGTGGCCTTTCGAAAAAAAGCTGTGTGGACCTTTGCAGAAGCACCAGCTGGGGCCTCTATAGCTCAGGGGATTAGTAATAGAACAGAGAGCTTCTCACCTCCAGCTCACCAGTTTGACTCCAGCCCAAATGGTTAATTCCAGAAAGTATTTACCATCTGATGATTGTATATGATGGTTTATATGAAATTATACTAGTCAAACTGGTCCTGTTTCCAATGGTCATTATTGGCCCCCTTGGATGAGTTTACTGATGCATTCTGTCGATGTCTCACTGGTCACTATGGTGGTACCAAATAAACATAAGCTGAGATTTAGGGCTGTTTAGCATCCCCTTAGTGGGAGGAAACAGAACATTTAAATAAATCTACTTTCTTATTTACAGTTTGAGCAGACAGGTCCAGGACTGTAATGGACTCGGATATTAAATCTCATTCTAGGATATGGTTCCTGCATGTTAAAATTTGGGTTTGATGTTTCACAAAGGAGAAATATTAATTCTCCATTCCTGACAGTGTGGTACCCTTTGTAAGCCTGAAATAAATTATATGGAGGAAAAGAAATGGAATGAAATCTAAGAAACTAGTAAGATCCCTCAAATGAGCGGTTGCATTCGTGTAGTTTTAACCTGCCTCAACCTGATTTTGAATGTTGTTAACACATTGATTTATTGAACTCTTTTATTCTTTACCTCTTGTCTTAGAGGTTCTGCAAGGATATTCTCTTTTTGAGTGAGACTCTTCCATCCTTCTTTGTTGTAACACATTTCTCTGCTGATTTTTGTGCATAATTTCCCTGGGACCAGTGCAGCTATGTGATGCCATTGGCAATGGCTTATTGTTGATGTCTGCATAAAATGCAGTCTGAGATTTAGAAGTCCTCAAATAAATCTCTAGCCCTGTGTTGCCTTGGGATATTTTGCTTGTCTGTGTAATAAATTTCTGAAGGACAGCCATTGCTAACCTCAGGTCTTCCATCAGAGAGAGGAGAGATCTGAAAATCACCTGACCCTCAGCCACCTCACATTTGAGTGATGTTTCCCTGCAGCAAACTATTTCCAAAGTTATCTGACTAGTGTTTCTTTAACATGATACTGTGATATGATATTTGTTTGAAAACAGATAGGCCCAATAGGATAGTTACATCTTTGTCACAGCTTATTTTCTTCTTGAGTCATGCTCTTTGTTTGCGCATGCCCATTAAGAAAAAAATTCCCATTTCCCAATTTAACTTGCTTAACATTCTCTGGAAATGCATGCATATTGTAAATGTCTGCAGATGTGTATATCAGATCGCAAAGAGTCATCTATTTTCTTGACCATCTGTTTTTTATTATAAGTGGAATTGTGTTGAAATATGCTTCAATTGGTTTGCGGGAGCTGGAATCAGAGCTTATTATATTGAAATATGTGTGTAATTGTTATTTATTTGGGTGGTAAGTGTTGGACAATGTCACAAGTGCAGAGTTTCTTCATAGAGATTACAGATACCCTTGCTGAATTTTAATATAAAGGAGTTCTTCTTCTTTTCTTCCAGTCTTACCGTTATGTCCCCGTCTTACTGAGCTGTTTTGTCCCTCCCATATGTACATTTCATATCCTTGAGATATCTCATTACAACCTAGATAAAAGTACCTCTTTCTCAGACAGTCATTGGTATGGCAAACCAGGCCTCTACCATGATAAAGCTATTGATAATTTGTGGTCCCACTCACAGTAAATTGCCTGTCATTTACTAGTAGTAGCTGTATTTTCCCCTTCAAACCTATATTTCACCTTTGGCTTGGTGGAGTGCCATGTTAAAAGAAATATTAAACAAGTTAATATACATTGACATTTTAGTGAAACTTTTGTTTCCAGCTATCATTCTCTCAAATTGCCTTCTCTCTGCAGCCATTTTTGATTGTATGTCAAAAGAAAGTATTGATGTCTGTACAGTTTGTACTTGACAGAATAAATTTCAGCATTTACTTTCTATTTCCTGGATTTATAGTCTAGAATCAGAACAAATAAAAAGGCTTTTCTCTGTCAGAAGTTTAAGGGCAGCTGAAGGTAAGATTTTGTGGTTATACAGAGTTGTTCTTAAAATTCACTTCTGTTACTATTATTCAGAAGAAGAATGGTCACTACACAGACACAAACATTGACCTCCCTTTTCTCCATATAGTAATGTTTAAGACTGTCAATAAACTTTGAGAATTGTTTGAACTTTTTGAAAAGAATGTCTGTTTAGGTACATTGTATTGAAAAGTATTATGACACTTCCATAAATACACTCATGAAAACTTAGTCTCAGTACTTTATCTTCTTTTCTTCCTTTCTCTTCCTCTTTTAAATGTTGATAATAATTTTTACTGTATTGTAGTTTGAACTTTCCAATTATGACACGGCTAAGATTCTAATGTATTTTTTAAAAAAGCACTTTTTATTTAAATGCTTATCTCTAAATCATATTTTGAAGCATAAGTCAATACCAAGGAAAACTTTTCAGTTATTTACTTTGTAAGTAAGTGGCATTGGCCTTGGGGAGATGCACATAGGTCTTGGCATTCAGAGTTCTATCAAATAGGATAAATCTGTAGTCTCTGAGCAAATCTAAATGCCTCTGTTGCTCCCAGTAGGCTTTTTTCAAGAGCAATGTCTGTGGAGCTGATCCTCAGTATCATGGTGAGGCTGGTTCCTTCACCCTTTTTGCAGGCAGCTGGCATTCAGTCCTCATCAGATTTGTGCTTGAACTTGTCAGATCCAGAGTTCAATTTCTGCACAAAATCCTCAATTATGTAAAATATGTGGCACAACTCATCTGACAGTGTAATACTATTTTGTTAGTGCTAGAATGCAATTCAAATAAAAATTGCTTTTCAGATTTTATAAAGTTATTGTTAACTGATTTGTAAAGCCTCAGTGATGGATGAGAATTTTTTCGAAATGGTAAAAATGGTTTCATTTGCTGTTGAAACAAAATGGTATAACTGGTAGCAAACTCCTGTCCATCCTACAGTCAATTACTAGCATTAGAGACACTATTTATTTGATTAACATAAACATTCATTAACTGGAACATAATGATGCATTTCCTGAAAACATTTGAAGTGCACAGTTCAAGATAAAGGATGAAAACATGTTATCAATATTTCTGTAAGTTACAAAAATGATCCCTTTTTCAAGTGGCCCATATGCTGAGTTCCATATGTTAGAATATTTTGTAATTAGAAGCTGTGATACTAGTTAAGGTGACTTAGTAATTTATAATTTTTTTTTTTTTTTTAATTTACATAGCTAGTTTAGGTGACTTAGTAATTTATAATATTTTTTTTTTATTTACATATAAATTTTCTTTAACAGGATAAGTACTGGATCCTAACAGTTCTGTGGTCAGGGCATAAGCTTTCATTTCTTCTTCTGTGTTCTTGTAATAGATTTGGTTCAGACTAAAACCTGATTTGTTTAAATCTCATGAGGAATGGGCTGTTTTCCATGTGAAAGGACAGTCTCAAATACTGTGTTTCAGTGTGGAATACAGACCATGAATTCTGGATCAAATCTGTAAATTGTGAGCTGTTCAGAATTGGACCACAAGTGGTGTGATGTCTTGGTGACCTCAGTGAATGTTGTGCCATTGCTTTCAACAGGAACAAAATACTGTCATGTACTGTCAAAATTATTATCAACTGCCTGAATATTCCAGAACATAGGAAATGACAGGAAATAAATACGTTAATGACTATTAATATAAATACCTTAAATGACTATTAAAGATTATTCTTCTTGATGTTTTGTGAAAAAGGAAGTGTATTCTAATAATTTAAAAAATATAAATTGCTCTGTAATTATAATCAAAACTACCTGTAGGCTGCCTGATAAATTTATAAGCCCATAAAAGGAGGTATAGAAACAAACAGATATTCAAAATAATCTACAAAGCACAATTTTGAAATGTCAGGACTCTGATTTTTTTTAGTGAGGAGACATTTGCTGGTATGTGATCAACACTATTCTCATAAGGGATGTGAATGGATAATCTCATGCTGTATCTGAAAATACTTAATGGGAAAGTGCTGTTTCATGTTGCTGAAATGATGCTGTTTCAAATTAAACTATACATCTTTTGAGCAGGCAGTGTGCTGAGAGTTATTTGTGATGGAGGAGAACAAAGACAGTCTGATCTCATTCACATGGAATAATTTCTGAAAGCTTAATTTATGGTGGTATAAATTCAACACTTTGTTTACTGCCTTTACTGAGAAAGTTATTGTGGAGTTTTAAAACATGACCTGAATTAATCTATGTCACATTAGGTAATTTGACTTTCACATCTAAATAAGGAGTCTTGTCACCCTAGAATCAATGGAAAATGAGTGTTGCCCTCAAAAGTAAATCAGACATTGCTGCTATCTTTTTAAATACTCAAAAGCCAGATTGGTGAAACCCTTAATTTAGATGCCCACTGACAGGCCTCAGATGAAGTAGGATGAATTTGGATTTAAATGTGTATGGTCTTACATTTAAGTCTGAGCAATTCCAGTGTATACACTGTCCTAACAAAATTTTCTCAAACATCCTGCATAAAATAAAACTATTGTTAGTAAAACAGTGCATTTGTGTTATCTTCTTTTTTCTTTTATGTTATTTTGGCGCTACAGATATCACAAAACATAGTGCTGTGGTCAAGTGTATGTATTTAAAATTTTAAAATCCTGCTATTCTTGTTTGTTTGGAATATGGAAACCATTGTTATCTTTCAGAAAGTATTGGTAGCCAGACCTGATTCTGTCTGCCTTCGAAAGCACAGTAAATACATTTGGTATTAAGTGAAAGACAACAAAACAGCTATATTCCTGAACAGAAAAGGTGATTTCTCACCCAGATTTTTGGGAACTAGACAGCTGATGCAATCTATAAATTTGAAGTCTCTTAGTCTATAAATACTACTTGCAAACTGTGTATTTAGAGTAGTCCTCTTCTAGTTCCTGAACTGTACACAGGAGCTTTTTCAGTGACAGATATTTGGCCTAGAAACCATTCTAAATGTAAGTAGGTAAGCAAGTTGCAGCAGCCATGGATGTTCCCGTGTGTTTATTTATCTTTTTAAAGACACATAAGTTGAATAAATGAGGCCCTCTGGATATCTTTTGCTGAATGTGGGCTGGCACAGGCAGCATCTATCAGATCCAGAGGCACAGGTAGCTCAGACTTGTTATTGATGCTAAGACCTGTAACCCACGGGAAGTGCAGCTGAGCTGCATCTAGTGTTCTGCAGATGAGTTTTGCAGGTTTAACTGTTTTTTTCTTCGTTTAGTTTTGCAGTTTGTGTTTGGGATATAACTTACAGGAGCAAGAGCCTGATTCTGTCTTTCCTGTGAAATTCAGCTTTCAGTTACAAATAAAAGATGTGCATGTTTCTCAGTCTTTTTCACATGGTACTTAACTGTGAAGCAGGTAAATGTTTTTTGTTGGTTTTGGGGTTGGGTTTGTTTTTTTTTTGTTGTTGTTGTTGTTGTTGGTTTTTGGGGTTTTTTTGTTTGGTTGTTTTCTGGATTTTTTTTTGTTGTTGTTGTTTTTGCTTGTTTGTTAGTTTTCTCTAGGGTATTAGCCAATTGCCTTTTCTGAATGATTTTGCAGTGGGTAGTGTGTGCTTATGCTTTGTAGCTCATCCTAGGTCATGTCTTTACTTGTACAAGTAATTTTTTTTTAACCTTCTGAATCTTGAACCCAACGTTGGCTTTTGAGAAAGTTATGTGGAAAATGCCTGTTATGATAGGAACAAAAGTGTGTTTTCTAAAAAAAAGGTTGTTGTTTATTGCAAATTCTTTGACAATATTTGTCTCCAGCTATTTTCTGAAAGGTTGTTCAAAGTGAATATATGCTGTATACAAAGCTGAGAGAAAAAAATACCAGGAGCATGATAAAAGGCAGGCTGTCAGAGATAATAAATGCACACTTGTATCTGTGAAAACCATTAATATTTTCACTCTTAATTGATTTTCTAAGAGACTAGTTGCTTGTACTTTGGTATATTTTGGGGTTTTTTTTGTATTTAACCTTTTTCTGTTTCCATCCTACATCTTGCCTAGAAATAGACATTTTTCTATGTTTTCTGGATTTTATTTTGGAATGTTGATTTTATTGCATTTTCTTGAACCTTTTGTTGTGTTTCAGGTTCTTCAAGTTTGTTCTCTTTATAAATTGCATCCTACAGCTGCCACTTGATTTGAAGAAACATAATCTCAAAGGCAGTGGGGGATATAGGTACACAGAAATGAACTGAGAAACAGAAGAAACAAATTGTTACATTGCTGAAGAGAACAGGCTTTACAATTTGTGTTGGAGTGTTTAGATCTTAATGAGCTAGCAAATCATGCCTGAATAATAGACTTTATTATTCACTTTAACTGATGAACTGAATATTGTCTGTTTCAAATTACCATATGAGTACTGAAGTTAAAAGGAAGTTTTGTTTGTATATATATATTGATTTTTTTTTCAAAACAGTGCTATTCTTTTGTATTCCCAAGATATGTTTATTTTCAACAAAATAGCTATTAACCAATGCAGCTCTATAACAAAATGTTGATACCAGAGGATGCTTTTCAGTGATAGAAGGCAGCTTTACCTGCTGGGTATAGATTCAATATTGATGGTTTCTCAACTGCCAGCATCCTTTGGTGACACATTTGAAAGAAAAGTTTACTTCTGTAAAAATGAATTGTTTCATGTTAAAAAATGGACCACGTTGTTGCTGATCAAAATGGGGTGACATGAGAAACTGCATATTACAGACAGAATATGATCAGTTAGTCATGATGAAACCAGTCATATAATCAAGATCTTTAAAAGTATGGATGTAGCTGTCATCTATTCCTCAGCTTAATTACTAACATTCATGACCCTCTTATTTGCAGGCCAGGCTAAGATGAATTTCCTTCTATTTGGTGAAATAAAAGAGCAAGCCAACATGAAGATGCCCTGACTTTGTTGATATGCTAGGGTTTTTTGAAGTTTCTGTCACTTGAATGTATGCCTGTATCTCTCAATCACTCTAGGATACATTTGCAAATCCTATGTAATGAATGGTTCTGTTGATTTCAGCACGCAGGAATTTACCTATTTGTATTCTCTCTTTTTCTGATAATAGTACCCTTAACACATGAAGTGAATAGAATGATTAGTGAAGAGTCAAGCTAGACAATAAAGAAAGATTTCTGGGTTTCATGGTTCACATCTTGTTGGGAATGTTTACCAGCAATCTGCTTCATCTGCATTTAGCTCAGCTGGCTCTGCATAGCAACACTCATAGCACCCTTTGAAGAATTTCTCTTGAGAAATGTATAAGTTAAAGGTATAGTTTTAAACAGCTAAATGTGTTTATCATTCCTTTAGGGCCTCTTAAGTTAATGTAGGTGAAATTTTCTTTCTGATTTAAAGGTGCAAGGAAAATTAAAGGAAAAAATTCCTTTAAGGTTAAAAAGATATAAAGATATAAGGTTATAAAGATATAGTTTCTTTAAAAAAATATTCATATGTTATTAAAGTTTAGAAAAAAATCTGTAGGGTCAATTTGGCAAAACTGCTATTAATTGTGTTGTTACATCATTCCTCTTTATGGTCTATAAAGTGTCCTGCCAGATAGATACACATATAACCAATTTGCATTTGTTGCATTCCTGAAACAGAATCGGCTAGATACAGAAACGACTTTTAACTGTCTTTTAACTATTGCTTATTATTTGTGGGAAGCAACTGCATCCCAACTCACTACAACCTCCTTTGAGATAGGTGTAGAGAATGATAAGGTCTCCCCTCAGCCTTCTCTTCTCCAGGCTAAACACCCCCAGCTCCCTCAGCCACTCTTCATCAGATTTACATTCCAGACTCCTGACCAGCTTCATTGCTCTTCTTTGGATGCACGTCAGCACCTCAGTGTCTTTCTTGTAGTGGGGGGGCTTCTCAGCCTTTTGTCTAAAATCAAGTATTGTCTAGTGTCATGTATGTTTGTGCATGCATATCCATCAGGTTCCTAAAATCCTGCTAATTTTGGAAAGAGTCAAAATGCTGGAAAGCATGCAATGCCTGTATGGTGTTGAAGTAGGTCTTCACAGAAAATGTATGCAGTGAAGTGCAGAGAGATTTGAAGGTGATGAAGGCTCTCAGCAAATACACTAAATTTGTTCTGAATTCAGAGCTTAAAACAGGCTCTGATATTTGAAGCTTACTGGGAGGTGTTTAGGTTGTGGCTCACTTTCCTTGCAAATCAAGCACTTCTTTTTTCTTAGTGGGGCATTTTAGCTGAAAGTTTTCTGAGATTGACCATATATGTTGATCTTCTTTTTTCATTATGTGTAGTTTCCCTTTAAGACTTCTATTTAGCTATTTTAGAAAGATATTTGTTAATCAAGAGTGACTTTGATGAACTGTTCCATTAGTTTTTCCTTCCATTCCTTAAAAAATATAAATCTTGCTTTCAGGCATTTTGTGAAGGAATCCATCAGAATTTCTGGAAGTCAGAAATTAGAGAAAGCAGTCAGAGTATGACTGTAGTTGCAAACTCCACAAGCATTTCAAAATGTCATGTTATACCAACAAAAAGAAGCATAAGAATTTACTTTATTTTCTCTGCTGCAACTTTAGGGGTACAATTGTATCATCTATGTTGAAAGTACACCCTTTTTAATTAAAATAAATACTGCCATCATCAAAACAAATACATACATTTCACAGTTTTAATCATTATATTATGAATAGCTTGTAGCTGGAATTCTGTGGTAGACCAAATCTGCAATATTTCTTGTACCCTTTGTGAATTCAACTGCCACAAAACTTACTTAGGTCCCTTGCTCTAAGGTAAAATCTGTTCATAGCACTTAAAACACTGGCAAACACATCTAGAAAAAATAATTAACTATATCTTATCATATTTTAGTCTTGTAGATCTTATTTACAAGTGAGGATTGAATATTCTGCTTTCTTTTTGATAAAAAATGCACTCATCTAAGTAAGCTCTCCTGTAAATTTGTGTATCTGTTCCTCTCCAGAGTTTGCAGAGACAGATTTCTAATATGGCTGTTCTTTTCTTCTTTCGGTAAAGTGTAATTTTGATTAATTGGTTAGAGAATGTGGAATTTAAATAAACAAGTGTTGAACTATTTTAAATGTTTTTGCAAGTGGTCTGTACTGATTGCATCTCTTTTGACTTTGAGTTACAAGCGTATCTGTCAAAAAACAAATTCTCAAAAGTAGTACTTCAAATCTATCTCATTGGCCATTCAATTCTTACTGCAAAATGGTTGTAAAAGGGTTGTAAGATCTTAACCCAGGATATTAGTAAATAAAAAATAGTTGCTTTTTACATCAAAGTGAGAGCTCTTCTTAGGCCATGAATATCAAGGCACAACATGACTCCTCATCCTGCTGTTATATGATTGTCTTTTTAGGATGAAGTAATATGGTGTTCTTTGATGCCCTGATACCAAAAAAAAGCTGTGTCAAGAATGAAAAATAGTAGTTTTAATCAATATGTAGTCATATTTTTTGCCTGAATGTATATAGACTCACATTTTGCTGGGGTCTGTATTTCTAACTGAGGTCAGTATCTTCTGGCCCTAGGAAAACATGATGATATGCTAGCTCATACTATGCATTGACAGAAGTAGTCAATTCAAGATAGCCTATAGCCTAGAGTTCTTAATTTGTTGCATTTTAGTATTGCCAAAAATATACTGTAAATAGGATTTTTTTATTTTCCTCACAGGGCATACTGCAAGCTGTGGAAAGAATAATTTTTTTTTTTTTTCATTGGAAGGCTTAGCAGAATTTTTGTGCTATGTCATTCACTGCTGCCAGAACAGCAGAGCAAAAGGACATAGCTTTAAGAGAAAATGTATGCCAGGATGTCCCTGCAATGTGATGGCCCTCAGAAGTGTCGCCTTGGCTGTGCAGCTACAAATAAAAACTAGAAACCTATTGCTTCTTCCTAACTCATGGATACATTCTTGGAAGTCTCTAACTTTTGAGCACCCTACAGACTCAGAAATGATAAGGCATTTAAAAAATAACCCTTGAAAGTACTTTTAATGTCATGACATCTGAGATGATCACACAACTTCTGCGACCTTGACTGATGCTCTTAAGAGACTGAAAATGCCCAGATGGGGGTATATAGTCATGTAAAAGAAAAATTTCCTGGACTGTAAGAAACACAATATTTTAGATGATCAGGTTCTAAGCATATGACACATCACAGCTCAGGAGTAGACAAGTAAATTGACAGCACAGATTTCTGGACAGCTTCTAGTGCTGGTGCAGACCGATCCCTGTGGCTGGAGTCAGAACAAAGGATGGGCACTGATTAAGTTACTGATCTAAACAAATGCTGTTATGTGGCCTCATTCAGGTGTCTTAAGAGGGTAGAGGCTTCACTCCCTTAATTGCCCATTTTGGTCAAAGATGCCCTTAATGCATTTGTTCTGAGTGAAGTCTGCCAAAGTATGTGCAAGGCCTGGCATGTACATGGCAAGGCCACGTTCAGGAATCAGGCTTACAGTGGGGATGAGAGGAGGGAAACGTAGTGCAGATAAAAAGACAGTGGCAGCCTGAAATGAACAAGATGGAAAAAGAGTGAATTATTAATAATTTGTAGAGGTCTGGAGATTCCAGGCATCTGCAAGAAGGCAAAAGTGTGGCAGGTTAAGAAGTGCCTATTGCAATTCTTGTAATGATACTATTTCTCTATGTTAGCTGCTGTGCAATGTGCTATCATTTCAGATTTCTACAAAAGGGAACATCACAATTGCTAATTTAATTTTATAATTAAGCACATTTTACAAAAGTGACAATTACTAGCATCATTTGTTTTTTTTTGTTTAATGAGAAATTAGATCTCAGAATGTAATATCTTGAGAGTTCATTTTTAATTTATTTTTTTAATCAAAAATTTCCATTAGGAATAGATAAATAAAATATGTACCTCCATGAACTGCTAAAAATAATACGCAACAGTCAGGGATATGAGAACTTTGCTATTTCCAAGCATTTCAAATTAAATACTTTTAAACTGTGATGTCATTGGCAAAATCTCTGAGTCTCCTGCCTCAGTACTATGAAATTCAATTGTAGGAAAATCCTACCATGTCTCATCATGTGTATTCTTTGTTTTCAGTTGTATCATTTATCTTATATTCATTGTGGGGTTTATTTGTTTTCTATGAATAAACACTCAATAGTTATATTTATGTATCCTTAAAAACCACTGTAAATTAGTATAGTACCACTGAAGATAATGAAGCTGAGATTAGATAGCCTTCTTTGTGCAAAAGAAATGTCAGTGTGGGACAGGGACTTCATCTTGATGAGAGAGTGGCGTAACATTTTGGGATGTGAGCCAGAAGACAGCCAGTGTAAAATTCAGCCTTTGCAGTGCGCTGTATTCCCTCCACATCCTCTCTTGCTCTTTCCCTTCTGTAGCTGAAAAAAGAAGCACTGTCCACAGCCCCATTACAACTGGGAAAAAAGATCTCTTTAAAGATTTAACCTCTTGTTTTTCTGCATGTTGGCTTCTGTTCATTTAGATAAATAAATAAAAGCTCCCATTAGTGTTGTGTAATCAGCCTGCAATCAGAAACACAATAGGAAAATACTGACTAGCACTTGAACTACATGTTCTCTCCACAAGTTCTCAAAGAACTGCATGTTCTTTGTTCTCTTGCAAGGCAGTATGGCAGTCCCTGGTATGGTAATAAATAAAAAAGGATTTTGAATCTTTATCTAAAAGCTGTGCAAGAATTAGCTATGTACCTATTTCTGTGCTGCTTTGGGTACCTAAATGGTGAAAAACCTATTGATAGCAAAATAGATCACAGAGGTTTAAAAGATTGAAAGATAGGCCAAGTGGTTGCTAAGCTTTAGATTTACAGCTGTCTTTGAAGACCTGACTGAAATCATAATCGTAAAGGATTTTTGCTTAACATGCCTGCTATGGTTTTGTCAGACATCAAGTATTTTAGGCTGTGTCCGTACCTTTGTGCTGAACTCATGGCAGCATATTCCTGGGGCGGGTTTCTATCTACTTGCCAACAGTGGAGGTATTTTGTTTTACAAAGCAGTATAAGAAAGGATGATACCTGTTCTTTTTCTAAATGGTGAAATCAAGAAACACGAGGAGTTTCAACTCAGTATAATTTAAAAATAATAATCTTGAATTTCAAACACAAGTGAAATTGAAATAAATGTTTAAATCAGACAGTATCAAAGTTGATTGTCATTCCACATGTTAGAAAGTAAAGGTAAGGTAGTTTGACAAGTAGTTGTGGTTTGTTGTTTTACCAATTGGTTCATTTCCTTTTTTCTTTTAAAGTGCAGTGCAGCCCATGGCTGCCATTTCTACTGCACGAACACACAGTGCTGCCTGTGCTTCAGTACAGGCCAGCTGAACAGAACATCTAGTTAAGATCAACAATGGGATTAGGTCTTATTTAGAAAACATCATATAAACCAGCCAAGTAAGCCAAACAGACAAAAGTAATGTGAATAAAAAATAGTGACCTGAACTCAGTGATCTTTCAAGCAAGATAAGAGAATGAATTAATTAGTCTAACCTTTGGGTGGAATTGCAAAGCATTTACCTGCATAAAACTGCATGGCTCTTGTCTGTGTGGAAGCAGTTGACTCCTTAGTGAGGGCTGAGATGTTCTGAAAGAGGCATCCTTTGACTATTTTCTCGAATCTGTAGACACATCAGCTGTAATGCTTTGCTGATTTCCTATCACAGGCTTACTTTATGATAGTGGCACCTAAAAAACAGGATTCTGAATTGCATCATACAAAGTAAGATTTCCTTACTCTTGGCAATTTTTCTGTAGCAGCTGTTAGAGAAATTACAATGTAACAAAATCACAGGTGTTCTTCTGTTCTGCCTGAATTTGATATTGACTTTTTAGAACTCAGTCCCCAGAGACTCATTGAATAGGTGGTTTTTAAAAACAGTAGAGCTTCTCCCTGGCTCTTAAAGCTAATCTATGTCTGTTTTAATGTGCATGAGCTAGCTTATAGCTCTCTTGCCTCCAGCCTTCTACAGCTAACATTAGGCCATCAGCAAGAAGGGTGAGTATGAGAAAATTACTTTTGAGATCCCTAAAGTTATAAATTCTATCCCATTTGATAAGCAGAGTTGAGATTACAGGTCTGAGGGACATGTATCTTAGCCTGTTTTTCCCCAAGCAGATACCTTAACATAGATGAATTAGGACATGACATTTTAGAGCCTCACAGCTACCACATTTCCACTGGAATTCTTCCTCCAAATTAATAGTCTGGAGAAGGGGGAAAAAAGAAGAAGAAAAGAAAAAGAGGAGTTAAAAGAAATGCCTGACTTTCTATTGGTGGCTTGTCCTTTAAGAATGAAATTATCCCATCAGGACGTGACTAAGGAAAAAATAAGATTTCAGGTATCCTAGAGATATGAGTTTGTTTAAGCACCTAATGTAACTTGATGCAGACAAAATAAGATTCCCACAGAATACAAAGGAAAGAAGAGTGAGTTTGAGATTATAAGTAAAAAAGGCTGCACTTGACTGGAGTAAAAGACCATTCAACTCAGTGTGCTCTTTCCAGTAGTTGCGGTATATGAACACTTAGGTAAGAGTACAAACAGTGTAAAAATAGGATTCTTCCACTAATCGCTTTCTCTGCCTCAGGACTGAGCTAGATGCATTTAGGAAATTTAAATAGATTTCTTTTCCATTTTTCAGTCTTCCCCAGAGTCCATGTAAAATTTAGAATCTATTATGTCCTCTGGCAAGGAGCTCAACAAGGTTGTTATTCCTTATTTTAGGTGCCATCTTTAGCATTTGTTTTCAAATGCTCCTGTCATCTCTTTTCTAAACCAAAAAGTCCTTGTTTACTTAGTTATTCTATGCTTGAAAGAATTCCACTCCTGTAATCATTTTCACTTCCCTTACTTGATATTTTGTTGTTATCTTTGCTAGGGGGGCAAGAGCTGCTCATAGCGTTGAAGATAGGGACAGACACAAGTTTAGATACTAACTTATGGTTCCAAGTTGGTGTAAGCATATTTTAAAGGTGCTTACCTTTTTCTGCAGCTGTAACCAGTTCTGTTTTGTTCTCTGATTCTCAGAGAGAGATTTTGTAGTTTGCATTTGAAGCACAGAAATGTTATAAATAAATTAAGATCATATTAACTGAGTGTTTACAAGTCATAGCAAAAATCTTCAGACACTACTGTACAAAGCAAAGCCTCTGTTTACAAAGAAGCACTCCATTGAAATTTTGTCGACATCAAGTTTATTTTTTTCTTAGAATCGAAACCTGCTACTAGTTTTCAACTTTGTCACAAAGAAGAATAGGCGAATTTTCAAGACAAAATAGGGAATGAAAAGCTTGTAAACTGATACAAATACTAATAGAGCAACAGCAGCTTCTCTATTCTGACCATTAATGCAACTTGGCTTCAAAGTCAGCTGTGTACTTCTGAAATTTTTACACTGCTTTTTAATCCGCACAAGATGTTGCTTGCTAAATCTGAAAGTAGAATCACCTCTGGATTTTGTATGTCATTGCACAAAGACAAACGGGGGGGAAAAAAAAGGGTACGAGAAGATCTAATTAACTCTTTAAATATTCAAGATCTCTTACCTAGCTTCAGGAATATACAAAATGCTGTGTACTGTGGAGATGTGCACTCCCTGTCTCTGTTTCTGTCTTTATAGAAAGGTTTCTCACACATATGTAGATAAAATACACTTGATGTTAAGATGCCTTGTCTATGCAAACTTGAATATGCTTTGAGAAGGAACATTTTTTTGCTTAGACTGCTGTTCTGGAGCTCTTAGTGTTGTTTCCTGTGTAATCATCTAGTGTAATCATCCTATATCAAGAAGAAAAGAAATCAGTCTAGTATCTAAACACATAACTATATGTCTGTCAATAGAAAGGAGGAGATTATACAAAGGAGAGGATATGGTCTCTAAAAATTGCTTTATTGCTCGGTAGACTTTGGTGGATACCTGAAAAGATTCACTTTTTAAAGTTACCTATGTACAGCTTTTCCTCAGTTGTTTGGCTTACATGTTTAAGTCCCATTTCCAAACAAAGTGGTTCAATGGATGCACTAGATTCTGTTAAATAGTTAGATCAGACATCTAGTCCACATTCTGTGGCTGTGTACAGATGAGTCACACGTACTCGTAGTGTGTCATGAGAATTACAGTAAGGAGGGGGATGCAGAAATCTCTGGTTTGTATGACACCATGAAAGACAGATCCTTGAGTAATCTGAGTTATTCACATTGGCTTGAAGTTCTTGGCTCTCTGATATACAGTTGACAAGATATTACAAAATGAGACCCTCTGTTTTTAATCAGATGAAAACCCTGTATCCCAAACAAACTCAACTGTCTAGATCACAAGAAAGGATGAATTGTTGCCAAATTTACAAATCATCTATCCACATGATTGCAGCAGTCTATATGCATTTGGCAACCTTCAGCCTTCAAAGAGCCTGCTGGATTCAAGAAAGCCAAAGGATCCATCTGTGATATGGCTGTCAAAGTGGTAGAGTGGCTAGGGTTCATGCTCTGACTGATCATCACATAAGCATTTTCACCCCATATGAGTTGTTAACATAGCAAACACATTGAATTTGCTGTTGCTGTACCAATGGTTTTGACCACAGTAACAAATCACATCTGCTGCTTAACTGCATGTGTGAAGATAGAGCCGAGCTCTGGCTCAACAGGGAATGATAGAGTGTTTCAAGTCTCTACACATCATTTTTCAGATTGCACACAGTGATAAAGAGGACCCTAACTCCTTCAGTGTAAGGGATGAAGCAGCAAAGAAATTGCTAAGTATAGAATAAAAAACTTAGCTGCTGCTAGCTGGATTGGGGAAGTCTTCAGTCAGGGCAGAGGGAAAAGACTGAAAATCCAGAATCAAATATGGGATTAGAAGAAAGAGGTAAGAAAGGATATTACTTGAGTAGCAGTCTCTTAGAAAACTCCATAAATGTGTCTCTGCTTTATGTCTGACACTGGACAGCTTGTTCCCCCACTCAGGTTGGGAGTTAAAGATGTCAGATTTCTACTGTGAAATTGCAATGATGTATGCATATATCAGAAAGTGAGGTGTAGATATATATATATATATATATATATATTCTCAATATGGATCTTCCAGCATGAAAGTCCAAGACAAAATTCATTACCATAAGTATCTCTTTCAAAATATATTAGAAAGTCTATTTTCAGAGTGCAAAACAGCAATAAAAAGCCATTTCCCAAGCTATTTCCCCTGTGCTTTATTGAGAGTAGGAATGAATGGTTTTGTCTGTCCAGGATATTGAAGGAACAGTTCATGTCTCCAGAGGTGATTGAAGCATTGGAATTTGTTTTGAAGTAATGAGCTTGGAAGAAAAAGATGGAGAGAGTTCTGTCGTAATTGAAAGTCTTATATAAGGAGGGGAGGGCACTGAGAGTTGAAGAAAAAGTGAGACTGCCAGCAAAGGCAAAGGCAGCATCCTGTCTGATCTTTCCTTCATGATCAGTGGGACACCTTCTCAGAGTGTTGTAGTCTCCTTTTTATTTTTTTAGAGCTCCCTCCACCATCCAGTGCCCTCTTGCCTTCCCTGCTGTTCTCTGTAGCAATTTATTGTCCCAGGGAGAAAACCAAAGAACAGCAGGGAGACTGATGTGTTGTGGGATCCAGTGTCATCCACACTGAAGTAAGTGTGAAGAGCATGTGTCTTACACACTGTGATCTCTGTAATTCCCAGAATCTTCTTTATAAAAGAACTATTTTTTCCCCAGGTTACTCTTGTTATGTGTTAGTTATAAGCTCTTTAAAAATGTAGGCTAAGGTCACTAGCTAATTTTTGTTGGCAATGCTAGATGGTATAATAACAATTTGAGGTGGCCTACTAATGTTCAATTACAGTAATTTGTTTCGTCAGCTGAAATGCAACATTAGGAAAAAGTGTATTATTGTTTTTTTTTCCTTTATGCTCATGTTTGTGAATTGTTCATAACAATCTTACAGTAGAGAACTGCTTTCTTCAGTCTTCTATATTGTCTTATGCTTCATTTTGTGACTGTCCCTATGATATTAATTTCAGAAAATTAAAATTCTTAAGAAGTTTCATGCATTATTTTTAGTTCTGAAATGGTTGACATCCTAAATTGGGTAGAAAAAAAAAAAGAAAAAAGAAATGTAATATCTTGCTCAGGGTAATTTGTTTCGTCAGCTGAAATGCAACATTAGGAAAAAAGTGTATTATTGTTTTTTTTTTTCCTTTATGCTCATGTTTGTGAATTGTTCATAACAATCTTACAGTAGAGAACTGCTTTCTTCAGTCTTCTATATTGTCTTATGCTTCATTTTGTGACTGTCCCTATGATATTAATTTCAGAAAATTAAAATTCTTAAGAAGTTTCATGCATTATTTTTAGTTCTGAAATGGTTGACATCCTAAATTGGGTAGAAAAAAAAAAAGAAAAAAGAAATGTAATATCTTGCTCAGGGCCAGATTACTAAATTTTAAAAAAATTATCTAGTGTCAAAAAAGCAGAGTTCTGATCCGAACAACAACTATTGCATCACTCCTTCATGGACTGATTGGTGGTTAGAAACAAGAATTAACAAAAATTAACTGCAGAAATAATAATTGTATTTAGCAACACTTGAATATGCAAGTGCATGATCACTCTCCAACTTACTAATATTTCAAAGATTGAGTTAAATTTTGGAGTTGCTGTTAAAAGCCCTTCTGAAAAATATGGTCTTAATGAATATGAGGACAGATTATTAAGGTAGCATTCTTAATTTCTGAACTGAAGCTCCTTAAGCAAAGTCTGTGTAAACAACACACATTATGTACAGAGAACCACCCCAGCATTGTGATTTGAATAACTGAATATCTAAATCAGTGTTTCTCACCTGGCAATATTTTTTGCTTTAAATGTATCTCTTCTCCCATTTACAAGCACAAGAGTGACTGGATGGTTGCCACGACCCTCTGATACATTTGTCTGAAAGGCATCAAATATCAGTGTTGGAGGGTCGTGCCTCTTGACTTGACCCAAAGACCTAGTGTTAAACGATTTTTATCTGCTTTCTTCCTAGGAATGTGAATTCAGCTAGCAGAGGAGTTTGGATCTATCTGGTTCTCTGTGCAACATCAGGATGACTTGGATAGGAAGCAAAGAACACTGCTGGGAAAGCCTTTGTATATGTTCTTAAGGGGGAAAATAAGTGTTTGCTTATCTGCTGTGTTTAATTGAGTTGGGATTATAATTGCTCAAGTTTTCATTCCCAACTGCTTTTGTAATGGGAACAGTGTTTGCAGTGTGTTTTAGTCTTCCTGGGCTTCACTGTGTGCATTAATCTTGCTTTATGAAGGATTTACATTTTATATTTTCTCATAATATTTTTTATAAGAAACAAAAAGCTCCCCAAGTATGCCCATCAGGCAAGGCTATGGACATTTAAAAGGAAAAGATAGCTGTCATAGTAAGGATTTTTAAATTGAGTGTAGCAAGGTTGGCAAGAAAAGTCAGAAAACTATTTATTCTCTCTAAGGCTAACTAATGGCTTAATAGTGGATGGCATGGAGAAAATAACTGATATAAAGGTTTACAGGATGCTTTTATTCCCCAATGAAAAACATAGAAGGAAAAAAAAAAGAAAAAAAAAAGAAGAGGTCAAAAGTATGAAAGAGTTTTAAAGATAGAAAAATGTACACCAGGGAAAAGAGGAATTGTTCTGTTTATCTCACTTTTTTAAAAAACCTGGAGGATTTCACTTGACTTGTGACCTTTTGACGCAAGCCAAGATCTTTGTACGGGCTTTCTATTTTGGATAATAAATGTATGTTGGACAAGTAAATGCCTCTTGTATCTAGATACAAATGCCAATTTTATAGTAGAAAATGTAGTGGGTTGTTTATATAGTAGTGGTTGTTGATGTCAATGGATAAAAATAAATGGATTAGTTCTGGAAATTATGGTGAATGCTGTTATGGAAATATCCTGGGAAATCATGAACTGGGGGACGTGGAATGGATCTACATATGGAACAAACTGAAATATATCTTTTTAAATTATTTAGCTGGATTCCTCTATCTCCTTTCCTATCTATCTATACAAACATAAGCACATGCAGTATTAAAGAAAGAGGGAGAGTTCAGAGTTTAAAGAAAATCTCCCGTGGTCATAAACTAACCTGTAGCATGGGAAAAATAGGAAAAAATATTACTCGAGGAAAAACTATTCTGTAAATAACTAATGCATAGTGCTGCAACTTTTGCTGAAACTGTTATTGCCTGTAATGCTGCACAAGCTGCACTAGAGGGGCAGAACACTTATTGATTTAATCTTCGTTGCAGTGTTTTGGTTGTTTTTTAAATTTTTTTGAGACATTTGCTATTTCACTTTTTTTATATTTCCCACATTTGATTTCTATCTAACTGAAGCATGAGCCTTGAAAGTTGCATTTGCTAAGGCATTGATTATTTCTAACAAACAGAAAAATACATCATCTGTCACTGATATTCACAGAACAAAGTTTTAATTTATCCAAATTTATCCTGAGGTGCAAGTCATTCATAAACCCTGTACTAGTCAATCAAGTCCACCTTAAAATTCAGATAATCCATTTTACAGGTTTCCCTTTCCTATTTGTCAGAAGATTTAAAATATCCTGAAAATTTGTACACCGTGGTAAGCCTCAGTTATCAATTGCCTTTTTTTCTGTGACTTTTTTCCCTCTACAGTCAATCTCTTCTGTTTCTATACATACTTCCTTCTTCTTGATATGATTCATGATGACTATTTTTAAAACATATGGTGATCATTGTGCATCATGAAGATGAGGTCCTTTACCCACATTTGAAATTATGAAATGTTTTGAGAAAAGCTCCTATTCTTTCTCTGTATCAGTAAATCTCCCATGTCACTTCCACAAACACATATGACTCCTCACATCCCAATGCTTCTAGGACCTTTGAAGCCAAAGTGCTATGCAGATTTACACCAACTGCAACAGCAAAATTATTTCATATTTTTAATGTAAAATATTTTAATCTATCGATAAGATCCAAAGACAGGATCTTACACATTTTTCCCCCTAAAGTGAAATTGAGTGTATCTTATATTGTATGTTTTCAGCAACTTATTTTGAATCTATGTATGCTTTTAAAGGACTATTATTTATAAACTTTTTTCTTACTTTGTAACTTTTTGTAATGGATCAGGGTGTAGAAATATTGAGGATGTATAGGAAATTGAGCTACTTGCTGGTTGGGAAGCAATTCATATTAGCTACTGTCTACTTCTCCTCTTATTGTTTGGAGTGGAAATTAACTCTCCAATACCTACAGTGTCATGGAAAACATAATCTACTTTTTAAATAGCTTGTATTGTTCAAATAACTCTGGGAAATGGTTCCAATAAAAGTTCTTTTTTTTATGCTGGGCAGCAAATCCATATTATAGAAGCTGTCTTCATTATTTATTGTATTTTTATAACTTAAAGTTTCCTTCAAGTAGTGTTAACATTTGATGATGGAAAATGAAGGCCAATAAGCTGTACAGGGTACGTGCTTTGTAAAATGAATTGGCCTATTGGGAACAGAAGATCTACAACTTCAGTGATAATAATTATGTTTTTATGGCCCAAAACAGAAATAAAATGTTGAAATGGGAAATTAATGCAAAAGCTTAGTAGGAAAATTATCAAAAGCTTAGAATCAGAACATGTAAAAATCATTGTAATATATCAAAGAATCTGTTTATGAATGATCAGTTACAGAGAAGCTGAGAGTTACAAATAAGGTTATACTTTCCCATTCTCCTAACATCAAATACTGACTAAAGAATATTTGTAATAAAAATGTGCATTATGTGGGTTTTACTTCCTTTTTTCTCAGGTTCAATTTTCCTTTTTGCTTAAGGAAATAATTGAATAAAGAGCAACTCATGAGTCAAAGGCCACTTCAATTTCTAGTTTAATGATGGATAGACAATGATAGAACATATGAATATGAGGACATATTATTTGGACACTGTAAGCTTCACAATGTCCAAATAATTAAGTAATAAGTAATTTATGATGTAGTATTAAATGTGATACTTCTGTTGTCAGTCTGCAGAAGTTGTCAAAGCAAGAAAACAAAAATCAGCACGAGATGAGAGTGGGTTCCTAAAAAATCCTTACTGCAAATCCTTACTGTGGTAATGCTGAAAAATTTATATAACTCTTGTATACAGGGATGCAAAATGTTTCATAACCTTTATTAAGAAAGACTTTCATAAAATCCCAAATTTCATTAAAAATTCCCAGTTAACTCACTGCCCATAGGAATTAACTTAATCCTTTTATTGGTTTATTTAATCTGATTAAACTTTTCATGCTTTAGTATCTGCATGCATATTTCCATGTGCAGTGTGTGCATATGCCATGTGCAGGATAGAAAACCCATTTTTAAGCAATTTTAAGCTTCCAGTTACTGAGAGGAAAACTTTTGGTTCCCATAAATGCATAACAGGTGCCATTCACTTGTGTATATCTGATTTTATATATGTGCTGGAAAGACTCTAGTGTGCATTAGAATGGACAGAAAAATATTAATTTTTGTGTCAGAAATTTCCCATCTCAACTCAGAGTGACACTACTGTACTCTATTTTGTATGAGCACATTAAATCAAATAAACATCTAAACAATCTTTCATCCTACATAAAATATTTAGCAGTATGAATGATAGGATTAAAAGATGCTGTGTCTTCCCAAGGTCTGGCAGAATGTTTGTGTCAAAGTAAGAAGGTGAAGACAGATATATCAATAGCTCCTTACACTTCAGCATTGCAACAGCATATGAATAGTAAAGAAACATTTTTCAGGGAAAGACAGTTCCTACAAAATTTTAAGGGTATAAAGAAGGCACAGAGATTTTAGGCTTTCTGGACAGTGCCTGGGGAAAGATTTTCACTTTCAAACAAGATCCACTTGAGTCAGCAGAATGAGTAAGGAGCTGCCAGAAGCCAATTCTTGCTTATTCTCCATTTAGACACCTAATAGGTGATGGAAAGTGTTGAGATGGGGAATTCATTTTAAAACTCAAATGTTAGAACTTCACAGGGACTCCCTTGCAATTCTCAGCCTGAGAATTTTCTTCATTAATAGATATGTACATAGAGTCTCTAAAAGCAGTTTTCAAAAAAATTGAGATGGTTTCTTTGGTTTCTATTCCGTGTGCAGCTGCAGTCTCTAATTTACATTTTCAGGCTAATAGTGATTCTGTTCACAACATAAGGTGACTAAATTCTACTCAAATCGCTTCAGACATATGAGGGTCAGGGAAATTTAGGTTTTACTTGTAATGCTTGAAGTGTCCCCTTTCTCTCCTTAAAGGAAAGATATAAGAGTAAGTTAAAGTCCCATATCCCTGTCTTTGGTGATTTTTCTCTCTCTTATGCAGTCTTGAGCACTGATTGCTAGAGAGTTTTTTACCAGTAGGGAGGCTGTGGGTAGTTTAGAGATTTTTTTAGAGATTAGTGTAAGAGATTTTTCTTTAATATTGCTAGCTGACAACTTTGTTTATTTGAGAGAATAAAGAAACATGGTGTTAACTTCTCAGTAAAACAGGAACTGCTGCTGAAAATTGCCAGTTGAGCAGTGGCCAGCCCAGTATGTAAGAAGGCAGTTGTTCTTGATTTTTCAACAGCCAGATTAATGTTATTTTTGTGGGAAATTTTTCATTTATGTAGTTTCTTATTTTGCATGTGGTTCACAGGGAAAAAAAAAAAGAGAGAGAGCTATAAAAAGATACAATAGAATACCTGATCAATAGGTGGAAAATAGTATCCCCCCAACACTGATATATTCAGTATTATGTGTTTAATAGGAAGCTGTAACTATTGATTCATTTTTTAATTCACCATCCATTAAAATGGTTTACCTTTGTATAATGCTTCCTTTTTTTTTTGTCAATATGTTTCAGCAAGCTCCTTTTATCTGATCTGTGCAATAGCTGGTGCTAACACACATCAAAGTGTATCAGATGTTTCACAGTGCACAGTTTAATGAAATGTGACTTACTTAATTTTTAGCAATTTAAGCACCCAGCAAAGTGTCATCCAGGGCTGTTTGTGTCAGACATTCAGGTGGAACACTGAGCACATCTGACTGAGATCTTTGAAGGAAAGGTTAGGGCCATCCTCCCTCATGGAACGTGAAGGGCTGGCTCACGCTGCCACATGTACACCAGGCCACTGAGGTGGAATGAAAAGATCTGATTTTGAGATGTGTGGTCATTTAAGGCTTTTGTCTCCTACCTAAAGGCTAAGTGATGGAAATCCATTACATTTCATGGAACCAGCTCCAACACCCTCTCTCATTCTAAAAAGTGCCCAATGTTATCATGGTCGCTCTGATTGTCTCCTATGGCTTTAAAAGGAAAGTGTGAGAGCAGATTTTTTTTTTTTTTTGTTCTTCTTTTGTTGTGTTAAACCATGAGGCAAAATCTTAGCACTAATTATTTATCTCAGTGGAAGTTATGTTGGCCTTGTACTAACATTGTCTGCCAAACCTCCCATAGAACAGCAGTGGAGGACTTAGTCTATTATGTAAGTGATGAGAGGAGATATGTTTCTTTTTGTCTTGCTTTATTTTGTCTTTGGTGGTTTTATTTTGCTGTATAGCATTTGCTATGCTAGTTTAGGAACCCTCGAGAAACAATCCTATTCTTCACTTCAAATCACCCTTAAACACAGGAGAAGTTATCTTTTTTGTGACAACGTGGGTTTGCTCTTGCATGTGAGTTGACTGTTAATGGCCAGGCTGTTCATTTTTATCAGCTTCACAACCAGCCTAATCAGTTCATTACTGAGCTTAACTAAAGTGTTCTCATCCACTCTGCAAGAAAAATACTTCTGAAGCAAGCAGATGGGCACTTGACTGCCTTTGCTCTCAGTGTGTTCTGTGTGCTGCACTTTAGGTGGATGGCTGGCAGTGATCCCAGCCTCTTCCCTTCCTGAGATCCTGTATTGCTGCATTTCATGTTCATGGCTACTGAGGTTTTACGTGTTGATTCAATAATGCAAGACTAATGCAAGACATTTATGCATGCAGATACAGAACCTTAAAATAAAAAGTGTTCTTACCATGGTTTAACTTTTAATACTATTGAGCAAATGCAGACTGAAAGAAAAATGCTTGCTGGAGAAAAAGTAAGGTACACTGAGTATTTTCTTTTCTCTGCTTTCTAGGTCAGCATTTCATACAGAAGACTAAATCATTATGACAAGTGCATGCATTTTGCTGTCTAATTGTTTGAAATAGCACGAGATCAGCCCTATTACTACAATCAACTTGCTTTGATGATTGAACAGATATATTTTTATCACTTCCATATTGGCCTCTACAAATTGTCCCTCCCTCATCCAATAGAATTTCAGTATTCTTTCCTCACTCATTTAAAAACAAAACAAAGCAACTCTATTAATCCCTTCACACACACACACCTACTGCTGCAGGAAAAAACTAAACAACAAAATATTATCGTTATTTTATAAAAAATATATGCAGTTCAAAAGACCAGTAATCACCACCTGTGGATTCAAGTCTAGCATTCTTACATTGTTGCTCTGGTGTTTGATATGCTTCCATTAATTAATAAGAAGTAGCTGTAAAAAAAGATGTTTTATTTCAGTATCAGCGATCTACTTTTTAGAAAAACAGTGTTAAAAATGTTTTAGCATTGATACAGTATTCTGCTTTATCAGTAATGCAGTTTTTGTTCATCAAGGAGATTCAGAGTCTCAGAGTTTGCATTTTGATGAACTTGGAGGTCTTTTCCAACCTTTATGGTTTTATGATTCTATAAAAGCAAATGCTACGAACAAGGGGAAAAGAGATTATGTCCTCTGTCTATTGCTTCAGAATGTTTGCCACTGAAAGCTGGTTCATATCTACTGTAAGGAAGAATTTGCAGATAAATATATTATTAAGCAATAAAGGAGTTTATAATGGCATAAGGTGTATCACTTCAGCTGGTAATGCTTTCATTTTCACAGTAATGATTTAGGTAAAAGAGTAACAGTAATAAAAAATAGGATTGTCATACATAGTGTAAGGTATAAAAGCTCACTATTCTTTGTCTGTTTAGTAAGGAAAATACCTTTAGAAACATGTCAGTTTCCTATCTTTCAAGACATTAAGAAAGGATATTCTGAAAAAGTCAAACTGAAACTATCAGAACATTTCAGAATGAAATGTTGAATTTTTTGGTAGAGAATTTCTTAGAATTATTTTAATATTATGCAATATAAGATAAAATAGTCTCATAGCCTCATGCTTGTGTCAGATTTTTGGTATTCCCTACGTATTTTTTTTATAATGGAAAACCTTTTACTACAAGTAAGTAAGAAATACAGCAGCTGCAGGCAAATCCTTTCAGTCAAACAGAGATGTGGGGTTTTTTGTGTTGTTCATCATCCTGACCTGGAAAAAGCATTTGAATGTGAATGTGAATTCTTCTTCAGAGAAGCTCTGTTTATTGCTTTATGGATCAATTTCATCATCTTTCATCATTTAAGATCCAATCCAGAGCTCCTAGCATTCAACAGAAGTATTTATTCAGGCTTCCATAGGCTTTGGATCAGAAGGTGAAAAGGAGTTCCAAGCCTTGTTACTCAGTGAGAACTAGTGGAGTTTGTTTTAAAAGTGAAAACAGATATTGATCTGCTGTGTGAAACTATTACATGCTCTTCTAAACATTTGGACTATGCTCTGGAATTGTTGTACATGGTTCTGGCTTAATGTGCAAGTTACACTGGCTAACCAAGTGTAACTTGCACATTAAGTGTGAACCTAAAAATCCACTGAAATTTTATAGCCTAAAAATTCCAGCTAAACTTCTTACCCTTATTTCATGCCTAGCTAATCAATAAATATTGTGCTGGTGTATTTTTGGGATTTTTTGGTGATAGATTCTACTAGGTGTTAACGTGAAAATTTCCTATGTGCTTACCCAGAGAAAGCACAGTTTCAGAAGTTTCAAAATCAGTCTGAAGTGGTTCCAGTATAAACACCTCGACCCCTTGACTCAAGACTTCTACACAGTGTATTGTGAGAATGTAATTTTTCAAGCCTGCAAGTGAAAAGTGGAATCTAGTCTGGACCTGGGTTTTTCCTGATATAGGAAGTGGAGGGAAATGGCAGAGCTGCCTACAAAACAAGGACAAAATTGGAAAACTATTGTTTTGGTGCTTCTGCTGCCCTGCAAAAGAGAGAAGGGGATAAGCATGATGTCTCAGCTGAGTCTGCTGGTTTGAGGGGGGGTGAAAGTAGGTGCTCTGCATCACAGCCTAACCCCTACCTCAGCCTCAGCAGTGACAGCAGCAAACCTGTTTATGCCTAAGGTTTGCTGCCAGTACAGATGATGTTTGTGCCATGGCCGTGGTTGTTTTCTCATCTGTTGTCTGAAGCAGCAGCCACCCACTTTTTCTGTGCCTAAAGTTTACTCTGTTCTCCCAACACTAATTCCTTTTTTGTTTTATTTTGCTTTGAGAGATATTCAACACTCATTTATCTCCTTGCAAACTCAGTTGAAAAGACACATGTTATTTTAAAGGTTTAAAAAATACTTTCTGGGGATTGATTGTGAAATTTCAATTGTTCTTCCTATACTAACATTGTAATTACACTGCTGGGTGTAGGAAAAAGAAAAATAAAATAAAAAAAATCAGCATGGTTAAGAGATATTGAAGTCCATCAAAAATTACTGAGAGCTTTAGCTCCAGAAAATCTGGGAAGGTTTGCATGAAAAAGTTTAAAAAAAAAAAATTACAAAGAATCAGTAACAACTTAATCCACATTAATTAGGACAGCAACATTATAAGTGCAATTGAGTAGTGGTGTTAAGTGTGAAAGCTTCTTAACATTTTGCTCAGATTTTGTTAAATAATGATGTTCTTAAATAATGTTTCTTTTGACTCACTAAACATTTGTTCATTATACAGGATTACATCTATGAAGCATGGAAGGTAAAAAGTACTTTAAACATTAAACTCTAACACAAAATCTTAATTTGCAAAGACTGAGGTTTTCTTACAATTTTCTTTTTAGAATAATTTCTAAATAACTTATGTATCTTTGAAGTAACTGTTTTTTATTTATGTTCACATTTGTTTTCATGAAAAATTTTGAGCATAATAAAATATTTTCTGGGACTTTATTTCTTTATATCTTTATAGTGGTATATGGTCAGTTTCCAGAGAAATCTTGTCTTTTCTATATAGAGAGAAAATACTTGAAGTCACTATAGGTCATCTTCCTTCCTAAAAAAATAAAATTGCCATGAAAACCAAACCTTTGTGTAACCAGGATATTTTGACAATTCTAATTGCTGCAGATGTTCAAAATTATGATTGCAAGCAGGTGTCAGGCAGGCATAGCAAAATTTTTTTTTTCTTCATTCATTGCATAGGAAAGAATTACAAAAATAAAAGCTAGGAAGATTGATTTTTTTGCTGTCTGTGATTCAGTAATTCACTAAAATTGAAATCTGACATTTGTTGACTTAAGATTAGCAGCAGTCAGGCACAGGGAGAAAACAATGCATTATACAATTTTCTTTCTGACTTATGTTCCTAATCCCTGTAAAATGTCAAATTGAAGGTGAGAAAGAGCAAGTCTCCTGTGCAAGAATGTAACGAGACAAACTCTTGCTGTGTGACCAACTCTTGCCATGAGTACTTGCAGAACATCATTTTTGCTGACAGTGGAGCAGTGGTGTTGTTTTCATGCTGGTAAATCCAAACACACCAAATGAATTCTGGTGACATTTACTGCTCAGGTCTCAGCTTTTCTTCTTCTAGTCTCATGCGTAACGCTCTTCCTGATTCCCTGTTCTGAGGCATCATTCAGTGCAGATGCACTGAAGTGTGCTATTTAGGCAACTTCTTTCAGGCTGGGTCCCTCAAGAATAGCTGCCATACAGCTTGTGCTTCATTGCTTAGTTATAAAATACAGCACACACTGTATGTGGCCAGAAGAAATAAAAAAAAATAGCTAAATAAATAAAAACTGTTATATAACCTCTTGAGACCCCCCCCCCCCCCCTGAACCCCCCCCCCCCCCCATTCCCACCAATTTTTTTGCCAAAGGCAAACAGCCTAATGACAAATAAACTGCCTTGGAAATATGAACATACATTGACATCAGCTAAGTGCTGTCGCAAAATTGATGCAGGTTATGCAGTTCTTATGATCTGCTGGATATTAATGTGTTTTGAAGGCAGGATAGAGCAGTTCACTCAGCAAGTCTGTTTTTTACTTCATCCTACCTTTCTGTTTCCTCATTGTAAAAGAAAAAATCCTTTCTTTCATATTTTTTTCTTTCAAAACCACCTCCAAAAGCAGCATGCTTTTAAATTCCTCTTGCTTGTTTACTTCTTCCTTTTTACACTTAGTATGATTTGGATAGACAACATATTTTCAACAACATTATATGTTTACATGTTAGTGGATGTTTGTGAAAAGGATGATTTGTTTAATGCTGCTCTAAATGCCTTTTCTCCTTTTTGTTGTAAGAACTTAATTTTGGCCAGAAGAGAAGGGGCAAACTTTACAAACCCAGATTTTCTTCAAGTTAGATCCTAGGTTTATGCTGAGAAATCTATTCCAAAAAAGGCAAACTCTTTCCACAGAAATTTGCCTTCCCAAAACCACAGTTATTCATCAGAAAAGGTTTGGATGGAAACACTTCATCCAGTCTCATTTCCTTCTGCATTAACAGCTATCTTCAATGCACAGGTCTTTGAATGCCCTCCAGTTATATCCCTCAAAGATTAGAGATGTACCCCTCCCTAACAGTTGCCTCATTTGCAATTGTCTGATCAGACCTCAGCCCTCAAGCACAAGTTCAGTGTTTCATAACATTAATTTCTTATAGCCAACTTAAAATCGTGGAAAATTGAAGACATTCTGTTGGAGCAGCAATGATATAGCATCCATTACTTGTATATTTTTTATGTTCTTCATTAGCCTATTAGTCTATAAAAACAAAAAAAGAGCAATGAGGAAATATATTTAATGGTGCTTTGGTGTGTTACTCTTCGAGCCAGGTCTTATGAGCTCTCAGAGAAACTCATCACACCCGCGAGAGCTCAGCTACCTGGAACGGCATAAAATTTGCAGGATGGTTTCTGAGGTTGTGTTGGAAACAGAAAAAGGTTTAATAAAAGACAAAATAACAAAGCTTTTACAGAGAAAAACTGAGCCGGGGCAAGAGGTCCTTGCTCCTGCTAAAACACCCCGCAAAAGTGATTATTTCCTTTGTTCTCTTCTTTTTCTAGTGAATTACCTAGGCAGGACCTCTTGGCCTCTGACCAATCTGGCCACCCTCAGGTCTCAGGTGAAATACTGAAGGTCCTATGCGGTGTCTTTTTTACCAAATTAGGGAGAGAAACTTCTGAGTTTTTTGCCTTTTTAAGCAGAGAAAGAATAATTTGGTCACTCCATCAACAGGGGGCATATTCCTACAGTGCTTGCATTTTTCTCTTCCTCATAACCCTTCTTTCAAATTTCTATTTTTATTATTTTAGTGCATCAATTTTATTTAGTGCAAATTTAATATTTACATAATTTTGCAATATGATAGATAACAGAAACTACATAACTCTAATTCTTTGTTGCAGACATCCATCATGAAATTATACACACACTCCTCATTGTGCACTCTTCAATAGGGAGATAGTACAAAATTATAAGATATGCATGACTTTGAATGATGTTTTTACTAGTGGCTAGAGTGATATTCATTGTGGTAATGAAATATTATTTTTAAATACTGTGTTTATGGTGTAAGGTGGTTACTGGCATGTAAGAATGTAAGAATAATAGGGATAAAAATGGCAAGAAGGACAATCTTCATCAATAAATTGATGTATATTTGAGGAAAATGTTTTACTTCTAAATTTAGAGATTTTAAAGCACTTGTTTTCTAAAACAACTATAAGAAATACAGCAAAAGGGAAGAGTAGAAACTGCTGTAGCTAAAGCCAAATGCAGCAAGTGGGATCTGTGGCTCAGTAACCAGCGATGGAATTTTTCAGCAGTATCCAGAAAATTACAGATTCTCTGCAGGTTCCTCAACTTTGTCTCATTCAGATTGGATGGGCATTTTAAAACACAAAAGATTAGACTTTCTATTCCTGACTACTTTTACTTTTTGAGGTATCCACTTCTGCCTCAGTTATCATGTGGTAAGACCTTTATCCTTGATAAAGGTCCCTGGCAAATTTCATGATATTTATGAGTGTATGACTCAGTGAGACTGCATACCCCTGAAAAATAGAGGACAGAATCACACAGAAGATACAGAGGTTTGATCATTTTTCATGCACACAGAGCAGGGAAGAAACATTACACTGAGCAGAAGTGTTTGAACACCATTTTGAACCCAAATGAACTTGTTCTATTGAGTGGTATGAGGTACTACTTTGAGAATTTTAGTGCTTTCATGTGCTTGTGACTGTCTCATGTAGAGGTGGAGCAGAAAAGGTGGATGACCACACACACATTTTCTGAGGTTTCTCTGCAGTGTTAGCAGGCCTTCTGCTAATTGATACCTTTGCTCTTAGTGGCAAGGAGAGTGATTAATCTTTGCCCTGAATTGCTATGGCATGCCCACACCTTTAAATTTCACACACTTTGAGAGTCAGTCCTTCTAAAGAATAGCATTACTCAGGGATCACTCAGGGCTTGTTACATTCAGAATAAAAGTTTCACCAAGAGTTCAAGACTTTTGCTAAGTCTGGACCTCAAGAGACATGAGACTGGCAGGAGAAGTAACTACTGCTGTATGAAATACCATGGCTTGTACAGCCAGAAAAAAAAAAAAAAAAAGAAAAAAAAGAAAAACAGAATTAAAATCCTAGCTTAATGACTGACAGAAAAGAAATACCAAGTCTTGTAAAGGATGAAAAAGGGTAGGCACCATCTGCTACTCTGTGGAGTAGGATTATAAAATACGTCAGTCATGCCATCGATGAGAAAAGCAGAGAAAATGCTGCATGTCACGGCATCTGTTATCAGGTAGAACTTTCAGAGAAGAAAAAAATGCCTCATATAGTGCAGAGAAACTGCTGCTGGTGGTTATATGACTCTCAGCACTCCTGACTGTTCAAACTCTAGATTCCAGGGATATTCTCCATCCTGATGGAGGAGGAAGCATACAGAGAAATGCAAGGGAGATCTAGCATTTATTTTCGTCCTTGTCAATAGAGAAAACATTAAATATTTCTACTGTAAGAATTTATTTATTCCATGTAATGTCAAATCCATCCTATTTCTAAACTAATGGCTTTGTGTAAAAAATTTGAAAGCTCCTTGACTTAAAGGTTTGACAAATGCTGAAAAAGTTATTAATTCTGCATCTACTCAGAGAGGCAGATATTTGACCTCCATGACACTGAAGTTCCTCAGAGAAATGCATTTAACCCAGCAGCAGGGTTTTTGGTAGCATGCTTTTGGCCAAAGAGAGTCTGGCCAAGGTCAGAGGACAGAAGGCCAGGTCTTGTAGTGACCAACAGCTGCATGTGCAGAGAACAGGGCAGATAAAAGGGGCTGGGGTGCTCAGTACAAAGGTGCATGTGAAACCCAGGTGAGTCCTCTTAGTGCTCTAGAAAAGGGTTACATATTTTATGCTTCTTCTGTAAGGCCTGAATCAGTGATGCCGGACTGAGTTAATATTGGAAAAACTAAAAGGTGGAGATAATAATACCAATATCAATCTGGTTTCCTACTGCAGCTGAGTCCTTTGAGGGATGCAATCTGGAATACTTATGTAGGGTGCTTTGTACATATCTTGTCATCTTGTTTTCTAGCCTCCTACTGTGTAGATATCTTTATAAAGACTTTATGATTACATTTTTGAGGTTCCAGAAATATTATTTTACTGAACACTTGTAAGAATGTGGGTTCTCTTCTTCCCTCAGTTCTTAGTGAATGATAAAGATTCATGAGAAGTCAAAGGAAAGGTATTATCCTCACATTTGATTGTCACAGCGACACTGGTTCATGTTGTAAGCTTCATAATCTTGGGAATGCTAAAAGAAGAAAAGGACAATCCTTTAACTGCTTTTTTTTTTCCTGTTGAACATTTTCGTTTTATCTTTCACAAGTTTAGCATATTCAAACCAGAGATCATTTTCCAGAGAAATACCAATCCCTGACAATATTTACAGAATATCTATAATTTTTAGAGATTTAGTTCCATGTGAACCCATGGTAAGAGCACTGCTGATTAGATCCTGGCCCTGCATTGCCATTTATATTGATGTCATGTATCAGAACTCAGAAATATGTTTATCCACATGATCACTGAAGTCCATTTTTCATTAATGTGAGTCAGCAACAGACTTGCAATCATTTGACTCATTGAACAGTGGGTTACATATGTGTTTTGAAATAAGAGATTTGATTGCCTTTTTCTTGACCCTGCCTTTGATCTTTTAAATATCTGATTTTTTTTTGTTTCAATTGCTCTGTACACTTCTGATTCTGTCTGCTACTTCTATAAAAGCAATTTCTACAGTAAACCACACGTAATTTTGACATAGATTCATATAAGCCAATTCAAGAAAAAAATATCATTTCCACATCAATGTAGATTTCTTTATTGATCTTAGTACAATGATACATAAGACCTAAGAGACATTTTAGCATATGAATAAGAAAAAAACTCCTTGTCCCATTCCTAATGAGACAAAAGGTGAAATAATAAAAAAACCTGCCAAAAATTAATAAAGCAATCAAATAAACAATCCTCAAAATGAAAGACCTTTAGAATTTTTTTAAATTTATGTACATGCACTTATATTATGCATGCTTCTATTATATGTATTTCATATATATATATATATATATATATATATATATATATATATATATACATGAAAAAATCTGCAAGGAGAATTTGGCAAATTTACTACTATTCATTCACAAATTGCCAGGAAATTTCTGACTGTACTCTGTGTTTTTCTTGAAAGAGAAAAATATTCTGCCTTTCAGGTCCTAGAAGTACAGCTGGTCAAAAAAAGCTTTCTTTTCAGTAGAAAATGAATCATAATTTATATGGCATTCACTAGGAGGACATAAATATGGAAAGCTAAGTTATCACTTTGAAGAATCTATAATTTGAAAACCATATTTTTTCAGTGACTTGTATCTCAGCAGGAAAGAATATCACATTGAAAAGAAGAATCTCATTCTAACACATTTATTGGACTATATTAGATTTCAAAAAGTATTTTGTTAATTTTATTCTGCAGTGGTATCCTTATATTGTATTGCTTAGATATGCAGATATTTAGAGAAAACAATGCACAAATTGCTTATATTAGAATTCAGCTTTTAGGAAATAAGTTTAGACAGCATCTGCAAAATGAAAATCTAAGGGAATAGGAATTCTGCAATAAATACTGAAGTTTATTGTGAAGAATATAAATTTTGGATGACTGTCACTTTTTCTAGTGAATTAGAATAATAAATGATAATATTTTTTCTATTTGGGAGATAGAAAATGCAGGTGACAATGGAAAATTAATGGGGGAAAAATGTTGAAAAAGAAAACCAAATAGGTTATTGCCTGTATTTTGTATTAAAGATTTGACAACTAATAATGACAGTGTTGGTGATCATGTGGATAAACATGATAATCCCTTAGCAGCATTTTCTAATCCTTTGAACAAATATTAGGACCTGTTTGACAGAAGAAAATAATTCTAAGCAATTATCTACCAGCACAAACGGCAAATTTTGTCTTGACATTTGGAGTTTGAACATTTATTTTGACTTGGCCATGACTGTTGAAGACACCTCCACATTTCTTGTACGTATGCAGAGAAGATACGGGACTGATGGATCCTGCAAGAAAGAAGGAGAATGACTGTTTACAAGGGCATGTAGTGGCAGGACAAGGGGGAATGGATTCGTACTGAAATAAAGTAGGTTTAGATTAGGCAGTAGGAAGAAATTATTTACTATGAGGGTGATGAAGCACTGGAATGGATGAGGTTGCCCAGAGAAGTTGTGGATGCCCCATTTCTGGAATTATTCCAGGTTGGATGGGGCTCTGAGCAACCTGGTCTAGTGAAAGATGCCTCTGCCCATAGCAGGTGTTGAAAATAGATGATCTTTAAAGGTCCCTTCCAACCCAAGCCATTCCATGATTCCATGTATAATTCTCAAAGGCATCTTTCAGAAGCCTTTGCAGAATTAATTATATTCTGCATATTGTTGATTTTGTTAATTTTTTATTATATTTTCCATACCAGGGCAGTGAAAAATAAAAACTGAAACCACAGATATGGTCTTTCCTATGTTGTCTGTGATCAGCTGGGGGACAAATCTTAATACACAGTTACTTGTACTAAATTAACTCATTATAAAAACATATGTATATATATATCATCTAAGAGATATAAAAAACCAGAGAGAGACATTGTAGAGTATTAGGAGGGTAAATAAAGAAATGCATATGAATGTATGCATATGCATATATACACACATTTATTTAGAACATGCAGCCACGTAAATGAAGTGTGGGTCGTGTTGTTCTCAGTACTGAACTTTTTTCCAGTAACAGACAATTTTCCCCACCAATTTATTTCCTATATGAAATTGTTAGATGTGTAGTCAAAGGAAAGGAAATCGACATTGCAGCAAATTACCTTGCTCAGAGTCATGCAGTAAGTTCGTGATTGATTAGTGTTCCCTTTCATAGTCAGACCAGTGATGTGTCCTTTATGTAGCAATCCTTCCTCCCCAGGAATAATAAGAAGGAAAATATCCACAGTTCTGAAGGGCAGTGTTTGAAAATGGACTTGTTTATTTATGGGTTTTGTTAATGAATGCTACCTGTTTTAATTTTTATGATATATGAAGGAAAGGCTGTAAACTGAGTAAAAAAGTTCCAAGCAGTAAGTTGAAAAACTAAATAGAGATGTCAGTCACCTGGAAGTAGGGACTTAAAGTCCAGGTAAGGAGCAAAGGAGAGTAATAAGGACTGGTATCATGGGGATCCCTTAAACAGCCCTCATTTAGAAACTTCATTGTTTTATAAGGAACAATTTGCCTTCAGTGATAATATAAAGAATAATTTGTATCTCCTATAATTTTGCTATCATTATATGCCTTCCTTTTTATACTCTTGATAGATGTTACTAAATTGCCTTTATTTTGCTTAGCTATTATAGACAAGAATCCCTTTAACACTGTTGCAGTTTATTCTAGAAAGTCTTTACAAAGTATTAAAAAAATGAGTATTTTCTGGTCTTTTTTTCTGGAAATTGTATTTCTCAGTTACCAGGAGTACTCATGATGATGGTATGAAATGGTCTTCTCTATTGATTTACTGGTAAGGTTTATGCCATGTTGTGACATTGTAGGGTGTCTCATCACCTGGGTGAATTACACCATTTTTTGGTGAATTGAAGTGCATTGAAACACTTCAAGTGTACTTGAATACACAAGTGTATTGAAATATTCATGTAATGCAGAGCTCTTAGTGGAACAGGACTTACTTTCAAATATTTGGTGGCCTTTCTGATTTAATGTAGGGGGGCTTTTTAGAAATTTTGATAATAAATATTAAAAATAAGATTTTAGAAAAAATTGGATATATGAGGCCATACCAAATATCAAAATGATACCTGCTCCCAAATCAATAATGTTTGATATTTTACTGTATATTTAGAGGATAAAAAAAAAATTAGTCGTTTCAAAGGCACTTTTGCTTTCGTAAGATAGGAAAAGGGCTTAAATTGTTGTGGGTTTATTTTTTCCATAAACAGAACTATTTGCATAGAATATTTAGGAAAACAAGACAACCTCTCAGAGTATTTATCACCCCACTGTTCCTTAATAAAAGATGTGGGAAGATTTGGGGTAGGCAGTTAAGGTCTGTAGGGCACCATAATCTGAGCTGTCAGAAGTAAAGTTATTGTTTTCTCTCTGTTCTTCCCAGTTTATTTTTCCAGGAATGAGCTGAAACTCTCACAACTGTAATTTCTTTCTACCTTTGTAGATAATTTCATTTACAGACACAAACAATATTGGTAGAATTTTTGATTTTATATTGTAAGAAAAAAATAAGTAAATTAAATGTTTATATTAATTTCACTGGATGGACTCTTATGCCAGAAATGGCCTAAATAACTGTTCTTAATTAATTAATTGCCAAGCATCAAGTCATCCACATCTAAGTCAGAAGCTTTACTAGGTCATATGGATGGTCATATTCAGACATATTTATTCGGGGGCATGGGTGCCACTTCACAAGTGGCTCCAAGGGCGGGCAGGCACTGAAGAATTCCTGGGACATACCTTTATACACTATGTACCAATTGTCATCTGATACACAAAAACCACCTCACATTGATAAACTGACATGCTAAGCTACTGACTTCCTGTGAAAGCCCAAAGCAGTTCTAGAAAGCTGGAAGTTGTCCCATTTCTATGATGCAGGGTTTAGTTGCTCCCTGAACGTACTGCAGAGGTTAAAGAAGATGGTCATGGCTTCTTCAAATCTTTACTAGTAATACAAGGTCCACTTTGAATCACAAACATATGCTCTGAGGAGAATGAATATCTACTATCAGCAAAGATTTGTGGTTATGACTTTGCACTGACAAGTGACTCTTTTCAAATTCCTGACATTCCTGTGAGTGTGTAAATTTGTACACAATTCTTCTGTTTGGCCCAGACTAAATGGGTGGACCTTTGTTTTTATTTTTGTTTTTTGAGAACTGAGAATATTTTCTATAAGAAGGAATGAGATAGTAGAGGGATTGTGCACTTCAGCTGAGGTACTCAGAATATACAGCAAAGAGGAAAGTAAACATCACCTGTCTGGCAAGTTCATGACAGCACTGAGGTACCTCTATGTATACAGTCTGTTGTAAAGTTTACCAAAACTTCCATTTTTGTGGGAGCCCCTTGCCAGACACTTGTCTTATGTATACAAAAGAAATTGACAGCATTATCCCAAAACTAGTTTGACTTTTTCCTATGGATTTCTGCAACCACTAGTTGAAGATGCAGTGATCTTCTTGCAGGTGGAGGCTATGGATAGTATATAACAAGACTCCAGAGGAAATGAACACAAATATTTTCCTCTTTCAGTAACTGCCTATAGTGTGGAGATGATTTTTTAGAACCACCACTGATTATCAGTAAACGAAAATAAGCTGGAAGTGGAGACAGCGTATGCCCTGAAATAAATGAATTGCTTACAATGGGCAGTATAGCAAACTGACTGTGATTTTTATATTGATTCACTCAAAGCTTTTTATGGTTAATAAGCTGAGAATGACAACTACAAGGAATGTTATTCATATAATTAATGGTGATATAGAGAGTCTTTATCCATAATTATATTTGTGTTAAACCCTCCCAAGCAGTATTGAACAAAGAACTGAAGGCTGTGTTTGAGCAAAATTGTATTGATTTAAACCCCAATTGTATCTTTGTCAGAGGTCAGTGTTAGTTCTTCACTGCTTTATAGTTGTATTACAGATTTTTTTTCTGTTGTTCTCTGCATAAGTTTGCACTGTTACTATGTCTACACAAAACAAAAAATAGATGAAGCCCAAAAGCCCTGACTAAAGCTATATAAAACTAAATCTGTATAAATTAGGATAGGTTCTGAAATAAAAAGTCCATAAGAAGGACTTATGTCTTCAGTGTGTCTGAGAATATAATGAGAAGTGATTTCCTCACTCTCTAAAGGAGTACATCTAAAGCACAACTAAATTTAATTTGGATAAAATAGTGTTCAGGCTCACTAAATACTAACCCAAAGTAGATGAATGCTTAAAACAGGGAATTATCTTGGCATCTGTGAAGCAATTACTTGGTCTGCAATGAACTTTCAGTCGCATGTTGAGAAAGGTCTCTATTCTCAGTACTCTTCTGGCAATATGGAGGATTATATAGCTCTCCTACCTAACAAGGCTGACAAATACTATTGCAAAATATTAAATTGTGAAATATTAGGGCAAGGACAACTTAGGATTAGAGCTTTGTACAGTCTCAAAAATGCACTAGAAAATGTTCAACACATTTTGAGAACAATAAGAATGTTCTGAATGTCTTTGCTGCTTACATGCAGTGACGCTTTTACATTATATCCTGCACAATTGAAAGGATTATATATTCAAGGATTTTCAGTATGTGTTTTTGAATGCTTACATTGTAGTGAGTGAGGAAGAATAATTTAATTTTAGATATGTATGTATATATTTATTTATTGATTTACTTAATCACTTGAATACTATGTAAGCCTATTGCAATGTGGCAAATAAGATGGTTTCCCTCCCACCAAAGATTTTCTGTATATAATGATATGTAACTTATTCTGTATATAAGTCTGTACATAAGAATATGTAACCTAGCTTCACCCATTGGAATTCCACCTTCCATGCTGAATTTTATAACAGTGACTTCCATAAGTTGCAAGGCAAAGAAACAAGCGTGGAACTCCTGAGAAGATGACATTTCTTTACCGAAAATACTAACTTTCATCAGCAAAAAGTACCCATGCTTACTAAAAGGTAGTGTTCTAAGCCTGAGGGAGAAGCAATAAAGACATAAGTAAGCCCAAGTAGTACATTTAAAAGTGGAAAAATAGTACTACTTGTTACCTGTAGCCTGTAGAATAAGGTTTTCTATGCACTGTTCTTCATGATACCAGAATTTACTTGCCCTTTTTGTTTCACTTGGACTAGTTAAGATGCCTGGGGAAAAAAAAAATAAGGAACTGAAAATACCCTCAATAACTTCTGTGTTTGTGGGGTTAATTAGGTCTGTGTAGTACTTATGTCTAAGGACATTTCATAGAGATATGGAGTAATAAAAGCTATCACATTTGTAAAATTAGACATTTATTGAATAAAGTTATATTTGTTCTACTTCCAAAAGAAGGCCAGAGGACCTAATAAAACTGATCTCTTTAAATATACTATGAATAATTAACTACTCATATCAGTCTGCTACCTCTTTGCATATTTTGATATTAATACTTGTTTAAAGCCAAACATTATTTGACCCAAACTATATACTGCTTGATATTGAAAACACAAAGGAAACATAATCTGTATATAAAGAAATGAATCAAAATGCTTGTACTTTGGAACAATTGCTTTTTTGATATTGCCTCCTCTATCATAAATGTGAAAGGTGTGGTTTATAGAAGATAAAGTACTGAAACAAACAATATATAATGAAAAAACCACACATGCAGAAAAAAAAAACATCATTGGCAGGAAAGCATATTAATCACACACACAAGCAGGCACATATATAGAAAGTAGTTTGAAACCAATGTGTTGAGTTGGACCAAATTTTCTACAAATTATGAAAAACAAAATAAATCCGTATTCTTTAAAGGGGCAAAATATGCAAACATAGTTATTAGGGAGATACCATTTTGTCTTTAACTGTATTCTCTTTATCTCTCTATGTTTTCTACTTTGGGAACCTCAAGTGATATCATGCGGGCAAAATCAGCAATGAATAATGTACTTTTTACGCAGTTCTTTCCTTTGAAGAATCCAATGTTGAAATATTAATTAGTTTTCTGTGTAAGTCCTAGATAGCTTTTCCTCAGCAAAGCCTTTACAGAACAAGGGAAAAGACGATTTATCCCCCACCACCCTAAAACTCTAAGTAAAACAGGCAGTAAATACCATCAACATATTTTAAACTAAGTAAAAAAAATCATATGATTAAGTCCAAGTAGAATTTCAGTCTGCAAATACTCACCAGTCTCTGTGCCTCCTATGTAAGGTGAAGATTCATTTCTGGGCTAATTTCTGTTCCGGTGTTTGGAATTAGAAAAAACCTTGCTTGCAGGGTTGGCTTTTTTATGAGTTACACACAACTCAAATGCTAAATATTTCCATTACTTCTAATCTTTTTCTGTGATACACACAATGCAAAGTACGAAGAAAAATTATTAAATCTGTATATTAACTCTTACTAAAATAGCACTGGTAAATATTTTAAAATTTCATCCACATCAGATTGGAAATGTACATATGTGCCCACCCATTCCTAAAGATTTTGACAGAAATTGAAAACTGTGCAAGCATTATGAAGGGATGACGGAGGTTTAATTTCTTATAAATAAGAGCTAAATATTTTGTTTGCTTCTGGATATTTCCTTTTAAATATTGATATTGTTGAATCTGGATGGATTTGCTTCTGAAAAGTCAAAGTCTCAGTGAAGGCAAGAAAAAAATCCAGAATTGTAATTTCATGTTGATTTCTTGGTCTGTATTATGCAGTCAACAGGAAAAAACTAAGAGTTAATAGTCTTCATAGTTCAAGACTGTTTTTTAATTTTTATTATTATCTAGTACCTGAATTAAGTCTGACAAGATTCTATATGCTTTTGAATTCATTGCATATTTCAAATGGCTTAATTGTTATTGAGTCTTTTTTCATGAATTTACTGTCTTGATGCTAAACTGTTGGATGCTTTTCATCAGGTATTACATAACTATCAAAATTGTATAAATATATAAAAATGCAGTAATGTGAGAAGTATTCTTTTAAAATATGCTGGTTTAAAATCCTTAAGAACCTTCAGAAAAGCTGTATTTTCAGCATCAGAAGATCTATAGCTTTTTAAATTTGCCAGAGCCTCTTTTAGATGAAGTTGGCTTTTTAAAGCATGCATTTAAATATCTATGAATATTACATGCTATGCAGATTTCATTAGCGTTATTTTATTTTACTTAAGCAGGAAAACATTGCCATTTTTATCTGACATGTTTTGGTTTAACTACACACTTATGCAAGCATTTGCAAAGGCAGAAAAGCAGTCGTCCTAATTGAACTCTCAGAATGGGATGCACTTTGAAAACATGAGTGTGTGTGCTTGGCAGGTTGCTGAAACAGGGAAATGTCATCCCTGTAATTTGCATTTAGTGCCATACCACTCTCCTTAAGCACAATTCTGTACTGTTGTGTCTCAGCTCAGTCAGATGTCAAACAAAAAAATGAAGGAGAGGAGAGGAGAGGAGAGGAGAAGAGGCATAACCTGGGCTTCCAGTGTCTATATTGTAATGGTCTCCTGCTATCCCAAATAAGATTAAGGACAGTTATTATGATGTAGACACCGCAGATGTCGAGAAGTTTGATTTCTGAAAAATGGATTGGAAGACATGTTCTAAGCTCTTCAGTAAATTCTTATATATTCTATTCGGTCCTAGATTTGGCATGATTTGAAGAGGGAGGAAATGAATTACTTTCTAGCAAGTAATAAAATAAAATAAAATAAAATAAAATAAAATAAAATAAAATTAAGTGCTTAAAGAGATTCAGTCTTTAAGCCAACAGATTCTGTTATTTGAAATGTAAGTGGTGAGAAATAAGTCACTGCAGAAACCACTTTATTCTTGCCAATACCCAATTAGACCTTTGGAATAACTTGTTCTCAGTTTGGCTTCTGGTCAGTTACAGAGGATGCACTTTGAGTACTTTTTGTTTCTTTACGATTGCCTTTTGTATATAAAAATGTTTGTTTTGTTTTTTCCCCCACAGGATTCCATGTGGTGAGGGAAGAAGTTATTAGCTCCACTTTCTAAAATGATTGCCTATTTAAAACCATTTAGAAGCCATAGGCATTTTGTTGAAATTCTATGCAGTGCATTCATATTAACTTTGACAAACTTAAAGAATTATTTGAGAACTAGGAAAAGGTTGGGGGGCAGTGCATTAAAAAAAAAATCTTTTCATGGTTTCTCTGCCCTAATTTAACTATTATTTAAAATATCCTCTGGCAGCATTTGTAACATTAATTGTCTAATGATTTTCTCATATTTAAACCATGGTAATTAAATTGTGCAGAGAGTATTTCTTATTCCTGCTGCAATAAAATGTTTTCACTTGATTGAAGCTGAACTTTAATTTGGCCTTTATGTTGTAAGGGAAAAAAAGCCACAGGACTGCTGGGAGCAAATGGATCAATTAAACAATGTTCTTTTGTAATGAGGGTTACATCATTCTGCCAGTGATAAAAATCTGTAACTGAAGCTGTCACTAATGATATATGCCATCTTAGTCCCACGATGCTAACCTATCAGGAGGCAACTATAAGGCTTAACTTTCTATTGATCCTTGCATGTTCTGTTACAGAAGTCAGTAAAAAAAAAAAAAAAAGGAAAAATCAGCTGGTTATAAAATATTAACTTTATGATCAGAGGCTACCAGAGGCTGAGAACAGCAATACAATTATTGGAATGGAAATACATTTTTGGGGCTTGGAGCAACAGCCTCCACTCTAGGAAGCCTGTTTCAGTATGTGAACACCCTCCAAAAGTAGTGAAGAACCATTCCCATGCATCCTAGCACTGGATCCTAGGGAGAAGATCTCAGCACCTCCCTCTCCAGTTCCTCTCCTCAAGAAGCTGCAGAGAGCAGCGAGATCTCCCCTGAGCCTCCTTTTCTCCAAACTAGACAAGACAAATTTCCACTCCTCACAATTCCTGACTTTCAGCCCTTTCACCTGTTGCTTTCCACTGGATGCTTTCAAGGACCTTCACAACCTTCTTAAATTGTGTGCCCCAGAACTGCACACAGTGCTAAAGAAGAGGCTATGCCAGTCTGGAATACAGGGGGATAATCACACCTTTTGACTGGTCAAGCAAAAAAAGGTCAAGCAAATCTGAACAAGCAAAGAAAAGGAAACCCATAAATTCATTCGCTATTTCTTATGCAGTGTCAGGCAGGGGTACTTTGTGGAAAGAAAGTCCTCAGCACACATAATGGTTACTGGAAAGACAAAACTGGAAAATAAAACCTGGGGACTCCTTCTATGCAAGTCTTTGATCTGTCCAATCTCTACAAAGACATGAATGTCCTTATATTAATTAAGAATTAATAAATAATTAATAATATTAATATTATTAGTGCCCACTGCTTTGGCTTTGCTGAGAGAAAAAGTATGCACTCAGGATTACAAATACATTTGGGAAGTGCAGTTATTTTGGATTTGAGGAAAGGACAGCAAAGCAATTAATGTGTTTGCTCATCAAAGCAACCAAAACCAAAACCAACAACAAAAATCTGCTATTGCATACCATCATGGTTTAACCTCACCTGGCAAATAAGGATCCCTGATCTCCCTCATCCCTCCAGTGGAGGATGGAGAATAGTAAATCAAATGTAAAACATCAGAGGTTGAGATAAAACCGGTTAATAATGAAAACAAAATAAAATACATTACCACTACTAATAATTGTAATGAAAAGGAGACAAGGAGAGAAGAGTAAAACCCTAGAAAAACAAGTGATACACAACACAATTGCTCATCACCCACTGACCAACATCCAGTCCACCCCTGAACAGCAACAGCAGCTCCCAGCCATCTCTTCCCAGTTTATAGAGGGAACATGATATTCTGTGGTGTGGAATATCCCCTTGGCCAGGGCAGGCCAGCTAGCCTGGCTGTGCTTTCCTTCAGGTTCTTATGCAGCTGCTCACTGGCAGAGCATGACGCAGTGAAAAAAGCTTTATTTAGAGTAAGCACCACTGAACAACTACCAAAATGTCAGTGTGTCATCAGCATGATTCTCTCTGTATATACTAAATAAACAACACAGCACTTTAGCAGCTAGTGGGAAAAAAAATTAACTTAATATCAGGTAAAATCAGGACACATACCTTCCCAGAATACCTCAGGATTGCCTCAAGGGTAGATTTGATCCTTTAAAAGTATTGCAAAACTGAGTCCTCCAATGATTTCTGTACAAGGAAGGGGATCTCTGTTCACAGACCCGCATTCTCAGAGATGGATGAATGTTAGTGCTGACAGACATGAGAGACAAAATTTGGATATGAGGTAATCTTATCTCTACATGGAGAGGACAGAGGAATATATTTCTCTTTTGCTGGGTAAATGCTATCATATTAATTGCTGACAATACATCCATTCCTTAATATTTCTGTTGTTCTGTTGTTTATATAATTGAAACATTCTGCAAAACCAACAAAATAAAACAGGAGATATCACAGGCTGGTAATTACAATTCAGTCTAGTCACTATTTCCTCATTTTACTTCAGATGCCAAATGTAATTTAACCCATTCAAAAGCAAGAATGAGTCCTTTAAATTTTGTTCTTCAGTGTTTTTTCTTCCTTTTTATCTCTTTTCTCTCAAGGTGACATTAAAAATTGTTACAGATAGTAACAATTTTATGCCCTAAATTTTTTTTATGCCCTAAATTTTATACAACAATTTTTGCATGTAACATTCAAATCTTATTTATAGTCAGAGAAAGAGCACATTATGTATACATAATCACAAGAATTTATTGCTAGTGTAACTAATATCTTGAAAGTCTCAGTATTATTAGTTCAAATCTATTCCTTATAGGAAAAGAAAGAGTAATCATGTGGTTTAGAAATTACAGTTATATATTATATAATTAAGTTGTATGAACCATGTTTTTTTGGCAGTTATGTTCACCTTCCTATGCTCCTCTGGGTGGCTTCACTCTGGTGCTGGTGATCAATGCCTATGTTAGCAGCTAATTGTCAGCATGCAAGTCCTTTGCCAGGAGAAATATGATATTTATGTTGATGGTTTCTTATTCCTCACTCTGGGATCTACTTTGTATAAGTTTTAATATATTTATTAACATACATGTATACATTTTTTTTTGCTTCCTTCATTGGTCCACAGCTTCTCTTTGCATCCAAATTTACTCTATATGGTACCCATTAAGCATTAGACACCATTTCTTTGAACCCTTTGTTAAACCTAAAATCAGCTTTATCAAGCTCCAGTTTTCCATGTGTCTTTGAGTATTTTGCAGAGGTTTGCAGCTGTGAGTTCTACAGTGCCAGAAATACAAAGCTGAGTGTTTATTATAATTAATAATAGTACACAACAATTTGGAGCACAATGGAATTGGTATTAAAAATGGAGGAAGGTAAGAGAAAATCTAAAAAGGAGGGAAGGAAGGAAGGAAGGAAGGAAGGAAACTGACTTGAAGTTCAAGCCAAACCGTAAGCATTTCTAAGGCTCAAAGGAATATTTTCCATTTTGCATTCCTTCAGATTTCTCTTTTGTAAGACTACAGACCCCATCAGTGAACAGATATCTCTGAGAATTTCTGAAGAGCTGTCAGTACCATCAGTATTTATTTTAGTTGGCTGGATAAGTCTTACAAAACATCAGTGAATCAGGCTTTTAAAATGTTATGTGCTGTGATTTGTGTACACCATCTGAAATATCAGTCTTTATCATTTGAAGAGGTGTCCTTGCCCACAAGAGAAGAAACTGCCATAAAGCTTTTCCTTACTATTGCGGTTTTAAGTAGAAAATGTATTGCTATGTACATAGAACACATTTGAGTAAAAGTTGCCCTTGGGACTTCAAATCTTTATAATTTCCATATTATTATCACTTCAAGGGGTTCAATCATAACAATGTCTTAGCACAGCATTGTGGTTTGTTTTAAAATATTTGCTCATCCTGCTTTGAGATAGGCAACTAACTCTCACTGTTGAGAACTTATGAATTAAAAAAGGCTGGACTGGGTCAGATTTTGAGTAGAAAACCTCTTTCTGTAGTTTTCAGTAAGACGGAAAAAAGCCCTGCAGTGCTTTACAAAGTGGGATCATGATACAGCATTGATAAAAATTTGCATTACATCTGTAAGAAGATTAAATATAATTTATTTCATTATGAAGTACAGAATATAGAAAAATATATTTTTTAACTTATGAAACAAGATTAATATATAATCTATTATAATACTTTGTATTTTAAATTTTTTTGTATCTGTAATTATTAGTATATTTCATGTATGGCAAACACTTGAGTTTAAATTTCTCCCTTGCTTATTGGCATGAAAAATACATCCTTACATCCCTTTTTTTTACTTGTCTTTGCTTGAGGCTGTGCCTGCTACTTACAAAGACTATCAAAGAAAAATGGTGACTGAGATTCAGACTGTACTGAGCTAGAGGGATACATCATTCTTTTAAAGTTTACTTTAGAACTTTTAAGTAAAGTATTTTTTAAAAAAAATCAGTCCGTTTCAGTCATCTTTAATACATGAAACAGCATTTGAATTTTGCCAGTGAGTTTATGTTTAGTTTTCTACAAGATTTGCAAAAGGCCTCTCAAAGAGGAGAGGAACAAAGAGCCTTTAAAGTCCAATAGCAACCTGGAATGATTTTAAGGTTGAAGTGGAATATATAATTTTTCTTTGTCAATTTTTTGCAAAGAAGTAGTATTTTGGGATGCAAAATGTTTCACTTGCTGTATAGTTTCTCAGAGAATCCATAAAGTTTAATAAAATATTAGTTTGGTCATTATAAGAATCAATTGAAAGTTTAAAAAATTCATTTCTTCCACAACACAAGGAAAAAAAAAAGCGAAACCAGAATTTTTTGGCACTGGATTATGGAAACCAACACTAGGGTGTATCTACACTGGTGTATCTACATTTTGGTTGTGGACAAATGCTCTTCATTCCACCACAATTTAATAGTTTGAATCTCCTCTATCAATTCCCGGTTTATAGTGAAGGAGCATCACCATATTTCCTTTTTGGGTATCCACCTTTGTTACCTACTGGCAAGGATGGTGGAATTTCCCAGTTATCTGGTTGCTCTTGTATTTTTCTTTGGCATTACATGCTGCAATAAGAAGAAAAGCTTGAGTCATACCTATGCACTTTTGCAGAGGTTGCAACAACTTCTATCCTGTGCTCTCCAAATCTCATCCAGGGGTCAAACTCCATCACATCTCCTTTTCTTTACACACCCATGTGAGCCCACAAAAAGGAAAGGGAATGTGAGGGAAATGTTTGTTTGAGACCATTATGAAATAACCTTCTCCCCAAAACATTTTGATAAATTCCCATCCCATTATACTACTTGCTTAACTAGTTAACACTTGAATTTTGGTGAAATTAGAGCAGTTTTTATTCATTAAGTTTCTGGTAAATGCTAAGAAATTTGGAACACTGTTTTGAGTGACAGCACTTTTCTTGAAAGAAACAATGCTATTTTATATAGCACTTCATATCTGAGAAAAAAATCACCTGTATTAAAAATGTATAATGAGTCTTTCTAACTTATGTTATTGAAATTTGAAGAGTGTGTGTAACATTTTTTCTTATTTTTATCTTATAAAATAATTTTGTGAAGTTGAGATTTTGTGTTCTACTGGTGTAAAAAACCCTCTGAGAATTGATATGTTGTACTTTGCCTCAAAGAAATTTTTTATGGCTCTCAAAAGTAAGCTGAAATACTTTCATCAACCTTGTTATTTTTTGGAAGCAGGTGTTTCAAAAACCATAACTAGAATCCACATTAAATGCTTTGTTTCTTGAACCTAGCCAACAAAAGAACGAGTCATCCCTGCCAATCTACTGATTTCTTGCCTGTGAGAAAATGTATTTTCCAAAAACATCTGTGCCACTATCATAAAGGAATAATAAAGTGTTAGAAAAGAACTAGAGCTTTTTCTTTCAAGAATTCCACAAAGAAAACATTCTCCAAAATGAAATCCAGATATCACATTGTCCCTTTACCTCTTTCATGTATGAGATGTAAAGGAAAAAAATTAAATCTGCCAGTTGTTTCAGTAGAGGACACAGTTCTTTAAAGTGCTGAGTACCAGCTGAAAGCAAAGGCAAGTGCATATAATTCTTTTGGGATGTCAGCAAAACTTTGACAATGGTTAGCATTTATGAAAGAAAATGACCTAGTTTTTCCTCCCATGGCAGAATGCAGAGATCACTCTTTCCACGCATGCCTGATAATATGAAAGTCAATGTAAATAAAAATCCAAGTTGAAATCTTGTCCCCGTGTGTATTAGAGGACAGGTTAGAGAAGGTTGAATATGGTCCTGTTGTTATTCTGAATAACCCCTGAACACTTATTATTGTAGTATCCTTGCCAGGGGTTGCATTTGACTCTTATACACCTTAGACATATGAAATATTTTGCCCTCATAGTTCAGTTGATGGATTTCTGCCCTAATATTAAATCCTGGTTAATGAATTGAACATTTTATTACATTACTGCCTAGATCCCACTTACCCACTCACTTTTTTATAAGCTCAAGTGGAGCAATCACAACAAAGGATTCAGCCAATGAAACTGGCTGGTAAGAGCCTTGAGAATCTGCATTTCTCACTTTTTTTTTTTTTTTAAGTGTATCATATTTTGTTATTCATGCTGACATTTATGACTTTAAAGCTAGCACTTTCTTTTTGTTTGTTTTTTAGGCTTACAAAAAGTAAAGAATTAGCCTGCTGAAAGATACCCAATTGAAAACAAAGTTTTCCTTTTGTAAAAGCCACAGGATTTAGCAAATTTGGTTTAAATAAAACCTACAGTACAGCAAACCAGAGTCCTCCTACTACACTGGAAGACAGATATGGTTTTCCTCATAATCTTTTTTTTTCTTTATGTTTTGTCTGTTAGTACATAAATCTATTCCTTATTATTTATTTTTCATGCTATACACATAATAAGACCTTTAGAAATGAATGGTATTTTGAATATGTTGAAGCTTCCTGCATTTCATTTTCTGGATTTTGCTTCAGTTCTTGTGAGAAACATGCTTTGGGCATTTAATAAGTCTCTGTGTCCCATACCTGATATGCCATATGTGCTTGCCTGCAGGCCTTTAATTTACAGCAAGGTATCCTGCTAATGAAATCTCTTTCTACATTGTTTCTCTTTCCTTAATAATCCACCCAGGTATTGCTATAGTGCTTGTCAAAAAAAAAAAATACCCCTAACTCTAGTACTAAATTTGCTGCAAGAATATGAGCTCAGAAGTAGGAATTCAAAACTTGCTTACACATGTAGTTGTTATATCCCCTCAATACAGGGTTGTCTTAAGTTGATTGACAATAAAAATTTAAATTAAGAACATTTTATTTTTTATCTGTTTTTTCTTTATATATTATTCCACTGTTTCATTTAATCTGTACACTGCTTAACAACTTCTTCTTTTCCCTATTGTGCCTTTAAAATGTTGCTCTATAAAACATACTTTTTTTCCCCCTTTCATCTCCCTTATTTCTCTGTTTTAATTAGTGAAAACTTAACTTCAACAAACTTTCTTCAAGGTTACCCTGATGTGAAGGAAAGTGGTCTCATTTTCCTTGCAGAAAGGCTAATTATTCAAAGCTTCAGAGATCTTGTTACTCTGCCTATACAAATGTTGAACCCGTAGGAGATTCTTAATCTGAGAAGTACCTCAGCAATTGCCACTTCTGTTGTTCTCGTGATTGAACTCTTGGGAAGAGACTGCCTCCAAGCAATATAAATATGCATTTTTAATAATACTTATAAAAAGAGATCTGGAGGAGCCAAGAATAAGCCAAAAAAAAAGGTATGTTTTTCCATTATATCACTTTGAATGGTCCCATTATATTTTAGTTATTGCACTTGAGACATTTAATTCAAGCAAGTGATTACAGAGTGATCAAGTGCCTCCTTTTAATTAAAGCTTCAATAATAGTTCCATTAGTAGCCTGTATGTCTTCTTTCTTCCTCTCCGGCCTCCCTCCCTTTCTTCTTCTTTTTACCTCTGGCTATTTTTTTTTTTTTTTTTTTACAGATGAACTTTTAAAGGGAATTAAAACTATCCTGAAAGTATGAATAAAACTGATCAAGTTGTTCCCCAGAGGGTGATTCAGAATTTCTGTTTTTAAATGGATTCCAGGCAGGTAATTCTTTTCCCTGTGAGTACTACTGATAATCAATTTTCTGTGGGGGAAGTAAAAATAACAATGCATGTTTATCCTCAATTCCTCCAAAAAACTGACTTTTGTTTTGCATACAGCCATACAAATGATAGTTTTTTCACATGGGTTAGTTCATGTCAAATGTGCTCCCTAAGCACAGGGGGAGTGGAAGGGGACAAAGACATCCAGAATTAGGGTTAAACTGCTCATCCAGGTTCTCTAGTTTCTGTCCCACAGATGTTACACAGACTTTTATTGTCCTGATACGTAAACTCATGCTACATTAATGCTGAAACTGATGACTCATCATCCTCAGTTCTGGTAAGAATTTAGAAGCTGGGGCCAGTTCATACTGAGAATGTCATGAAGTAGCATGGCTGAAAGTTCAGAGGTAAATCCTGAGGCTTATTGACAGGCTGGTTAAGAAGACTCGAAACTGAAGGCAATATTTTTCCCACATTTTATCAAATAACTCTCTCCTGACATGTTTTTATTTCTCCAACGCATTTAGTCACTACATTTACTGCACTTCTTCTTTCCAGATCATAGTATTATTTTGTAGAGGTTAAAGGGAAAATTAAGAGGATAAAGAACACAGATTTAAAATGCTCAGAGAGGATCTAATTGGGAGTTCTTTCCTGCAGAGATATGAACTGCATGGGAGAGAGATTGATCTGTAGTGCGACTTTGTAAACTGCTTTCAAAAGCAACCACTATCAAAAGGCATTCTCTGTTGCAGAATGGATAAGTTCTTAAATTATTGACTTAGAAAACTTTTCCTGTCTCAAGCCTTTTTTGTCTTTCTAAACAGTTGAGCTTGTTTGGTGTTTTTTTTTTTTTTTTTTTTTTTGGGGGGTTTTTTTTGTTTGGTTTTTTTTTTTTTTTGGTTTTGTTTTTTTTTTTTTGTGTTTTGTTTCTCTCACATGAAGTGACTGGGATCAAGTTTACTGCAGAACACTTGAGGGAGTTTGAGAGTAAGGACCTTCCCCAAGCTTTACAGCAGTTTTAGGAGAACCAGAAGATCTGATGCCTTATTCAGAAGGAATATAGTTGTATAAAAATATTCACATTTAATACTGTATATTTCTTCAAGTCATGAATATTTTTGGTATTATGGTCCTTTTATAGCATTTGTATTATGGTCATGTATTTGTTTGCTTGACATTCTTGGAATTTTAAAGAGAACAGGATAACACAAGATAAAGTCATTGATTTCTCTAATCTGCTGGTCCTAAACTTGCCATTTTGAAGCAAAGAGCTTCATGTATATTTGATAATTGAAGCTGAGCAGCAGGACACTGCATGGGATGTGTGAGCTCTTATTTCACTCCCACATTGTCAAGTGATCCCTTGTGCCAAGCTGATGGCTCAGAAGAAGCCTACTCTCCTAACTGCATAAACAGGAATTGGCTGTTTGTAAGGGGATATGCAAAACACTGTTTGCTTGTTATTGACATTTCTCTTCCTGCAGCACATTTCAAGAAAGGTCATTCCTTCTGTTCCTTCTGTTTCTTCTATTGATGATTCAAATTACACTTAGTGTTCTGAATAGAAATACAATGCCATTAACACCCTATGGTGCTAACCTTTATTTTAATGAAATATTAATTCCTGAAAACTAGCAAGCTGCTGAGGGGGGTGGCGTGGGGATAGGTGGGCTGGCATGTATAAATTAGGTTGGTTGAAGCTAAAGGGACAGGAATAGAGTGGCTGCATGTGGCAGCCTTGAATCAGTCCTTCTTTTCTGGGTATTTAGGTGGATTTAAATAATAAGTGATTCCTAGGAAGCGTTTTGGCAGACAATTTATTCATCCTCTCTCACATTAATTGCCTTTAAATATTAAGTTTTCTTTGAGACTAAGATCTGCAGAACAAGAACCAAGTCTTTATATGTTCCCTCACAGCGGCCAGTGGAGTTCTGCATATTTTTAAGTCTGAGTATTTTATAGAATGAACATTAATTAAAACAGATACTTGATCTTCCCTGACTCTTTCCAACAGTCTGGAAATTGGGGGTTTTAAAGATAAAACAATTATATTGTTAATTATTTTAGTGGGAAAAAATGTGCCCTACATCTTCTGCTCTTGCAGATGATGTTGAATATCCTGTCACTATAATTTACCAAAACTGTCATCAATGAATATGTAGTCAGATATAGGTGGGGAAGTGGTAGGCAAGTGGACATGTAAATGTGTGTGAGACAAAGACAGAACACTCATGTGAAGCTAAGGTGGAAGGAAATAAAAAGAATAGTTTTGGGGAGATAACTTTGCCTCTTCGCAGAAACAAAACTGACTCTGTACAAGAAGAGTGGACAGACTTGTTCATTCTTTGCCCTCTTGAAAAGTAAAATCCTTCAGTATCCTATGTTTTGACACCCTGCCATTATTTTGTACTTGAACTATGCTGTGCTGTAGGTCTTGAGGAAAACTGCAGCTTAATACCTTCAAAAGAATCTAATCAATAATGGTAAAGGAATATAGTCATCACCTTTTTGCTTTTAGAATGAAACTTCATAGAATTATGATTAGGATTATAAAATGTCATTGCCTATGGTAGTACAGGACAAATCATTACTGATGAACAAAATCTTTTTAAGAGAATATTAAATTTTCTGTAGTTCTTGCCTACATATCTCCAACTTCTCAAATCTCTTTTGGGAAATTGTCAGAGTAGAGTTCAAAGCTGCTTGGTTATGCACATTGAAATTTTATTATTTGAAAAGATTTGTCTAATCCACACAATAGGTATACTTTTAAATTAATAATATTGTAATTTGCTGTATAGAAAAAAATGGTAAAACACCTGCTACTTTATATCCTGTTTGCATTTTGCTTTTTTTTCAGATAGATGTTTGGAATAGAAAAATAAAATTTATAAATTCTTCATATCTGTAAATATTATCAAATATAGCATAAAATATCTCTTTTTTGTACATTAAAGCAGATGAAATATATCTAGTCACCTATTAGTAGTCTATTGTATTTATTTTAAAGCTCAAAAAAAAAAAAAGACAAAATCATTCTTATTTAGAATAGAAAACTCCAAACCATCATTTTTTCAAGTTAAAAATGCTTAGATGGAAGCAATGAGGCAGTAAATTCAATTGTATCAGGTTTTGACCAGCGCGGTGGGTGTATCAGGTTTAGCCTCCTATTTGGAAGATGTACAAAGTTACTCTGGTGAAGACAGAGGTATTTTTGCAGGTTTGTCAAGACTGTGTTAGTGCTTTTGATGTTTTTCATAGGTTTGACAAGCATTTATGGTGTGCAAACTGATAAGAGTGTTGCCTTTCTGTCAGCTGAGTTGGAACCAGTACAAATGATTACCAGCACATCCACCCTGGCAGGAAAAAATGTCTGTAGAAAACAGAAAGCAACATAAAAAGCTTTCTTCAATTAACAACTTCCAGAGGAGAGAAACTTGATCTTCAATACCAGCTTTTCCCTTAACGTTTCAAGTATATTGTTTTTTAGGACAATCATGTAAAGTGATGGTTCAGAACATTTCTGACTAAGGATCTTCTAGGAGGGCTGGTACTTGCAGGTCCTTGGAGTTTCAATACACTGCACATCTTTCTACTCCTCCACAATTTATTTTAAGAAACATCATGAGGAACCTTAAGCCCTCTGTATATATCATTTTTGTTCTCCCACATGCATTCAAAGTTGTTGTGTTGGGCCTTTGACATAAATTAGACAAGTGTCTTTCATTCAGGTTTTATGATTATGTCTTCTTTAAACTTGACCTGTGTCTACTTTCCCTGCACACATCTGGTTATGAATTATATTTGCTTCCCTGAAGAGACTTTAAGTAAAGTGCTTTTTCTTTCATTTTCAAGCTCTCTTCTATTTTGTTCCTTTTACAGACAAATAAAATCAGATGTTACCATATTTTGAATACCAGCAGTGAAAGCCCACATATTTTTCTTGAAATGGAAACAATTTCTGCATGTTTTTCTCTTTTGGATTAAAAACCTTCAAAATATTTTCCAAATTTGAATATATATATATGTATGTATTACTTTTAAACTGCAAATTTTATTTTAAAAGTATTTTTTCCAGTAAGAAAATAAAATGTTGCATTAAAAATAAAAACAAAGGGTTAGATGAATGGTCCTATTAAGTTCTTCTCAGTATTAGAGAGATTGCAGGTTATATTTGGCCCTTAATTTTTAGGAAGGTCCACTCATGGGAAAAAAAATAAAAGTGCAAAACTAAATCACAGTCCTTTGGTTTATAGTATTTCTATGTATTTTTTTCATTTAAGTTAAACAAAAATATTGGATATGGTTTAGGATGAGAAATTTGAACAAGAATCCTAACCCATTGTTGAAAGACAGGTATTCCTGTGGGAACAATGGTCAAGGAGCAGTATTTCACTTTCTGGTTAAGAAAAGAAGGTGATGATAAATATACTGAGTTTGTGGGTAAAGCTTTTAACACCAAAAATACTACTCAGAAATGCACTCCAAAGCGCAGTGTCCTAGGCACTCCTTTTGAGGCACTCCTCAGTGATCAGAGGTTTCATCTGGTGACTCACCCATCTGATGTTAGAAATCATTTTCCATTATTGCAAGCTAGCAGCCAATACTTTAACTTTCACACTCTTAATTAAAATATTTTGCATATTAGCCTGCTTTAAGTGTCTTATCAAAGATTTACCTTTCTGAAGATGAGATGTCAATATTTGAAATGAAATTTATGAGAGACAAGGATTTCCAACTTAAATATTTCTAATGATTTTTCTTTTCTTTATATACCTCTTCACTTCCTCCTATCCTCTCCACCACAACAACATATATCTATAAAGGCCATCAGTAGAAAGCCACTGAATATAAAAGTGAAATTAATAATTGATGTGTTAGAAACATGTTGAAAGAATTATTGACTCCACAGGTTTAATTTGTGATATATGAAATTGCTATATATCTCTGGAGAGTTCTGGAAGGAAATCCTAAAAATGTCTGTAAATGCGAGCTACTGTCTCAGCATAATGTCAAAGCTGGAGTCAGCATACTGCAGGATATGCAGATAGAGTGTGCAATTTTACAGGATGAAAAACTTTAGGATTTTTATATTTAGATATTTTTCTAAGTCACCTTTACCTAAAATACAAACTTATTAGCTGTATATACTAGGTTAAATATTGATAAACTTTTCTTAAAAGAAGATTCAGTTCGTTTCTGCAAAGATGTATTACTGCCTTATCTCTCTTTTTGATCCAGAAAACGTAGGATAAAGGATGTTCTGGTAGCTAATGATAAGAGATAATATCTTGGGAAGGAAGTTTACTTTTAAGCTTATATCACCAACAGTAAGCAATAAAACTGGAGCTCTAACTCTGCTTTTCCAAGCTTTGCTAAAAATAAATTAGGGGCTCAATTTATAAGCATTAACCAAACAAGAGAAAAGATAAAAAGTCATGGACACACATTGCTGTTTGAACAGTTAATATTTATCACCTTTTTCTAGGAGAACTTGTCCTATTTGGTAACTGTTAGCAATTGTTTCACATGACAAACATTATACAAATATTTAAAAAATATTCTTAATTTTATTTCATTCCATAGGATGGTATAAACTAGAGAGACAATGTTGGTAGAGATTTCTCTCCAAAACTGAGATGAAAATGGATAAGCACATAAGATTTCTGGGAATGTCTTTTAACAAAAAAACCTGGAGGACAGTATGAAAGAGCTTTTCATTAATATTGTATCTGTCAAGTGACATTTAAATGTCAGGAAGATGTTCTCTGTGAGGTTCTTCTGCAGCCTTTCATACTGTCATTAGAAACAGCTCATAATTCAAAGTGGGCATTGTAGACCTACATACCCAGTACTTTAACAGCTATTAACACAGCTATTAGGGTTTAGTCAAATCCATGACATAAGAATAGCACAATACAACAGAAAATGAAGGTTCTTTATAGATCCTCTAGTTCATTAGCAAATATTTGAGATTAGCTCAGCTGGTTGGAGCATAGTGCTAGTCATGCCAAGGTTGTGGGTTTGATTCCTGCATGGGCTATTCATTTAAGAGCTGGACTTGATAATTCCTGTAGGGTCCTTCCAACTCAGACTATTATGCATGATTTGTTCATGCAGATTTCATGACATCTTAAAAAATTTAGCCAGTAACAGTGATTGCACGTGTGTTGGATGTGTATTGCAATTTTTACTTATGCCTACAGTGTCTTCCAATCAGGGCTTTATCAAAGAAAATTGTTACTTCCCACTTTGTCTCTTTTCTATATGTGATATTGTTATTATGAAGAACAAAAGCAAATTAAGAACCTACACAAAAGAATGTGCCATTTCAAACTGTTTGGAGATATCTGTGGAATGGAGGTAGAATTAATAAGAGAACATTTTGTACCTGACTGACAAACAGGATAGTAGGTTCGAGTAGCAAAACTGGGTCTTAGATGATTATTTTTGGCTTGAGGAAACCTGAAAGTACTTGAAAAACACTAGTGCATGTATACCACAAGCTTAATTCAGCATGATTTTGGTCCTATTAACATTTCAACTAACTATTGGCACACTCATTCATTTCTGTTACCTCAGTGCTGAAATTAAAAAATCAGTGATTTTTTTCAGGCATGTGAAATAATAGTTGACTTATACCACTTTTTTGTGTTATTGTACATCAGCTTAACATGCAGATACAAGTAAGATTACACAAGTAACAGTGAAAATTCCTACTTCAACTGCAAACTCCCAGGGGACATTTTCTTCTGAAAGTATCTTTGTGAAGCCCCTAGCGCAATAAGACCTGTCTACCATTTGATCTAAATATTTCTACGATGAAAAAGAATTATGAACATAATATAAAAAATGAGGTATGTCACTACATTGATGCATTTTGTATGGTGGTCTCTGTTGCTTTTTATGATGACTCTGATTTGCAGCCTTCTCACCCTTCTCCTTGTTATTCTTTGCTCTCTTTTAGCTTCACACCAGCTTTCTCCATCATCTGTATCTCTAAACTGGTATTCCTTAAGGTTTACATGTCAGAGACAACAAGTTGCTCTATAAAGGAGAATGTTCTGCTCCCGTGGAGGTGTCTATCCCACACTGTTCTTCAACTTGTCTTGGTTTAAAAAAAACCGGCTAGCTTTTCATAGTTTTGGTTACTGACTTATTTTGAAACACGAGCAGAAGAATCTGGGAAATCCTGGCAATGAACAGATGTTAACCATTGCCCTGCAATGCAGCTGTGTGAGATCTGTTAGAAACAAGCAGAAAGTAAAGGCACTTGTCACAAAAGCTGTTCAAGTCATGAGACTCTACTCAATAAAGGAAGGTCTCTGAAGCAGTGTCTCAATAGGAAGCAGTGTTGGAAGTTGATGTCTAGTTGTTCAGCTACTGGTGTAATATTTCACTGCAACATAGCAGGATGAGATATTTCCACCCATACTAGGCTCGACTGGAAGAAAACATGACAGGAGTGTTCCTGACTCTGGTCAAATTTAGCAGCAGCTTATGTATAAAGGCAGAGCTAAAAATGGCAGGTATTCATCATGCTATTTCAATATTCAACTTTTTCTACCTCCTGGATGATCTTGGCATTACCTCTGATCCCATGCTTGTAGAAATCAATAGGAGCCTTTTTACTGACTTCAATGGAGCATGAGTAGGCTTGTGGTAGGCACAGTGCCTTGAGTAGTTAAGAAATATAGCTTTGTGTATTCTCAGCAGAATGAACTCCACTTTGGAATGGAGTTTCAATGCCTAGTGACTAGACTACTTTATTAAAAATGTAGCTTTTGTCAGAAACATTTCATTTCATCTATAACAAGAAGCAGGATTACCCTTTCCTAAAGTCAAGCAGTCTGCTTATAATTTTTACCTTGTTTGATTTTCTTTCTTACTCGGTTTTTGTAGACTTGGTAAGAGCTCAAGTGTGTAGTTTTGGCTTTAGCATCCCAAAAGACCATGTTCTTTCCTGGTTCAAGCCTTGATCATTCCTCAATGTCCACTGCTAACCGCTATGTGTAGTTTTTTGACCTCATTCTCTGCAAACCTCTCTGTCTGACCCTAATATAATCCTGAAACTTTTCTCTAATTAGATCAAGCTGTGAGATCAAGCTACTCAGTGGGAGGATTACAAGGGATGAATACAGTGTTCACTGTGAAATTAATTGCAGCAATGACATAATGGCCACAAAATCCCTATCACTGAGAATTATCATCATGATAGTTCCCTGTTGTTTTGGTAACTGAATAAAATTGTTCTTAAGTCTCACTAGTTCTAGTTTCTAATTTGGGTATTTTGTTTGTTTCTTTGCTTTGTTTTTTGTTTTGTTTGGTTTGGTTTATTTGTTTTAACTGAAAGCAGAATGTTACCAACATGTTAAGTAGTACCTCAACAGTAAACTCAATTCAAGATTCTGAGCTCTGTGGCAAATCTGATAAAAATGTGGGTTGGCTACATACAAATAGAGACATGTCCACTGTAATTCTCTTCTTTCACCTGGCTGCACATTGATATGGCATCTGAGTTCCAGACCTATGGTAGCTGGATCAGAATATTTCAACACTCAAGGCCAGTGCTGTCCTGAGTTACTATGCAGCCTAAACCTGGCTTGGTGATTGAGGTTCAGGGGATGCTTTGGACAGAGTGATGAGGTTACTACCAGGCTGTACCAACCCTGACCCATTTGCACCTCCTGTTACCCTCTCCATGGGTAGAGGACCTCCATTTCAACTTAATCTGGGGGTCTTAATCCCTTCCTGAGCTAGGCTCTAAGTATGCCATCTTCCTGGCCCACCTCTCAGGTGTGTTCCTGGGGCCTTAACTCCCTAAAGGGATTCTGGATCTTCCAGTGCTTGTGTCTGAGGTTGTTGATGGTCGCAGTCGTCAGTGCCCTGCTTGGGTTCTGCAGGCTGGCACATGGGTCAATGAAGGCGTTGTCTGCTTTGGTGTCATCCCCGGGCTTTCCTCCCTCATGGAGTAACCCCATTCTTGCTGCTAACATCTTAAATGTGCAGCACTCTCAGAACCATGGATTTGGATCCCTTCTTCAGAATTATTTGTATGTGAAAAAGTCCTTGAATAAAATATAAATATGATGCTGAGAGCAGGGACTCAGCAATAGCTCATTCCAAGTGACCGCTCTAACGCCAGGGTTTACAACACGCCTTCCACTTGGCCTTTTATTTGTTGATTTTTTTTTTTCCCAATGACTTAATCCTGTCTACATATCTTCAAAGTTTCAACTGGAAAAACTTCTGAGTAAATAAGCTGTAGTTTCCTGTTTAAGGCACCTACTTTAAAGATTGAATAGTCAAATTCCTTTAATTTGGGAAAAGACTTTTGGTCCTTGAACTGTTTTCACTTGTTATTTTATAGGTGATAGGTACCACCTCTGTTTCTTTATGGAAAGAAAATATTTTTTTTTTTTTCCCCCTAAGGAAAATATGTTTAATATAGAAGGTTAAGAGATGCGTATCCCAAGCAGAAGAGGACACCAGCCACTTCAGCCTGAGGAAGAATTAAGAGCCAGTGTTTCCTCTTGGCCTGCTGCAGGCAGCTTCAGGCCGAACATGTCTGACTTTACACTGAACTCTCCTTCTAAATTTTTGGCCTTATCATGTCAAAAAGCTTAATTCTTTTTGAGATTTGGTGGTGTATTCTTGGTGCTAAATCAGGACTATGGTTTCCATGTTTCATGCTAGATCCACACTTTGATAGAAACGAGATTTTGTTACTATTGTTCTGAATCTCCTGTATGGTAGAAAGAGTTTAAAACTGAAATTTCAATGTACATGATCTGTGACTAATGGGAAAACTAACTTACTAATATGGCAATCAGAGTTTTTAAAAAAGGCTGCAAGCATCTAAAAGCTAAAGTGTTTGAGGAAATCATATAACATAAGTAGCTGAGCCCAAAAAGACTGGAAAAGTTTAGTTTCCCTAATTGTCAAAGAAGCACTTGTGCAGCATATTGATGTTTAGAATAAAGCTTTTCGGTTTCTAATGGACTTGGAGTTATCTGCAGAACAAACCTGGGCAGTGAGGAATGTTCATTTTTATCTTGATTACATGTATTTCAATATTTTAAAATTATAATAAGTATTAACATCCTGTAGAAATAGAAAACTTCAATGTTAAAATAAAGAGCAATGAAGCACTGAAATTTTTGGCAAGCTGAAACCTTTGAAACAATTCTTTGTGCTAATAAATACCTCAGTTGGACAAAGTGGAATTGTTCCAAAGAGAAAAGATAATTCAATGAGTAGAAATATTAACACTTTCTAAAGAAGATATTTAAAAAAAAAAAAAAAGTAAGCCAGCTTTTAGTCTTAAAAGACACTCTTCAGGTAAGAAATATAATTAACTAATTTATAATTTGTGTTTATATAAGAAATAAAATGGGATGGCTTCTACAGCATTTACTATAACTGGATCCATGTATCTGGTATCCCTGCTGAGCCTTGAGAGTATGTGTAGCTTTAGGTCAGCAACCTAATTTTGGGAAAGGTAAGAATTTTATTTTCAAAACATTTGTTTTTCAGCCTGATGAAAAATGGAGGAAATGTGGATACAGGAATCTTTTTCGTGTCCAGATTTCCTACTCGGATCAAACGCTAACATAATTCTGTATACCTCAAATTCTTTTTAACCTTAGCCAAGTATCAACTCAGGAAACATCAGTGATTTTATCAAAGGCCCCAGTAAAGGACTGTGCTGGACAACTTGGGAGGGAGCAAATCAGTTTATTTAAATTGAAGCCAAAGTTGCATTCAAAATTAAAGATATATTATGTTGCAGACTTACTTATAGGGGATTTTAATTTTATAAATTGGTTTTAAACATTTTTGTTGTTAGTTGTAGTGCACCTAAGTTTATTCATGTCTGAAGTGGATTAATGGACACTCTCCTTAAGAGCACTATGTTTGTTGCTTATAAAAATTATTATTAAATCTGTGTTGCACAGGTTCAAAATATTAAGCAAATATATTGTTGGAGGAAATGATCCAACACAGTGTGCTTAACTTTCTATTGAAGGAAGATATGAACTAACAATCAAACAAACCCCCACAAAACAAAAACACCAACAATTCTGTAATATTCATCTCAGATGCTCATTTATGCTGCCCACTGAGAAAGTTACATTCCCAAGGGGCCTTTATCTAAGGCTTATGAAGCTTCAAAATATCTTGAACCTTCAGGTACTTGAGGGGAAATAATTTTCACCTAAGTTCTTAGGAATATACTTGAACTTGGTTTGTTTATTCTTTTTTCTTAAAAGAAGAAATCAATATAAATCTTGCTGAATAAAAATTTTATATTTCTAGTTTCTCTATCTGGAGGATTAATTGAAAGAGTTGTGTATACTGTTCAGTGATGCATTTCTCAGAGAACATAACATCTTCATCTGCTATTAATACCTAAATTAAGGCTGAACATCAATGAGTACCTCAAGACACTCCACTCGTGACAGAAATTCTTGCACTGCTGTTACAGAACTTTTATAGTGATAATTAAATGTTTCTGTTTTCTGTCATGAACTTTTGAAATGTTTGTAATAAATAGCTGTAAAGTAGTCTTGATGCAGAGTTTTGTTTAATTGGTGTTTTTAATTCTTTTTCTGCTTGGAATATTTATTTTTCCTAGTCTTCATGTGAGCCTGGTCCTGCATAGACCTGTCCATGTGTAGTCCTTGCACTCTCGTGTGAGAAACAACACTCACTTTTAAAATTTCAAAGGCTTATTAAGCCTTAACAAAAGTACAACAGAAGACTGAAAAAGGAAAAAACACAGCACTGAGAGAATGGAACTAAGCTGCCATGTGGTCATCTAAAAATGGATGCTCTGTCTTTTATACCTCTAGCCCCTCCCAAAGTCTTGTCACTTGACTCCTTCTTTGTCATCCAGTAGTGGAAATCACTTTCTTACATCTTGATTGGAGGTCAGGGGTTACCACAGTAACAAGTCGACCCTCCCCAAATGCCCAAACAACCAAGGCCATCCTGTGCCAGCAATACGAGGGGGAGGGGAAGGAGGACTATGGGATGACATATTACAGGAACACACCTATACATCTACAAAACTTCTCTTAACATACACATAACATTCACCCCTTAATTGTGAGAGCCAACCATCACATTGCTCATCTATGACATCTTGTATTTGTGTTAACTTTGGAAGTAGCGTAGCCAGTGTACAAACACTTCTGCAGCGCTGTGCTCTGTGGGACATGTACTGATCAGATGGGCCAGACAGAGAAATTTCTTCACAGGCAAAGAGAGACACAGCCAGAGGGAACACACACCAACAGCATCAAGTCCCAGTTGCAAAGACACATTGCAGCTGTCAGAGCAGGAGTCAGTCTTGGGTGGTGTTGTGTTTATCTAAGACAGGATTTCTAAATGGAGACTACATCAATCATCAGTAACAAGATCTTTAGAGCAGAAATTATAAATTGCCACCTTTTTATCCTTAAGGAACCTGAAAGCCTTTCTGTTCAAATATCAGAACAGACTGTTTGATGTTGTGGTGCAGGATTCGTTTGGTGTGTTCTGTTACCCCCTAAAGCTATAATGGTTCAGTCCTGGGATCCCCCTCTCCCCCTCCCCTGGAACCTCTCTCTCTGAGAGTGTCAATTCGTTCTCTCCTCCCCTGTTTCCCTGGTTACCTTCTGTCAATCCCTCCCCAAGTTCTGTCCATCACCCACTGTCTCCTTCCCATATTCCAGAAAGTTCTCCTTTCTTCGGTGGGTGATTGGATCGGGAACAAGGGTCCCTCCCTGTCACATTCCCTACTGGCTAGCCGGCATGTTTCTCACGAGTTTGTTCACTCCCCAGTTCTCCCTCATTGGTCAATGTGTCGTGTTTCCGCCCCCTTTATAAGCTGCTGTATTCCTGCCTCGTGGTCCCTGCTCGGCTGGTGCACCTGGAGTTAATAAAAGGCTCTGGATTTTACCCCCGAGGCGGGTCCCTCTCTTCTTTCTTCTACTTCGCCTGCCTGCTGCTCCCTGCTGCCCCTTGCTGAGGCGCTCCCGGGACGCCCCGACGCATCTAGGGAGTGCCCCCCCCCCGCTGTCAGCTGCCGTGCCTTCAGCTCAGCCGGCGAGACCTCCTCCCTGCCCGAGGGAGTAGAGAAACTCGGACAGCAGCACAGCAGTTTTTTACTTAAAAAACTTTTTGCTTGCTAGCATAAGATAAATTAACAAAAGAATACCTGAAAAATGTTGTAAGGCTACTTATAATTTTGCAATAAAGCATTAAGCACACTCTCTCACCTCAGGAAGAGCACCATTTAGTAGGAATCATGAAGGTTTAATGGTGTTCAAAAGGGAAGGTCAAATATTCCTGCAGTCAGAGGCTGAAAAGACACTGCAAAATTTTTAGGTCTTCTTTACCAGTAACTCTGCGTCTAATAAAGGCTGATATCACCATCACCTAGAGAAATAAGTCTTCCAATTATCACATTGCAAAGTACTGAAACTAACACCAGAACTTACTGCTGCAGAAATGCCAGTGACAGTGTACCTTTTTTTTTTTTTTTTTAATAAATACTTTTTTTTTTTTTTCCCACAAAGAGTTGGAAAACCTTAAAAAGCTGAGTACTAAGCAGCTTTGTACTGCAGGACATGGGATAAGGCATGTACCTTCTGATGTGATCTCAAAAAAAGCAGAATTTAAGAAAAAAATTACGTTTTGGGAGAAATAGGATTACTGGAGTCAGGTTCATGATGAAACAGTGTTGTACAGTAGATTCTTCTGCCTCCATATTAGAGAATATTTTAGGTAGGAAAAGACTTCAGTAAGTTATCTGTGTCTTTCTTTCTTTGCTAAAATACACTAAATTGTTCTTGCATCCCCTAAAACAAAAGTGTGATCTTTTGCTCTCAAAATCTTTGTTTTCTGCAGTTCCTTATTCACAACAAAAAATTTTCTTCATCCCTTTCAACACTGTCCACTAATGGGAGATATCTCCACCCCACAATTCTGTCTACTGCTCCCTGTGTAACTTAACAAGGCCGCTGCTATTTCCTGTGCCTTTAGCTGGCCTGTTGGCTGCTCTCTGCTGCTGACTCTGCTGATCAGAACTGGATACAGATGATTAGATTTGCAGGTTGTGAGACAGTTCAAGCAGCCTGAATTGGGATACTTGGCTTGTTTTGCTGTCTTTAATAAATACTTCTCTGCCAATTGTAAATGATCTTAAAGGTTTTTGTTCTCCAGCTTTTTTGACAAATTCTGATGTTTTCTATAAGTTTAAAAATTATTTAGGTTATGGGGGTTGATGTATTAAAAGTTAAATTGCTAATATTTTTTTCATTAAGAAACCAAGCTAAATACCATTGTATTTATTTGATTATTGCATGTACATCTGTAGAGGAATCTAGGAGTAGCTTTTTGCTTACTTCCTGAGTCTGTAGTGTTTATTTTCCATTGATTTATATTTTTTCCATGGTGTGATTTTTTTTCCATAGTGATTTATATTTTTCCCTATATGTGTATGTATGTGTATTTTTACATATAGATGTATGTAAATATTTGTGGCTGCTTGGCTACTGATCTCTAACAAAACTATATTATCTCAATTATGCAGCAAATGCTTAACCTTAAATAATTCTTAGCGTAGGGAACTCAAGGTATCCAATGTATCCAAGAAATCTGAGTGAATCTCAGAATAAATTCTGAGGTGATTAGCAACCTTTAACCACCTCTGGTCTCAGTACTTGAAGCAGTCATGTCAGAGATTATTTTCCTCTAGGGTTTTCCATTTTGCTGGTAAGTTAGAGAAAAGGAGTAATGCAGCACATCATTTCTAGGTTCACGTTTTATGAGCTGACTGAGTCTCTACTTGGTGGTCTAATCTCCCCTCTTTTGTTAATATTATACCAAAGTTCCTGTGCATGTATCTTTAGATGCTTACATCTATTTTTTAATTAGTGTGACATTGTCTTTTTATTGAAATATGCTTAAACAGGAGTTCTATTTGTATTAGAATGAGCAAATCTTGTTGCAAACCAAGTATGGATATCAGTCTGAATCCACATAGTGCAGGTACAAAATCTTTTATACTCCTGCAGACACGTCATTTGATGTAAAAAACCAATTAAAATATTTGAACATGAATGCTTAAGAATAAGGAAATTAAAGTTGTTTAATAATATTACTATTAGTAGTAATGTAACTGGAAGCAAGGAGATAAACTAGTTAGTGAGTAAATGATGTGACACCTTCTTTATCCTGTGGCTTCCCATCTCTAGAGAAACAAACGCTGTGTTATATTTTTGGATTTTTTTTTTTTTAATTTCTTTCCAGTATGTGGTCTCTCAACTATAGAAAAGATTTGTGCCTTCTGAGAAATATTTACAGACTGAAACTACCACAAGTATTAGAAGAACAATTATTTTAAGGTGTGGCAGAGTGGTCTGGTTTAGGAAATGCAAAGTTGCTTAAGTCATTTCCAGACACAAACGCAATATCCTTAAAGGCAGAAGGATGTTGGGAACGGTACAGTCTGGGTGGCTAGAAAAAGAAAGAAAACAGGATGCCTTTACAGATCTGTCCTCTATTTTCAGATGAGTGAAGTACTGTTGGAGAAAGAAAATGATGATATACTGATATATACAATAGTATATGATAAACAATAATATATGACATACAGTATATACAATAGAATATAAAATTATATATAAATATCAAATTATATATATATATATATATATAATTATACATATATATATATATGTTACTGTGGGACAGGGGCAAATAGCTTCTCTGTTCTCCTGGCTGTGGATCCTGAGGCTGTTCCTATGCCCAAGTTAATGTCACAAGAAATAGATTAATTAAAGAATGTTCTTCGTGTCTGTCCTATTTTAATTCTATTAATAAGGAAATTCCAGTCAACTGTTTTGTTCTGTTCAGTCTCTACCAGCCAGAGCCCAGATTAGTGGTGGGAAATTTTCACCTGTGCTGGTAGAGGACAACACATCTCATGGTAATGTCCTGTGAGGAAAGTAATGGGCTGTAAATCTTTCCTGATATCCATGCTGTCTGCTTGATATGTCACAGATCAGAGTAAAAGAAGAAACAATGGTCAGACTTTATAGGAATTATTTTGTTTTGTCTTAGAACTGCTGTAATCACTTTGAAATAAATATGCAAATTCCTTATTTTCTCTCTTCCTCCTCACCCCTACCCCTCTTCTCCTGGCAACCCCTCAATTTGTGACACAAGAATTCAGACTTTTGTGTGCTTCCCAGTCTAAAAAACGTGGTCAAACTCTCTCCTCACTGACCTACAATCTCTTTTGTTATATAGCTGGTTCATGAACTCATTCATAGGAATGACAAAAGATGCTTATACCTGTAATAATCACTTTCTGGTGATAAATTTCCATCAAATTTAGAATTTGCTGCCAAAACAGCATTCAGAAATATGACTTTTTTTTTTTTTTTTAATAACAAAGCACTTGCCAGGTCAGTAATTTCCCAATTTTCTGCTACCTCCCAGATATCACTCTTCCTTTGTAGGGCCATACAAAGAAGGTCAGTATCACTAATCTGTTCTTTTGCATATAGGAGTCTATCTAGACTATTTACTGCTGGTGTGAAATGTCTTTACAAGGACTATTTCTGGTTTAAAATGAGATTATTAGGCATAAGCTTGACATCCTCTGATCTTTTTGAGGACAGTTGTGCTCCATTGGTTCATGCCATTTGGGAACAGTATAACTAGGAACTTTATAGCGGAAATTACCCTTGTAAATTAAATTCTGTACTTTGTCCTGCATTTATACAGCAACTTAAGTTCTGTTACTCTTGACCCAAACTCTGTATCATCCTGGAGAGGATCCAGGTTTCAAAATCATAGATCATGCTGACTGATGATCTTAAATATAATAAAGACCAATCATTTGAGTAAGCTAATTGCTCATTTTGGTTTCTTAGTATATTAATCTCTTCAAAAGCTTTTTATAGAATGATCTACAACCTCTTATTACATAAAGATAACTTAGAGATATGCAATGTGGAAATAACTTATGTTCCATTAATGTTATTAAAAATGTTAATTTTGAAATATATACATATTACATATACATACATTTCACTTGACAAATTCTTACAATTAATTTTACATCACTTGAATTCTGGGTAAATACATTCTATGGAAATACAAACCCCAAATATTTCTTTAAAAACTGGGTTTTAGGATACAGTTGTGTAAAATATATTAATTTTATTTTAAAGATTCAACTTTTTATCTTGTAGAAGCATTTTAAAATTTTAAATACACAAAATCCAATGCTGACTGTTTTGGTTTGTTTTCTTTTGAGTGGGAAGGGAAGCTAAAGAAAAGTACAACAACATGAAATTTAAGTTTGCAGGACATTATGTTATTTAGGTATTATGAATAAAACACCTGATACTAATATTTTTTTTTTTTTTTTAATACATAAATTCTTCTTCAGGAGAATGAAGGCTAATGCTCTTGATCTCAGCCAGTGTGTTGCTTGGTCTACTGAAAAGTCTGCATATACAACTTGACTCTTTTATTTGAAGTTGCTTCAGTTTCCACCAGGGAAATTTGAAATTGTTAAATATCTTAGCTGTGTATCTTCTGATACATTTCTGAACTGAGCTTCAAGACAGCTGTATTTAACATTTGTGCATCAATGCTTAGAAAGGAATAATATGCTTCATGTACCTGCTTCCTTGTCCTGTCTTTTCTCAGGAGCAGCAGGAAGTGCAGAGAGGAGCAGTGAGAATTCAGTCAGTCATCTTCTGTGTCACTGCACGCTGTGGGTGCAGCTCTCACATACAGCAGGTTTTTATCCAGTGGAAAACCGGGTACTGGTATCTCAGGACCTCCTCTGGTCTGGTCTGGTTGGGAAGATCCCAAGGTGTGTCTCTATTAAAAATCCCTTTTTACCAGCCCAGCAGCCGAAGGGGTCAAGAAGTCTTCAGTTCACGTTCTCAAAGTTGTTTATTATTTCTTTTAATAAAACACCTGATACTAATAATTTTTTTTTTTTTAATACATAAATTCTTCTTCAGGAGAATGAAGGCTAATGCTCTTGATCTCAGCCAGTGTGTTGCTTGGTCTACTGAAAAGTCTGCATATACAACTTGACTCTTTTATTTGAAGTTGCTTCAGTTTCCACCAGGGAAATTTGAAATTGTTAAATATCTTAGCTGTGTATCTTCTGATACATTTCTGAACTGAGCTTCAAGACAGCTGTATTTAACATTTGTGCATCAATGCTTAGAAAGGAATAATATGCTTCATGTACCTGCTTCCTTGTCCTGTCTTTTCTCAGGAGCAGCAGGAAGTGCAGAGAGGAGCAGTGAGAATTCAGTCAGTCATCTTCTGTGTCACTGCACGCTGTGGGTGCAGCTCTCACATACAGCAGGTTTTTATCCAGTGGAAAACCGGGTACTGGTATCTCAGGACCTCCTCTGGTCTGGTCTGGTTGGGAAGATCCCAAGGTGTGTCTCTATTAAAAATCCCTTTTTACCAGCCCAGCAGCCGAAGGGGTCAAGAAGTCTTCAGTTCACGTTCTCAAAGTTGTTTATTATTTCTTTATCTCAAACATTTTCTGGCCTGCCAAGGTCTGTTCTGCAGGTCGGTCTGAGGCACACACTCCGCCTCTTGAGCTGGTGCTTTTATATTAAAAACTATGTATACTATGTTTACAATTATGTTCCAATACCTATCACCTATGTTAGACATTGACTTTCTACTCTAAACCAATCTGTGAGTGCCAACATCATCCTTAACATGGATGCCAGGAGGAAGAAAGAAGAAGGACAGGGCATGGCCAAATCCCTCCATCTTAGAACCCCTGACCCCCATGTACAGAATTCCAAACCCCCCTGTACCATGCTCCAAAATTTTTCCCTTCACCCTGAGGTTGCTACTACTATGGTACTTAAATTTTCTGACTTGTAATTCTTCATATAAGGTTGGTAATTTGCTCCATGGGTTGAGATAGAATTCCTAGGTGTCTTTGGCTTCCTGCCGGGGTCTCCGAGCCCCTGCTGGGACTTTGAGCCATCCAGGGCATGGAGAGAGACGTCCTGGGTTCCGACACTGGTATTTCCATGCCTGATAGTTGAGTGTTTTACGAGAACAGATTCAACTATCTAAGATGAAAGTTCCCAGCAGTAGGGCTTGCAGCAGCAGGTCCTTACTGTCTGTACACAACTACTTGGCTTTTAAGGGACATTGCATCATGGCAGGGTTGCAGTGCTGGCAGGGGGTGTCCAGAAACGTGCTCACAAAGTGCTGATTGGTGCTGCTCTGGGACCACCCAGCTCACGCTGGCACAGTGGCAGTGCAGCCTCGAGCTCCTTGCAGTGGATGCTGCAAGAGAAAAAAAGGTAGAGTTTGAGACTGGTGAACTTAAAAGATAAAAATAGAGTTGGATGCAGTGTGGTAGAAGGCAGTTTTGGTTTGACTGTTCAGTGCAGGTGTAAAGAGAAGTGGGGAAAAGTGGAAGAACTTGTTTTGGCTTCTGTGTCAAATGAATGAAGGAGCACAATTATGCTCAGTGCTGTACAGCCATGTGGGCTAGAACATAACCTGCTTTTCTGGCTGACCACTCAGCTACTGCTGCTAGGTTGGTGAAATACATTATAGATCTCTTGAACACATGCTCAGCCTGCTCCATGTTTGGATCTACAAGCAGGAAAATCAGCTAACAAACTATGGGGAGAAAATTCTGCATTTTAAAGTTCCTGGTCAAGAATTGTGACTTTAAGCAAAAGCTTCTTTGTTGCCTCTTTATGGAAACAAAACTTCCATGGGAGGTGTTTCTTCAATTGTTATTTTTTTATTAACAATAAATCCAGGAAGAATCATTTATCTTAAAATATTTTGGAGTAACAGAAGTTTTGTTATTTTCAGTTTTTCTCCCTTTTTTTGATTGGTTTGGGGTTTTTTGGGTTTTTGTGTGTGTGATTTTGTAATTTGTTATTTTTCTGGTTTTTTTTTTGTTTGGTTTTTGTTTAGTTTTGTTTGTTTGCTTGTTTTGATTTGGTTTGTTTTGTGTATTTTTTTTGAAAACCATATTACTGAACTTTTTTTCCTTTCGTTTTCAACACTCTAAGTCTTACTGAAATAACTTCATTTTTTATCATGCTAGATTAAGTGATGTTTTACCTTTGCCATTCCGGTGGCAGAGGTAATATACAGAATTTGTCCATCCAGCTCATCTACCTATTTTTTCTTAGATATATTAGCATTTGAGAACTAACTTTTCCCTGACCTAATACCTTGTAGTGCTACACATTAATTACCTTTTTTTGTCAAGCAATTTGTCCTGAAGTCCCTTGCTGATCAATCTTTCCTTAGCTTCGGTTCATGCCCCTTGTTTTTCATCCCATTATTCTGTCAAGTATTTTTAGGGTATCTGCCTTCTATATGCCCTTCAAAATTGTGTCTCTTAATCATTGTGTCCTGCTAATCACTTCTACCCTGATTAATATACACCTTACCTAACCTCCTTTCAAAATTCTCTTGCCCCATGTTGCTATCTCAATTGTTCCCTGTCTCCATGCTTGCTCTTACCATCTGGTTTATCAGATTGTGTCAGATATTCTGACTAATCACCTGCAGTAAGGTCCACATAGCCCATATTAAAAACTCAAGCTCTGGGACAAAATATCACAAATTTTTGGCCACAATCTGTGTCCTGTCATCTGTTCAATGTAGGCAGCAGGTGACATCCTAATATTAATGTTCATATTAAATTGTGGTCAGTATTTCCTAATAAAATTAAATACAGAAAAGTACAGATATACAGGCAGACAATTCCAGCATGTTGTACAGTAGTAAGCCTTACTGGTAAATGCAGGGGAATTAGATTAATCAATGTACTAAGAGCTAATTGCCAGCCTGGTGTACAAGGTCTCCCTAGGATAGAGTTTATTTTCTTCATGGCAACTCATAAGGTGCCGTGTTTTAGATTTTTGACCAAAACAGTTCTGATAGCACTATGAACAGTGCCTGCAAAACATGAGTACCTTCTGCACGCTCAGTAAATTTTCAGATGACACTAAGTTTGATGGGAGTGTTGATTTGCTGGAGGGTGGGAAGGCTCTGCGGGGAGATCTGGACAGGCTGGATGGATGAGCTGAGATCAGATGAATGAGGTTCAACAAGGCCAAGTGCTGGTCCAGCCCATAGGTCACAAGAACCTCAGGCAGTGCCACACGCTGGGGCAGAGTGGGTGGAAAGAGACCCAGAGGAAAAGTACCTGTGGCTGCTGGTTGATGCGTGGCTAAACAGGAGCCAGCAGAGTGCCAAGGTGACCAAGAAGACCAAAGTCATCCTGGCTTGTATCAAAAATACTGTGGGCAGCTGGGCTGGGGAAGTGATTGTTCTCCTGTACCCGGCACTGGTGAGGCCACAACTCAAATCCTGTATTCAGTTCTGGGCCATTCACTACAAAAAGGACATTGAAGTGCTGGAGTATATCCATAGAGGGACAATGGAGCTGGTGAAGGGTGTAGAGAGTGAGACATATGAGAAACAGCTGAGGGAGATTGGGGTGTTTAGCCTGGAAAAGAGGAGTCTCAGGGGAGACATTTTTTTCTACAACTACCTGAAAGGAAGTTGTGGCCAGGTGAGTGTTGCTCAGCCTCTTCTTCCAAACAACCAGTGACAGGACAAGAAGAGACAGCCTCAAGACAAGGTTCAATTTGGACATTAAGAAGAATTTCTTCACTGAAAGACTTGTCAAGGATTGGAATGGGCTACCTGAGGAAGCTGTGGAGTCATTGTCCATGGAAGTGTTCCAGAAATGACTGGTCATGACTCTTAGTGCTATGGTGTTCAGTCAAAGGTTGGACTCATTGATCTTGAAGGTCTTTTAAGATTTCAATGATTTTATAATTCTATGATTCTGTTTCTCAGTCTGTCCCTGTTACAGTGAATAGGCTGTGAAGGGACAAAGACAGTAAATGACCTGAAACAACTGCAAAGGTGTTTTGTATCCTATAATGTCATGTTCAGCTATAAAGTAAAAAAAAAAAAAAAAAGGGAATTTTAGGAAGGATCTGCTTAGGTAATGGCGGGGCATCAGCTTGCCCTTGGGAAGCAGCAAGTGATTGCCTTTGTGTGCTGATTTTGGCTGTGATGGATCTAATTATCTCCATAGTGGCCAGTATGGGGCTCTGCTTTGGATTTGTGCTGGAAACAGTGTTTATACCACAAGGATATTTTTGTTACTGCTGAGTAGTGCTCACACAAAGTTAAGGCTTTTTTTGGCCCTCATACCATCCAGTGAGTGTGCTAGGGCTGCACAAGAAGTTGGAAAGAGGACAAATGACCCCAAAAGACCAACTCTACACATCTGAATTATGTTCCTCCACTCCAGTGTGTCCCTAAGATTCAGAGTTTTCTTTAAGTTTACCAGTAGAAGCTAGTGCCCTTCCTTCATTAGATTATTCTTTCTTTTCTTCCTTTAAAGAATAAATCTTAGTGAAAGTAAAATGCAGAGTACCATCTTTTTTACATTTACTTTCACAACTTTAGGCATTTATTTTCCCAAGCCTTTCATAAAATGTGCTTCGTTATGTATCCTAAAACATACAGCAATGCTCTAATGGCCCTTGTTCTATTTTATTCATTTAAATAAGCCATATGTGCCTGAATAGTCATTATACCATGATAAATTACTTTTATAACTCCACGCATTGTAATTAATCAACTCTACTCCAGTGTAATATCCCAATATAAGCGGAAAGGTTTTTTTGTTCAATGTTTGTTCATAATTGGCATAGTCCATGAATTACATTAATATGTCCACAATTATTCAAAGACTAAGCCATGGAAATTCTCCCTGCACAGCCTTGTGTGTTATTTTTCCTTGCAAAAATTTCAACAGTTTGATTGCATGTTGATATTCCAAGAGTGCTGGTACGAAGACAGGAAGTAGATGTATTTTATAAATAGTCACCCCAGGACAGCTGCAATTTTCTATTACTTTTTTTTTTCCTTTAATTTCTAGGTTTTTTGGCAGGATATAGAAAATTAATATTATTGGCTTATTTTTCTTGATGCCTGGCACATCACAGGTTTATAACAAGAGAATACTAGATCATTTTTGCATTAAGTAACAGAATTTCTTCACCACAAGCGAACCACTATCAGTTAGAAAGACAAAGATAGCCAAACCAACTCTTTCAAAACTTAATTTCCTCAAAAGCAAAAGGGTATTATTACAATAATGGATTTAAAGAGAAAAAGGTAATTCAGAACAAATGGTGGGGCAAAAGACAGAAAACATAGTTTAAAAAATCAAATTCATGATGTGTCATTCTAATTGGAAGTAAAACACTGGAAATGAGCAGATGGTGCCATTAACTAAATCAGTTATTGGGCCATACTGATGTAATAAGGATTGTGTTGCCATGAATCATCTCACTAGTACTTACGTACCACACTTTTGGTAATGAGCATTAATGACTTGGCAAAACCACCATTTTTAAGGTTTGATCTTAAATCAAGGGAGAATAAAATTTGATTCAGTTCTGAAGAACTGAAACATAAGGTTTTTTAATTTGCTGCTTTTTCCAAACATGAGGTGTAAACACACATCATCTGTGAAACAGCCAGCACTCTTCTGATATTCAAAGCCAAAGAATAGACATTAACAAACTGAAAGTATGCACTTAAGCCAATACTTCCACTAACATGCAAAAAAAGTCTTATAAAAGATCACTTATTCCTGCTGTTAATGAAATGTTGACCTGCTGAACATCACGTATCATAATTTTAGATTAACTAAAAGGGGAGTGAAGGATGATGAGAGAATATGACCTATCTTAGAGAATTTATCAAGAAGAGTCCACATTGAGAAGGAAGAGGGAGAGTTTACTTGAGCATGGAGAAAGGCCATATTTGTCAAAACAGGTACTTCTTTAGATGGAAACATTAAAATTAACAAAAGTACATGCATTCCTAAATAGATGAAAATTGCTTAGAGTACAATGTGAGGAAGTTTTAGACTGAAAAATTTTATCTTGTTTTTAGTGAAAGGCAGAAGAAAAAAATTGCATAATTTTATAATATATTCTTTACACTGAAACCTCTATTAAAACTTTCTTCAGGCATTAAACAAATGTAGACATCAAGCAAAACTTCATCACTTAGACTAAAAGAAATTACTGGAAACACCAATTGTTTGTATTTAGTTTGCAGCAAGTACTTGTTATCTGTAAATGCATCTCTTTAATATCAAAAAATTGTAAAGAACAGCACCCACTGCATCTTTTGTTCATTTTCGTTGTGTTGTGCTTAAAAGATCAGCTTTTCTCACAAGCTGGTCAGCAAAACAAAGTACAAGACCGTATGGTCCAAAGGTTTGCTCCTCCTAAACTTAATAAAAAAATGTAATTCAACAAAATTATTTAAAAGGAGACTGGGAATATAGCTAAATAAAAAGAAAATTGACAACAAAATAATATATCAATTAATAAAATACAAACACATCAGCTATAAAGCAGTAAAGTTTTCTAACTGAAAATAATGCAGAACTGAATACAATGAAGAAAGAGCACTGAATACTACACTGCATTGTGGAAATGAAACCTGAACTTTTGTTTGACAGCATTGAGGTGGCAATAGCAAAGAATTTATTGTATTGTATGACACTGTTACAAGTCCCTCCTTTCCATTTCTTTTCTTCTCTTAGTGAAAACCCCAAGGTACAGGTTCTTTGCTCTCCTTCAGTTACTGTAATCCCCTGTTGATCGTTTGTTCAGCTTACAAGCAGGAAAATAGGCATTATATAAGTGACAGAAAAAGTTACTTTCTATACACTTTTGACAACAGCAATGAAGTTCAATCTTGTCATGTCTTGTGTGTCATACTCTACTATTTATGTGTGGTTTTTTTATTATTCCTTTAATAGAATAGTGTGGAAGATAAGGAAAATGTTCCCAGGGCAAGGAACACAGGTAGTACTTCATTCAGTGCTCTAGAACATCATATTACTCCATGCTTTCTTGCATGTTCTGAAGCTATAAACCCCATTTTGCTATGTTAAAATAGTTCCTGAGCATTATTTGAGGAGCCCATTTGCTGGATTTTTGACATTCCTGACGAAGCTGAAGAAGAACAAATTTGGATGAAAGAGACATGCCAAGTAGAAAAAGTGGAATATATACATTTATTATAATAGTCGCATTCCCAGTATTATCACATCCAAATGTATAGATTTTATCCCTGCATTGTCATGGATCATGATGCCAGAAACGAGATTTTAATCTCAATCACTGAGATGATGACTTTCTTACTGAAATCTTCAGTCTGGAGGTAAAATAGCTTTGAAGGTCAAGTAGGTCTGAAGGTCACTGGTGTTGTAATCCTAAAGTGTAAACTTTGATATCTCAGACACATAAATCACTTTAAATGTTGGAGTGGTATTAAGGAAATGAATTTAATCTTTAGATAAATATATCTTTGTTATGGCTGGCTTATCAATTAACCGTCAGTGTATAACTTCAGTTTTTAATGCCTTGGTTTAAGAGTTGCACTTTCAAAACTTACATTAAAAAAAAACATGTAAACTGGAAAACTGTTCCTGGGAAATATATGTAGTAATACATAGATGTGTTTGGAGCTTTGAGCTGAGATGCATTTGTAGATCTACCTTTACTCTGCATAAGTGGAATTCATGTCAGAGAAGGTGATGTAGCCAAATATCTTGACTACTGTCTGTGCAATAATAGAAAAGAGCTGGAAAGTTCCAAGTTTCTGTAGTTTCTTTTTATTTTTTTTTCCTCAGTATACTTTTGTAGTAGACCCACAGGTGTTAAGAGATCTTTACACATTTTCTTCATAAAAGGGACACTGTTCATAAACCCCAATGCTTCCATAAGGGAAGAAATCCTGCAAGTGATGGAAGTATTAAATTTTTAGAAGATGAAGCAGCAGAATTTTCACCTTTATTGCATCCACTGATGTGAATATACTGAAGAAGTGCTTAGAGGAAGTAAGAGACAGCAATTCTTTTGCTCAATATTTCTCAGAAATTCTGTAGATACTGGAGGTAAGTGTTAAAACATTTGAGATTTTATATGCTTAAACGGTACTCTTGAGAATAGACCCTTAATTTGATTTGTAGTTTTGATAGAGTTTTTAAAAAATCTGAAGACTCCACAGTGTACTTTATAGTGGAGTTATAGCATGAAATTGCAACAACGAACAGTAAAATGAGATTTTTTTTTTTTTTTTTTTTTTAGTTTTGTGTGGAAACATTGCACAGTAATTTAACCTACAACAAATTAATGATGGTATTTACCTCAGAGTATACTTTAACTATAAAGAATTACTTCTTCTTGTAGTGCTATAACACTTTATCAGTCCAAAGACTCCAGAAATTTTAGCTTTTTTTCATACAGCACAGTATTGTACATAAAAAATTCATAGCATACATATTCCTTGAAAAGCACAACAGAAGCAAACATATCTATCTCTCTGCGTAGTTATAATGGTTGAGATGTGGAAAAGTAATTCATCCCTCTGAAAATATTAGCAAGTAATTTTAGAAAAAGAAATGTCAGCTACACCGTATGTCCTATAAATGTCATCTGTAAAATAAAGAATTTTTTATTCCAGAAGATGTAGCCCAAATTGCTTACCTGAGGAAATTGAAAATGTCTTTAATGTGATTAATTATTTTAAAACCCATAAAGTTTTGTTTTATTTTTTATTTAAAAGTACTACTCTGTAATGGGAAAAGTACTTGTATTATTTTGAGGTTGTGTACCTGTCTCATGCAGAAAAACACATTAATAACATATAAGGTATGAATGTGTAAATTAAAAGCCCCCCTGAAATATCATATTTTAAAGAAACCAAACCTCTCAAGTCATCTCAAGCACCTTCAAAATTTTCCTTCCTGCAAATCCTGACTATTGCAGCAAACCCCACAACACATTGTTTTGGGTTTTTTTAAAATATTCTAAATTGAATCTGGCTTGGCATGTTAGGCAACAGAAAGAAAAAGTATTTGTTTAAAGATAATGTCTTTGTTTAAAACATGTTTTTTTCCCCATGCTGTTGTTGTATTTAGACAATTGGTTGCAGACTACTCAGCTTAGTTTCAGATTTTTTTATGTGGCGTATATCAGAGCAGGTATTAATGGTGTCACAGGAGTTTGAATGCATGGATGATCTGATCTGCCATGGCATATACCATATTAGTTCTCTTCAAAACCTATTATCCAAGACTTGTGATACATGATGGGCATAAATAAGCTGTCATTAGTGCAATAATGTTATCTTTCAAATAGGGAATTTCATAACACCTGGGTATATATTATAGCACCTTGTCCTTAGATAATACAACTTTCCAATGGAGTTCCTCTCTGTCCTTAGGCCACAAAGACTTCCTTCCCTAGGTCTCCATATACAAGATGAACAAGGTGTTCAATTTTTAAATAGTCAATGTGGTCTTTAGAATTAACTGGGGACTGCAAAGTTTTTCTGTTTTATGAGGTGACTTGCCACAAACAATAACGTTCTGAAGACAAAGGAAAAGGTGATGATATCTAACAATGAAAGTATTGCAATTCAAGCTGATGTTCATGTTTATAAGTAAACTTTTACCATGTTATCAAATTTGGTCTATTCCAAATTTCAGAATAGAATTTGTGAATATTTGTGCCTAGGTTCAAATGAAACAATAATATTTTCTGTGGAAACAAAACCACCACCACCAACAACACAATAAACAAAAATTACCAAAGTAATTTAGTTTCAAAAATATGGGGTTGTTTTTTAGCAGAAGTCATTTTATATTGTTAATGGGGAAAAAAAAAAGTATCTCTGTCTATACCAGCTTTTTTTTTTTCTGCTAATGAAAGTAGTTTGCACACAAAACTGAGATTGAAAATACTTGTAATTTGCACTGTTTAATGTTCTGAGATCTTAAACAAATTCTGATCTTAGAATCAATTTTTTGTTGTAGGTCAGAGCTCTCTGTAGGCCAATTTTTCTTGTTTTTAATGGTCAAGATTGCTTTGGAAGTTCATATAATTCATGGCAGCCTGTGAAATGACCTTCTCCCAGACTACTCCACCATATTGTTTTACTGGGGGAATACTGAGTGGACAGCCTGTGGTTCTGCTTCTCTGCCACTACATAATATTATTTTAAAGAGAAAAAAAAAAAAGAAAAAAATAAGAAAATGTCTAGAATGGTGAACATGAGATGGCAAAAAACCTCAAGGAGACAAATTTCAAACTGTGCTTCTTTTGCAAGTGGATAGATCATGACTGTGTAAAAGAGCTCTTTTACAAATAAAAAGAATGGGTTATACCAAGAAAACAATGGCTTTGAGCTACCTTCTTCCAGTGACTCATAGTTCAACTCTATATGTGGAGCATGACACCCTAAGCTATGGGATGACTCTTTGCTCAACTGGGGTCAGCTGTGCCTGCTGTGTCCCCTCCCAGTTTTATGTGCACCACCAGCACCACCCTGGTGGGACACTGAGAATGGGAAAAGGCCTTGATGTTCTCCAAGTGCTGTTGTTTTTATGTTTTTAATTTCATGTTCAATAAGAAGACTATTATGCATCACAATGAACTTTGAAGGTCAGTGCCAGTTGACAAAAAAGTTTTTCAAGAGAAGATGTGTGTTTCACCATTTTTCATTTCCAGTTTGTTAGGAAGTCTAAAGTTCAGGGTATAATGTGACATACTCTTGAAATATTGGTCATAAGACTCACAATGTCCTGTGGAATACCTCACACATTTCGTGTGGAAACAGTTTTGTAAGCAAACTGCAACAAACAGTTTATCTGACATATCACAGTTTACACTCTGCAACTATTCCAGATTGAGGCATATCAAGGTCCTTAGCAGTCTTCTTGGAGAACAAATCCTCAGGACATTATGTCATCATTATAATCTTTAAAAATGCTAAAAACCTGAAGGACAAGTTTTAAGGGGAAATTCATCTCCATGAAAAAGCTCTTTGGAAGATGGCTTGTAATTTTCTTGTGTGTTTGTAAAAAAGACTAACACAATGGAAGTATTACTCTTGACTTAAAGCTGTTTGAAAGCATCTGTGATGCTGCGACACAATTTCAATGTTGAATTTTCCTTACTTGATCTTCTTTCAGGAAGTTGTTGTTTCAGATTTCTATGGTATAACCTGTTGTTAAGGGCAGAAAATAAAGATTTCAGAAAGTGAAGTAGCAGAACTTGAAGAATTTTATTTTTTCATCCAGGCTGAAATAGATAGAGTCAACAGGGAAATATAAGATTACAGCTGCTAAGGTTCTGTGATAAACAATTTTTAGGAACTAGTAGGCAAAATTTTACACCTCCATTAAAGCAGAGTTCACTTGTCACTGTGGGTGAGGTGTACAGGAAATAAAGGCACATATCTGTCTGTCCCAGTAAGCCATCTCTCAAAGAAAATAAAAAGGCTTTTGTACCTAAAAGGAGTACTAATAAGTAAAGAAGTAATATTAAAAGTAGGGATGAATTTCAGGACTACTACTAAAAGTAGAGTCTTAATCATATTTTGTGTTAAAAAGTAAAATATTATATTGTCTTAGGCAAAAGAAATTCTAAAGTCGAAAGTTTGAAATGACATCCAAGACTAGTTTCTGTTCTGTTTGTCTGATAAAGATTGACACTATCTTTGATTTGTATGATTGACATGAATGCATATTAACAAATGTTGATTTTAACTGAATGAAGAAAAGCTGAGCGGTTTACTAATAAATATCAAGATCAAATAGACACGTTGATTGACATTTAAATAAATTTTTGGTAGATTGTAAACTATTAAACTTCCATATGTTTGGATAAAATAAACTCAGCATCATTATTATCCCTTTGTCTATCATTCACACATAGTTAGTTCCTTCTTATCCTAGTCCTGGCTGCCATTTGGTCATAAAGAGAGAATGGAACAGAACATCAAAATCTGCCAAGAAATCAATAAAGCTGGAGCCTCTTGTGTATATTCATTGGAAAGACAACAGTGTAATTTGTAAATTTTAAAGGTTCACCAAAGGGAAGAAAGGATACACTGAAGTCCAGACTGGTATATTAGAAATACTTTTGCTTATATATTGTGGTGTCTGTTATTGAGGTTTTGTTTGTTTGTTTTTTTCATTGCAAAAAAGAACAGATCAAACAGAATGGGTCAGTAACTCCTCATATATCAAATATGCTCTTGCTCATCAGTTGATACTCCAAACATCTGTTACAGTTTTCAGATTTTTGTGATTGAATCTGTGTTTATGTTTAATGTTAGTTTAAAGGCTCTCAAAACCATACATTTTTCCATTTTCCTGGATTTTTTCAAGAATATATTAACAGTAATTGTTTAAAATGTTAGATTTCTGCCCTGGTGACTACAAATATCTTGATGTCCCCTGACTGAGAAATATGAACCTCTTTTGATCAAAGAAAAATTATACCAGACTGCTGTGGTTAATGAAGGGTAAATCTCAAAAGTTCATAGTAAGAGTTCAAATAATCATCCATAACCTGATAGTCATACTATTTAGTCAGAGAATTAACCATATAATTCACAGAGTTTCAGATTTTCATTGATTGTCATTGTCTTACTCTGACTGCAAAACTTCTGTTGGAAAAAAAAAAAAAAAAAAAAACCCAGGAAGATACTTCTTTTTACTTTTTTAATTTCAGAAAATACAGATAATGTGAATAGCAGAAGAAAGAGATGCAGATCAAAAACTCACTTAGGGAGGGATTTCTAGTAGCCAACAGATGTATGAAAATCTTAGGCTAGAACTGAAAGAGAAGAATAAACTTGAGTAATCTATTTTAGCACAAGGAAGAATTAACCTGGCAGAATACAGCTGTGAGGGGGAGATTGGACATGTGAGTTGGGCTGGGCTAGGCAGAATTTGAGAAGTGTTAGGATAATATATACAGGGCCAGAATAAGTGGGCATTAAAATTTGGCATTAAGTTGTCAGACACTAAGTCAGATAATTTTAATAGGACAATCAGATCAATAAAAAATTCATTGTATGAGAGACAGTATATGAGTTTATAAATGAATGGCAAACAGAGCAGAAAGCTAAGATCAGTTATGTAAGAGGTAGGCATGAGTTGAAAAAGGATTTAATAGGTTTTGCAATGGCTGATTTAATGTACTGTAGGTAACAACGCTGCAGCATATCCTTGTTTTGCAACACAACAGAGCAAAACACCATACAACCCACAATGTAATGCTACCTCTTTTGCCATTTAATTAGTTTACTTTCTCCTGTACATTATTTTTAGTTGCTATGCGAGACTAAAAAAATTGGTATGTCTTAACGTTAGCTTAAGGCACTGGCAATGGGAGGAGGGAAGGTTTTCATTTCAGCTTTTAATTTTGCCTTTTTTTCTACTGCCTGGGAAAACGAGTTGTTCCCAAAGCCTGAATGACACCCATCATGTGAATTGATATACTACAAGACAGTAAAACAAGAAGTGAAAAGGACATTTAGTTATGAAAAGCTTTTGTTCTCACAAGAAAAGCCCTTGATTGGGTTACGTCTGGTCTATTTTGCATTAAATTCTCTATTGTCTGCTATCAAAACATCTCCGAATATGAGCTGATGTTTGAAGACAAAACAGTGGAAATAGAAGTCCAGGTGCACTCTGAAATCAATGTTAATTTTTCAAAGCCTTTAATTTCCCCTCTTTCACAGTGAATATTGCTTCCTTTCAGGACACATGATAATGAAAATGGCTTATTTGTTTTCATCCAGTGATCATGATTGCCACTAGTAGAATTATCTTTGAAAGCATCATGCTTTTATCCTCCTGCTTTCATCTTTTTGGAGGCATTAATCTTCAGTCTAGGGTAAAGCAATATCTCAAGTCATATCTACTCTTTCACACTATTCAGCTAGCACAGCTATTTTGGACAAAATCCACTAAATAAATTTGCAATGCATCCTCAAGTGTAGTTAATAATAAATACAGAGTTATGACAGTAAGCAGCAGCATAATCAAACCTTTCTTTTTATTTTTCAAAAGTGGCTGACAGCACTCTATATTATTTTTGTGCTTAGGATTATGATCTTGACAAAAGCAAGGGCTGGAGAATTCTTCAGAAATAAATTACTGGGAAAAAAATTACTGTGACTTTGAAGTTCAGTGCCTTAAAAGCATCTGATCACACATCTAAGGAACATGTTCTTGGTGTACAGAAAATATGTGAACACACAAATGATTCATAAAGAAATTTAAAGTTCCCTCATGATCACAGTAATTTGATTTTGCTGTGGTATGGGTATCAGTATTAAAGCTATGATGGAAAGACCATGTTTTAGACCTAGTTATCTGTAGCAGCCTGGCCTGTGTAGACATGAGACAGCCTTAATGTAGATTAATTTATTTCTCTGGAAAGATCCATTTACATAACTAAGTCACTAATGTCAGAAAACATTTTTCACCTAGAGTCAACTGCAATGCGAAGCAACTAATTTCTAGCTTGCAGTCACTCTAAGGTCATGAAGTTTAATTATAAATTTGGTATGAGAATAAATTCCTTGGACTCGTAAGCTCAAAATGTTGAGAACTAATTTTATGGTGTTTTCAACATGTAATAATTATCCAAATCTGTCACCTGTACACAAAGTATATTTTTTATTTGAACATAGATTTGTATATAGCTGTTTCCAGTGCAAAACAAACTAGATTATTCAAGGTGTGCCAGAGACAAGCTGTATTCATTAGTTGAGTGATGAAACATAAGAAGACATGGGGGAAGAAACCAAGTACCTGACCTTACAATGCAACTGGAGAAGTATTCTCAAAATGTAAACAAAATTAAGAGAATCTCATTGGTATTTTTGCCTTAAGGAAAACATAAACTCCATATGTAGCTGGAAGCTTGTGAGCTCTGGCCAGTGACAGAGCAGCTGCATATATAAAGACCTCAGGGCAGCAATTAAATATCTCCCCAAAATATACTGAACCTTGATGCCCTTCAGGGTTGTAGTGACCTAGCTCTGTAAGGGTTGTCAATACAGGGGCAGAGTACCCTGGAGGAAGCAGAGAGGCTTAAAATACCTTTTCCTTTTTAATTGTTACCTCTAGGTAAACAGTGTAACAGGTGAAAAACATGCCAACATCTTGTTAATAAGAAATCAAAATTGCCTACTTAACTAATTCCTTGGTAGATTCCCACATCATAGCTGGATGCTGCAAAGGTTCAAGCAGAATATGATTCAGTGATATCTAATCTACATTTCAGCAAAACAGCCTCTTGTTTTTAATTTTTTTCCTTTACATATACATGTAATTAGATGATTTTTAAGGTCACTTTCAAACCAAACTATTTTATGATGCATGATTCTATGATTCTGTGGATCTGGCTTCTAAAGAAACATTTTAATGTTTAGTTTAAAATAAGTTGATATCAATTTTTAGTAAGTTTCATACAATGATTTCATTTTTATTTATATATTTATACAAGTTTTATTACACGTATTTGAATATAAGCTTCTGGGGTTGGTACAGGTCCTTCATATGAAGCTTGTTTTTCAATTTTCTATTTCCAGCAATTTTCAGTTTCCAGTTTTCTCCAAGCAATGTTAAAACAAATAAAAACTTCAACTCAGAATAATCACCTCCTCATACTGGAAGCACACATAATGTTTCCTTTATTTATTCCATAAATATAAACAAACTATGTATGGTGGGAAAAAGAGAAAACAAAAAGTTAGAGTATTAAGATTCAGATTTTGAATATTAACACCCTGCAAAAGTAGATCAATACCATTTTGACTGCTTTCACTGAGGTTATCTCTTTTAAGAAGGTTTTCTTCATAATTTATTTTTAGAATTTGTTTCATTCATTTTTGATTTAGATACATCCTAATTCTTATTCTTCTCTAGACATGTCTGACCTTTCTCTGTTTAGAAGAAATGGGGTTGACAGTTGCTCAGCAAGTCTTGACCCTCTTTCAGTATGTTAGAATTGTCTAGACATTATCCTTTCCTTGGAACAATAAAAGAAAAAGATCTGATTTTCTGTGTGAAAAATCTTCAGCATAGAACTGTTTAGATCACATCTTTTAATGTTCATTACAACAAATATAAAAGCTCCCTTACGTAAAATCTGTGAGACTGGGAAAATAGTTCTTGATAAAGCCCTCTCCCCGCTTCCCTTCTCACAAATTTTATTAAATTGCTATTAACTTGCAAACCTTATTAAATTTTTAAACCATTTAAGAAGGTTTGCAAGTGCTCTGGGTAGGACATTTATGTTTTTGAGATTGTCTCATAAGAATAGCACAATAAAAGAAGAATAACTAACATGTACAGCATTTAAGGTGAAAGGCTAATGAGATTGGACAGTCTCTTCCACAATGTTCATAATGTTCCAACACACATATTTGAAGCATTATTTATGTTGTGCTGCTTATTGTTGATATTCTTTGATTTATTGTGCAGAACTCATAACAGGGGTTATGATTTGAATAGGGAATTAAATTTAATCAGAATATGGCACTCTTTTTGGTATTGAGGACCAATTAAATAAATAATTTCATAAATTTTCACAGTAATGTTTTTTCTGAAGAGGGACTTCTATTATGTGCATATATATATATATATATATATATATATATATATATATATATGTGCTAATATATATATATATATATATAAATGTGCTAGTACACTGTCATCTTGCATAAGGAAGAATTTCAAGCAGAAGGAACTGACTCTCTCCCTTAATCTTTTGCTCTCAGTATCATCAGCTATTTAAAAAGAACCATACCCACAAGTATAAAAAACAAAAGCAATATTTTATGTCCATCCTTTTAGATCAAATTTTAATACATTTCATGGCATTGACTTCTCATTTACAGTATTAGTATTTTATCATCCCATGAGCATTGTTCTCTATCATCCTTTTTGTGAAACACCGCAGTAAAATATCTGCTATGTCACCTTCATCTAAATGGCAGTAAATAATTCTTTTGTCTTTTTATTTTTTTTGAGTGAAGAGAAAGGGAAGAGGTGGAGACATTTTAAGATTATTTTGTATTGTTGTTTAGTTGAAGCCACTGTAATAGGATAGACAGGTGGATTGTTTGTAAGGTCAGTTTACCCTGATCTCTTTTTATATGATGTCTATCCCTAGAGACTCATTACAAACAGGTTTTTCTCAAGTCTTGACAGAGGTGCGTTTTCTGTGAGGTTTCAGATAACTTTACTTTTAATGCATCCACAATAACACATACCAAGGGAAATAAACCTTTCTGCAGAAAACTTTAATTTTTGATCATGTCACCTGACATTTGTTTGTGTGGTACAATATGCCATTTCTTCCAGTGGCTGATTCAGATTTAAAAGCTACCAGCCTCCTTTGATTTTCTTTTGCCCTTTTCTATCTTTAAAAGTGACAGTCCTGCTAATCTAGTTATAGTTCACAGGTGGAAAGATTCCAATTTGTTTCAAGCTTTTAATGACTAGAATTAGAAATTTGAATCTTATCTTGTAAATACCAATGGTAGCTATCACATACTGGTCATTTGTTATGCTGCCAATGATTATTACTGCCAGGGAATGATTATCATGGGACAAAATTTGTATCAGGTGGACTTAAATTAACACTGGTCTAGTTTAAACAAAATATGTATATATATATGTATATATATATATATATTGCCTATGAATTTTAGGTTCACAAAGACATCCCTGAAGTAAAGAAATATTAAAACAAGTTAGATGGTGATATGAAACAATCATATACTCTGTGAAAATGTACAAATTTATAAATCTTTACTTATAAACTATGGGGAAAAGAAACAAATAGTAAATGGAGAGGCAAAGGAAGATAATCCATTCTTCTGCAACTGGGAACCAGGAACATCCACGTGTAAAAACAGTCTCATGTTTTTACAATCTGTCTTGACACTGAAGATAGTAATATAAAAATACCCCAATAAAAGTAGGCTTACTAATGAACTCCACAAAGGGATGTTTGTAGTGATGGGTTTTGTCTTCCCAAGTCGCTGTTGTGATGACGCCCTGCTTTGGTGGGGATGGCTGAACACCTGCCTCCCAATGGGAAGTGGTGAATTCCTTGATTTGCTTTGCTTTTGCTCGTAACTTTTGCTTTTCTTGATTAGCTGTCTTTTTCTAAACCCATGAGTTTTTCACTTTTTCCTTCCTGATTCTCTCCTCCATCCTGCTGGTGATTAAACCCTGGCAGACATTATAAACTCCATAACAGCATTAATCAGACTGATTTTATGATGGCATCACTTTTAGAGAAAGGAGAATGTTGGATTTTTAATTTTAAAAAAAGTTTTGTTGCATTCACAGTGGAAATTATATTAGGACACTTTGAAATTAAGCACACCCAAGCAATTATTTTATGAAAGCTTTAAATGGCCTGGACAATCTTATTCTAGTGTCAGTCATTTACTTAATTCAGCATTCCCTTTACCAGTAAATGTCTTTCTAATTTAAATGTCTTGAGGCCTCATCTACAAAAATAGAACCTTTGCTATGACCAGTATTTTAATCTAAAGTCTAATTTGTTTATCTGAATAATTTTCTTTATGCTAATGTACATTATTACACTTTGTGAAATAGTAAGAGCATTTAAGATGCTTGTTAAAATACTAAAATTATGTAATCTAATTTTATATTGTTTGCATCACTAAGCTTCAAGCTTCCATTCAATTCAATTCAGGGCCTGCGAGAAAATGTCTCTAGAGTTTTCCTGTGTCTTTAAAACACTGTGTGGCAGATATCCTCCTTTCAAAGTAAAGTCACTATATCAGAGTCTGGATAATAATTGGATCTTACTGATAGATGTGAATTTTAATTACTGTGTTGACATGAGAGACTAGCCTACCTACTACTGCTTCAGCTACTGATAGGATCTGTCTCTTGCATTTTAAAAATTAAAATTTCAAAGGAGAGAATAAATTCATAGCAAACCACTTGTAATAAACAGATTCAGCAAGATTTACTTTTTTCCTGCTTTACTTTATACAATAAATTGTACTATTTTTTTTTTAATTTCATTATACAATACATATTTTCAAAATTTCTTTACACAATAATTAGTAAAATACATACTCTGGCTGGACATGCTAGATGCCATAGGTAATCTATTTTTTTCTTGGGTGGCCTATTCCTTGTTGTGCCCAAGAATTTGGACATTATATTTGGAAAAACTATGACAACTAAGTTTGAATACCTTGGAGCTTGCTCATGCTCCAAAAGCAATGATTTTGTCCTGCATCATAGCCATTGGAGTTAAAAGACTTGTCTCTCTAAAAAGCCAGAAGACTAAAAAAGGAATTTAAAAATGGTTCTTTAGAACACAGAATTAAAGTCTTAGTCTGGACATCCATTTTAAAAGTTATTTTTACAAGCGCATTTGAACCACAAATCAGCATATAATTTAATACAATACTAAACATAAATATAATTGAAACTTAAATTATATAATAAAACTAATAAAAACAAGTAATATGAAACATAATTTTAATAATTATTTGGTTTAAGTCTTCATTTTAAAATGCATTCTCCAGCTTTGAAACCACTGATTTATTTTTTATTTTCTCACCTTCTTTTGGTTGGTATTGAATATAACCATCACACACTAAAAATGTAAGAATTTACTATTTCTGCCAAAACCAATAGACTCGATTTGTGGATATGATACAAATTAGCATGCATATATTTAGGCATTCATACATCTTTCTATCATTAATTCCTGGGGAAAGGAAAAAGGGAATAATTTTAGGTTAGATTCTTTCTTTGCTCTAGTTCACTGTGTGACTGTGGAGCTTATGGTGCTGGGATGAAGGTGAGGGCAACAAACATTGGGAAAAATGATTGAGGGTATGAGAATGATTGCTTATTTGGTGGTAGAGTTGGCATGTTCCAATTTATTTTGTGTGTGAAGCTATTGCATGAGCTAAGGAAATTTCTGTCCAGAAAAGTGCCCTATCTGCTAGGGACCTACTTAGGGAGGAGAGAAACACTGTTTTCCCTTATCACCAGCATGACTTGCAGTGTTCAGGTTTTTTTGTAAACAAAACCAAAAAAAGCATGCTGCCTTCTGTGTAGCTATTAGCAAAGCCTGACTGCATGGATTACCTCAGCCTTCCAATAAAAGATCAAGAGTTTCCATAGATGGAAATAACTTAATCAGTTTGCTGGTTTATCAGCTGGTTAATTCTAGGTCTATCATTATCTCAAATTTTAACAAGGTAGCACCACTGTGATTTCCTCAGTCTTTATCAATACTGAATCCCTACTGACTAAAACAGCACATTCAGTCAGGCTCAAAGTGGCCACTTTGCCTGAAAACATCACTTCAGTCTGTCACTGAGCAACAGGGGAGCTGAAGAAATCTTAACAATGAACGTTATTTTTTTGTCACTTTTTCAGGAATATTGATAGGAGCTGAAAGTAGATTACTAAAATTTCCCATTTATTATTCTGGCAGTATCCATTTCAGGATCCAGGCTTTTTAAAAAAATATGGGGTTTAAAACTATTTATTACAAAGGAACAGTAGAGTCAAATATTTCTGAGGCATCTGAATTACTTTAGAATAAGCAGAAAGGATTCTTTTGACTCCATTCCAGTTAAGCACTCAAGCACGTAGAAGGCTAAGAGCTTGTATATTAATTAATAAATTTACACTAACATCTTTGCCACTCACCAGTGTATAAATACCTAAAGCGCTCTAAGGCTAAGGAGTTGGTTACTGTAATCAGTGGAGCCGCCTGTGGTCTAATGAGTTCCATCATCCCTGCCAGCTGGTTGTGCACACCCTGTCAGGCTCTCCTGACACTCACTAAGTAGCCCCAGCTAGAGCTCACAACTGCTAAGCAGCAATATTTTATGACAGTTGCTTGCATTTATGTGTCCATGCATGTCATGTCCCTACGGAAGCATTCTGGTCCAAATAATGTCAGTATGTGTTCTTATGCCAGGGCAGGAAGAAAATGCTCATGGTAAAGTTGCTGAAGCAACTTTAGTTGCTGAAGCAGCTTTACATTTAAAGTGAATTTGCATAAATTTTAAAAGGCCAGAGAAAGAGACAGCTGTATGTTGTGGAGAAAAGACAAAAAAAAAAAAAAAATTCCAACAGTCAAGAAGATAGTGTGAAAAGATGGCAAAACTGAAAAGGGAGAAGTTGATTTTTCCATGGACTGACAAGTCTAAGGGCAACTGAATAGGAGTTAACTAGAATAATTTCACCAGAAGATATAAATAGAAATATTAAAAGGAAACCTGTATTAGCTGTTCTGACAGGTTCCCATGCCTGATCAATTTGTATGAGTAAAATGACCATTTTTAAAGACTCCTTCACGGCGATTATTAAAAGAAACGAACAGAAATAATATTATTAGAAGAAATTTGGCAAGCTGGTAGACATCTTTTACGGCCTTCTTCCCCACCAAGGTAATACAGTTTGAAGCAATTGTTTGGACAATCTGCAAGTAAATCCCCAAATCCTTTCTGAATCTCTTAAAAAATCCATCTTCCTAGTAAAGAAAAACCTCTTTTTGCTTCAGTCACATTGGAAAGTTACACGTACACATTACAGGCCTCCTTGTTAGTCATGAAAGTAACTGTAGAGCTTTTATGTTTTACTGAAGGAAATATAATGCTATTTGATCCTTCTTGAGCTGACTGGTTCCTGGATTTGAAAATGTCCCTTTTTTACCTTTGAATTTTGAACAGAGTTAGCACTCTCATTACTGCATTACTATGTTTGCAATATTTTTAAAATAATGTTAGTGCAATTGTTCAGGAAGGATGGATTTTTTGTCTGACTCCAACACAAGACAATACAAATCTGCTAAGTATACATGGAATCATTCCAGCTAGGTTTTTATATAAGTGCTGGATAATTTCCTATACCAAGGACATATTAATTCTAAGTGGGGACTATGAAAATCAATGCTGATGAGTCTCCCATAATTTATGAGTGACCATAAATCTTCTCTTATGTAAGTAAACAGAACTCAGTTAAATATAAACTTTTGTATCCCTTGATGTACAAATGTGATTTACCGCAGCATATTTAAGGGAACTAACATTGTGCTTAGAGCCAGTGAGTGTCTGGACCAATCTGTACCAGATTTGTGCTTCTCCACCCCTCTTCCTTCATGCCTGAATAAAACACTGTGCTCTGCTCCCATAGTAACTGCTATTGTTTGGGACCATATCTCTGTGTATTCAAAAGGCACCTTGTTTAGCACAAGCCTTTCAGAGTAACCAGTAGAAAAATATTTTTTTAAAAATATATTTTAAATTCTATTGATGCAGAAGAATGAAACAAAGCTGCTGGGACTGTAAGCAAAGGATTCTGTGCCAGGCAGACAGGGTTTGTGTTTTCCATCTCTATCCAAATCTAGCAGATACACACTGTAGCCAAAATGAGAGAAAGAAGCAGCATTTTTGCAGCTGCAAGTGTATCAGTGCTAACTGAAGAGTAACTACAATTTTTGTCAAACTGAAATTGATAATGAGAAGGAGCATCAATATTTGAAATTACTTTCTTCTTATCCTCTATCTTGCTTGAGGTACTTCTTTCCATTTTGGTATCAGACTGCATTACTGAAGTCTCAAAAATAGTCTGTACATAATCGTGTAACTGACTGAATGCAGTCACAGTTTGAAGTAGCTGGAGATGGGGATGAACCATAAAAGTGTAGAAAGAATATTTATTTTTATGTACTGATAAAAAATAATTTCCTTTTCTCTATGATGAGAGAATTTTAAAAGTTTGTTTGTTTTTCTCTCTCATCTGTAAATTCTTGGGTTCTGCTCCCAAGACAGGCAAAGGTACTTTTGTCTTGCATATAATGGAAATTTTGATGAACTGGAACCATTACTGACAGATGGTCATGCATATTTTCATTTTCAGTAGTGTGCCAAAACTCATTGGCCCAGCAATAATCAGCAGGAAAATTTAAGCTGGAAACAGAATAAAGAAAGCAAAAATGTATGGTATATAATTAATTTTGCAATAATTTTCTCAAAATTTATTGCCTATTATCACTATCCTTGATTGCTTAGAAATTTTCAAAAACTATATCCCTTATATAAAATATTCAGAATACCCTCTAGTTATTAGTATTTATTGCAAAGCTCTGTTTATTTTTTTTTGTAGATGATTAGTGGGCCATCAGAAGTAATTTCTAAAATTGCTGTGTCATTATAGGTCCTAACTTCATTGAGGACCCATGACCCTGCAGCATGAAATTCAATTCAGGCTGCTAGACTTGAGGCTCCAGTGTATACAAAAAACTTTAGCCAATTTAATAGGATTAAATTCTAGATCAAAATGAATAAGATACACCAATATTAGCTTCCCTTAAGCCAATTTAAGAGCATCTGCACAAGGGATTTCATTGGTTTAAATCAATTTAAGAATTGATTTAACTAAATTGTTACAATTTCTTTCTGTACACAGGAGACAAGTTACGTGAGTTTTATTTTGGGAAGAGTTAATCACTCACATACAGTACCATGGATTTCAAATATTATTGATGGAAAGCAGGTAGGTGCCTTCCATTATAAATATTAGGGCTAATGTATAGTGTCTGGGGGATAAGCATGAGTGACAGATACAGGGGAACTGAACAATTATATATCATAAGTTTATATTTCTATCTATGTATACTTACAATAAAGGTAAGATACACAAATATGATATTAGAAGGTCTGGGGAAGCTGTCAGATTCAAGAAAGGTTATAATGCAATTGATGGTGGATAGGAAGTGTTTTTACAGCAAGAAGCTATCATACATATCAAGCTTTGGAATTTTTATCTTTGACTTGCCAAAATCAAGACTTTCACAGATATGTTAGCAGCACAGCTCAAACCTCTGTTAATAACCAAAAAAATTCAGCATCTGTTCAGCATCTGTTTAGTCCTTTTATTTATGCTAGGAATACTAGGTAGAATTTCTAATAGTGACACTTTTAACAAAGCCTACTCAGCCAGTAGACAGGTATTCCCTTGGAGCTAAATGTTCCTTCCTTTGGTAACACCAAATTGCAAACTAGTATTCTCTCATTACAGGTGAGATCTGAGCTGGTGTTTCTGTTCCAGTTCAACCCCATCTTGTAAGGGTGGATTGACTGATGTCAGTTGCTGTTGATGCATGCCCAATAGTCATGGAAAGCCATGGAAAACTGAAACACACATTTCCATGTGCTTCTATATATGTGCTTCTATACAATGTGCGTCATTACTTACCAGGCCCCTCAATTTGATTAGGTTTTTTTTTTTTCCTTCTTCTTTAACAGAACAGTTGCAAAAGTGTCACTATGCAAAATAATTTTTCATCAGCATAGTTTTCACATTCATTTTAAACATTGAGTTGTGTTTAAGGAACCATGAAAAATTAAGACCTGAATTTTCCAAAAGCTGTCATGAAAGTGAAGAGGGATGCCTGAAATATAAAGACTTGTAACGGAATATTAAAGAACTCCTTAGAAGACCTTAACTTCTTAGTGATCCTTAACTGTATTTCAACAGTTATAGAAAAAACTGGAATGCAAGCTACTCTTAATAAGATTAAGGAAGCCACAGTTTCCTCAAAGGTCTAAATACAAATAACTATTTTATCAATTAAACTGCCATTTTTGAAAGTGCCATTTCAAGTATATAGGATGCAGGTGCCCAAGAGCTGCAGGGTCACTCTTATGAAGCATTGGTTTCAGCTGGCTCCAAAATGGACATACCTCAGGGGACAGCTGAGCCCCTCAGTCAGAGTGGTGATGCATCTGAGGAAAGATATTTAAGAATATCATATTTAAGAAAACATGAAGCAATGAGAGGTGTGAGGAAAAAATGTGAGAAACATCCCTGCAAATGCCAAGGTGAGGGAAGAAAGAGGGGAAGGAGGTGGTCCATGTGCTGGAGCAGAGGTTGCCCTGCAGCCTTTGGAGAGACCACATAGGAGCAGGTATATGCTGAAAGACTGCAGTTTGTGGACAGAATCCATGTTGGAGAAGCGAGAGAAGGAAGGAATAGCAGCAGAGAGAAGTTGTTATGGAATGATCACAGCTCCACAGCTCCTCATGAGCCTGTCAGACAGAGGATCAGAGACGAATCAGGCATGGAGTCGTGAAGTTGAGTATGAGAGGTGGAGAGAATCTGGTCTAGGATTTGGTCTTGTTTCTCACCGTATAAATACATTTTAATCAGCAATTAAGTTTAATCAGCAAGTTGAGTCTGTTTTGACAGTAAACGTTAAATGATCTCTCTGTCTTTAGCTTTGCTTTATTTTATCCCACTGTCCTTTTAAATGAGAGAGAAACTGGACAGGCATCAACCATCCAAGTTTGCCCAACACATCAGCATGAAGTATAGTAATGTGGAATGTGCCTGTCCTGGAAAGACCAAACTGGTAACTTTTTTTCAATATAGATTCTAGAATTTCACAGTGGTTGTGAAGACAACAACAATACTTTAACATGTTCTGTTTTCATTTTATTTATAAGGGTTGTCAAAATAAGAAAAAAAAAGTGACTGGTCTTCATACCTATCACTGCAGTTAAAAAGGAAAGAACACACTTTTAACTTATATAAAACAGTTGACAAGCTGTGATGAGTGTAAAGTGCTGATCACATGCTGTCATTATTGTTTGCAACAGTAATTTTAAGACAAGATCATTAAGGGAAAGAGACAATTAGGTTATGAAGGAAAAAAGTCACAAATGGTTACAAAAGCTCTTTCTAGCAGGTGGCTGGGTTGGAAATGAAGCCCAAAAAACTGCATACATAATTGCTTCTTTTGCTGACAATAAATCTCACTCAATTGGTGCATTTAATTTATTTAGTTCATTTTATTTTTATTTAATTTATTTAATTTATTTAGTTCATTAATTTCAGATTGATTTGTTTTACCTTATGGTTAGGTATAAAACCTCCTGATATCTTATTCAGTATAATGGCATTTAACTGTCAAGAAAAAAAAAAATTAACACAATGAAATTCTTTCTCAATTTCTCTTTTTTTTTTTCCAGGTAAATCCTGTCACAACATAGCAACTCTAGCAACTTTATAAAAAAAATAGTTTTGGGTTGGGGCTTTTTGTTTTTTTCCCCCCCACACTCGCAAACTTTCTATCTTGTAGAGAAATCAAAGTTTGTCAGAAGACTATGAAAATTAATGTAAATATGAGCTAAAGATGAGTGATTCACATTTTACCATTTACTTGATAGTAATATCAAAGTTGGAGGATTGGAGGATAACCCAGATATTGAGTAATTAAGAAAGATTATGAAAACCCTGTAGAAGATGTAAAACTTTGATATGGAAAGAATGGGAATATTTTCTTTAAAAGTAAAGTAAACAAGACAGGATATAGAAAAAATTCTTTGTCAGGAACAGGGCAGTATATAATTTAATTACTAAGTATGTAATTTCAACCAAATTAAGTGACAGTTTGTAATTAAACTACAGTATTCACTGAAGTGAAAAATTCTTGCATCTTAGAGCTTAAACAAATAATAGGCAGATTTCCTCACCTAGCTCAGTCTTACAAAGCTGTAGGTAAATCCTAAAAGTTAAACTTGCTCTGCTCAGAAATTAGGCATGCCTTTGGATCATCAATATATGTGTTAGGAAAAAGTCTTACTGAGTCTCATTACTGTCCAACTTTTACATGTTACACTGATAAGTTTGACTTAATTGTTCTGTCTTCAAAGTTATCCAAACGTTCAATATTAAATACAGCTCACACACTTCATTGATTTTATCTTACAAATTTTTATGAGATTTCTTAAACACATTCCAGCTTGTTTTACCAAGGTCATTAAGGAAATATTAAAGGCAATCAGTCTCAAGATATTTGTTATGACTTTCACAGTCACTCTGATCACAGTTCATTATTTTTTATTGCAGTATGACTATTACCATTTCAACTTTAGGCAATTGAAAAATAAAAAGAAAAAAATAAAGTTTGTGGTAAGTCCCATCTGTATGTCAAATAAAGATTTTTCCATATAATATTGCACCAAATGACCCAACATGTAAAGATTTATTATATTTGTGCCAGTGCCTTCTTGGTTATATTATCCATGGTAGATGTGAAAAAAACCCCCACATACTTTTAAACCCATCATTTTCTATGGATTCTTTCATTTATTTTCCCTCATTATTTTCATATTTCTTCAGTATAAGTTCTTGAGTTTCGACATTTTTGAGATTCGTTCTTTCCTGTCTTCACAGAATGTTGTGTTTCCTTTCCTCAAATGTTATAATATATTTTAGGAACTGCCATGGCTCATGTTTAATAAATGTTCTTTGACAACTTTGTGGTTTTAATTGCCCAGTTCTTTTAATATAAACATGTCTCTTCTTTCACAACTTCTTTTTCAGTATGACCTTCTACTTGTGTCTATTAGATTTTAATTTTTCTATAGGATCTTTGGAAGCATCACTGTTATTAGAAAAACATGAGAGAAAACTGTAAGTACAGCTGTTTTGAGTAATGCCTAGATTGTCTTTAATCTTTTCCAGATCAAAAATTTACTTTTTACCCCTCATGTATTTATACATTTTTGCTTAATCTGTATGGCTGAGTAAACTGATCCTATTTGTTTTTAAATCCTTTGCAACACTGAATCTAGATTGGTTTTTTTTGGAACTATTACTGATCACTGAAATAAACTTTTTTTTTTTTTTCCTTTATATCATTTGAAGGCTTAATACATCTTCTGAGACACTTATTTGTCATCCAGGTTTGAAGTATTTTACTGTAAGAAACACATATTCTAGATAAATTTTACATCTTTTACCAAAAAAAAAAAACCCCAAAACACCCAAATCCCAGCATTACAGTATAGCTCCCTTGATTAATTTCTTTGACTTTTAAGAATTGCCAGCACTGAATTAAAGAAAAAGAAATCCCTGATTACTTTTATGTATGTCAAATTATTTCTGTGTCACCCAAAGGAAGATTATTTTCTTAGTTTTTTGAAGTGTTGATATTTCTCCAAACCAAGGGAAAAACAGTTTCCACTCTGCTTAGTTCATTGATATTCTGTGAAGAAATCTGATGGATGTCATATTCCAAAGTTATCTAAGATTCACTATAATTAAACTATCATTAAAAAAGCTTTAGAACGTTGGTTTTAAGAACACAAGAACTATCATAATTAAACCAAACGTTTCTGAAATTTTCTGTTGCCAAAGAATGATGGATGCAAGCAAGTAATTTTTCAGAGTTTAGCAGTGTTTTATTATGATACCCAGACATAACATTGCATGTTTTGAATGCTGTCAGGCCTGGAACGAGCAGCATCATAGGACACATGATGTATCCATCCAGCGTTCCCTAACAAAGGGACAGCTTCCATTCCACACTGCTTCCACCCCAGCCCTCCTAGCCAGCAGCACATCAACTTTTGTTTTATACCAAGAGAAGCAAGTCTGAATAATTTCCCTGCTCCAGCAGCATGGAACAAGCAGCAAGGCTGCTTGATAGGGACCCCTGTGTTGTCTCACAGGATTTCCATGCTTTGCTACTTCTTGACCTCCTTTTTGCCTCCCTCACACCTTACCTTCCCTGCCCCAGCATTCTCCCAGGTAAATAATTTCTATGTAATTACTTTTTCCCTGTCAGCTCCATTTTGCCATACCTATATCCAATTTTGATGGTTTTGATATCATTGCCTAGGTAAAATGCCCTTATATAGAATTAATAGTGGGTCCCCAACTATCCCCTACAGTTGTGCGTGAGCTTGGCTCCTATAGCCACCCATGAGGATGCCACCATCTGCTTGGCACTGTCTCTACCAGTGCCCAGTGCTCACACTGTTGGCTGTCAGGCCATGCCACTCGTCCTGCCAAGTCCAGAGATTTTCGTTTCACACTCCATTAGTGTAGCAACAGGCCAATGATCTGGTCATTTCCTGCAGACTTAACTATGGTGAGGACAGCTCTTTCCATAAAACCATAAAGTTCCGTAAACTTCAGAAAAGTATTTCTGAACCTTTTTCTAACATACTGGTGCAGGTTGTCAATAGTGTTACTTTTTTTTTAAAATTTCATATGTGATCCAGCATGCTAATCTCATCCAGCCCAAGAATGAATGAAGCACAGCTAGATAACAAAGAAAAAAAATTATCTTGTATTTTTTCAAGTGGATTCCTTTTCCAGAGTGCCACACATTGTGATTTCCTATCTATAATGCTGCATTTATCTCATTTCATTTTAACAGACTGTAGAGAAAGACTCATCTACTGTTTTACATTCATGTACTTGAATGCTGGAATAACCACACTTAGCACTGATAAGAATGACTTTGACTTGAAAAATAGACTCTTCAAAATACATTAGCATTTGGGGAAATCAGTGTTCAGAGACTTTCTGATAAGTTTTTAATTCTATTTGAAATATTTTTAAAACTACAGACACAATCTAGGAGAATTCAATTATTTAATATACCCTTGTACAATTTAATATATTACAATTTAAGTGTCCCTTCAGACAAAGGATGTTATAATATTAGGGCTTTAGAGCATAAAAGAAATTATGTATGTGTAATTTTGTTTGATATTAAGAATTTTCATACAGAGGAAAATCCATGAATTTATGCAGAAAAAAATGTCTCATATCATTATGAGAGCTTATAAACGGTTAATTCCTAATGAACTGCTGTGGATATAATGAATAAGCCAAAATATAAACACAATATGATGGTGTTCCCTTGGGTTTACCTTGAAAACAATGTCTTTGGCAAGTTTAATCTGAAAAATCACATTTTTTATGATCTTTTCCTCTTGTTGATATTAATCACATCTCACCATTACAATTACAAAATGTTACAAATTCAAATTGTTAGAAAAATTAGACATTAGAATTAAAAGAAATAGAAAATTAGATATTGAGACTTCTTCTGTTCTTTTAGTCCTCTCCCCAGAAATACCATGTGTTAAGAGTTCAGAGGACAAATCAATGAACCTGAGCAACGAACCTAGGGTGTCAGGAATAACTTGACAGTGAATTCATCTGAATTGAACTTGACTTCACATGTACTAAAAGTCCTGATAAGAGATTTTAGGAGAAAGCATCTCATTAAAATGGATGAACAGGCCTGCACATGCTGGCAGAGAGAGATGCAAATTATCTTTTACTGAACTTGAATGTGCTGTTGGAATTTTGTAAAAGTTCCCCTAAGAGACATGCAGAGGGCATTCACTTTTTCTTGACAATTTAGCATGGAAAGAGCAGGCTGTAAAAGCAGAGTTTATTTCAGGAGAGATTGAGTTATAACAGTTTTAATGAATGAGAACTCCTTCCCAAAATTTTATCCTCATGTTCTCTTTCAGAAAAATATTTGATTTGCCAGTATAAGTCTTACTTATATGAATAAGTATAATATGAAGACCTCCCTTTTAACTTCAAAATTATTGACTTTTAATGAATAAAATAATTATTTGTTTAGTCCTAGAATTCTTTGAATATTATTTTTAATAATTTTCTGTCTCAAGATTTTTCCACAAAAAATTGATTTGATTTTTAATTTTCTTTAGCTCAGCGACTTATATGAATATGTCCTGAATTTCTTTGACAATAATAAAGTTTATAGCTGTATGTCAACTTCTATGTGTACCTGGAAAACTGTCTATCCTGTTTCAAACCAGGACAAAGCAAATTACACCATCATTAATATATCCTTGCTGTTTTTCTCAGTAGTTGTTTTGGAAAGTGTTTTCCAGTAATTAAGTAGAGTTAATCCTGATTTGCATAGGCATGCTAAGAAAGCCATGGCCCACAGCTGTATGCCACAGACCTAATACTGTCTTACATGTCTTTTCTGATGTTGATGTATATGAGCTCTGTTATTAAGAGGTAAATGAAATGTACACAAATAATAGAAAATGTTCAAGTTAATTGCAGCAACTAAATTGAGCTCACCAAGTTCCATGAGCATAATAAGGCTGTTGCAGAAACATTTTTGCTGACAAAAATATTGCAATCCACATGTCATTAAATTTAGGGAAAAGGGATCCCCTGGAAAGAACTCTTAAATATTTAGAATAGCAATTACTGTTGTGAAAATTTGCTAAAAATTTATTAAAATATAAAATATTAAAAATTTATTAAAATATTAAAATATATAAAAATATTAGCAAAATACAGTTCTACAGTAAGATTTTAGTTTTCCCATAAGGACAATTGCATAATAAATAATGTAAACTCCCCATGGATGTTAAAGAGATTTCACTTTAGCATTTCTGATTGTTTTATAAGGATTAATTGCAAACTCCATTTCATAAAATATAACAGCATAAATAATTTAAAAATTGATTAAAGTACTTTCTTTATAGAAGAGGTTCCAATTTTGTAAGCTGAGCATAGTCTTTTTTTCATATTTGTTTATTTTGGTTGTGATGAGGAACAAAATTACAATATTATGTGGATTAGCAAAATAAAATATTCAAATCTGTTCCATTTTATTTCAGCATATAATTTCTATTTTGAACACTTTGTGATAAAAATAAAGGTAAGTTTTGATGAAAGCTTGTTTCAAGCTGAAAACCAGAAGCCACTTATGAAGTTATACAACCTCCTAACTCCTCTATATCTCTTTAAACTGCAACAGAAATCTGTACTCTCACCATATAAGAAATATATGAATACAAAAACTTAAGAAGTATCTCAGGTGCTGCAAAGCTGAAGTCCCAGATTTCCAAGTGAATTGTTTGCCTGTAGGTTGTTTAGAAAGCCTGTGAGACATTTACAGTACCTGAAGATTATATGTAAAAACAGGGAAGGTAGAGATGGTGGTTCTGTCTACCACAATGAATTCCTATTCCTTTTTATCAGGACAAGGATTTCAGAAGTGGAAGCTAACATCATAAACTAAATGGTTATTTTCATTTTAGGTATCTAATAGTTGTAAACTCATTTAAAAAAAGGTCATGTTTCTAAACTTCACTTAGACATGAAATATTCTTTGATTCATCTATGTTTAGTGGAACGTTGTAAATTTAGCTCAAGTTCAGTCCACAGCTACCCATTGTTATCACACTGCAGGCCCCTTGTCTGTCAATACAGTCACTTGCATAGGTTATTACTATGTAGATTGTTCCAGACATCACAAAAAATCACCTGATCATCCGTTGAACTTCACTGTGATTTGTGTCATGCTCATTTATCCTGCAAATTTTGCTTCTGGCATTTAATCTCTCAAATACTGTTCTGCAACTATGAATTTTATCAATGTGACACTCACGTGGCTTCAAGAATTAAGCCAAGAAAAAAACATACTCCATGATCTAAATTGATTTTTTTGATGTCAAAACAACATGTCTCTAAAATGTTGGTATGCAATTTCAGTATCACAGTTATTTCCCTTTCACAACACCTTTCCTTAAAAAAGCTGGAGAAAAAATATTTCTTCTATTATTCATCCTTTTATCAAACATATTTGGAATACATTGACTTTGGATTTTTAGCTGTCCTTCAACACAGTCACTTTTTTTTCCCCTGATAAAGATTCTTTAAAAAATTATTGAATAGAAAAGTTCAAACACCTTATTGTACAATTTCTGTAACACGTATTCTGAAATGAGCAACCTGGGAGTGTCTTTGAAGCTGATGCTTTGATGTGTCATTCATTTTCTTTCATGTTTAGCTGAAATTGCTTCAAAGTCACTGCGTTTTGTCCTTATTCTACTTTCCTGTGAATTCATTTGATGTCTGTAGAATCTGGTGTTATCACTGAACTGGTAGAATGAAGTGAACAAAATAAACCATGACTATTTTCAGGACAAGGAAAACAACATCAAAGTGTTTAAAGTTATTTCAACAGTTACTAGTGATTTATATTGCATGGTAACTGGATAACAAGTATATTGACTTCCTTTCATTTTATTTTGAATTAAAACTTTTCAGAGACATTTTTAGATCTGTTTTTTTGAAATGTCAGTATTGAAATAAAAGGGGGCTTCTCATCTTTTCTTCTTGACCAATATACTCATGTGGGAAAGAGGCACTCAAAAAAATCAAATCAGTTCTTTCTTCACTGTAAGAGATAGATACTGCATGATCACCTGCAGTTGCAAAAACAACAAAAAAAAAAAAACCAACAACCAAACAAGCAAACCAGAAATGGATTTAATGAAACATTTTGATATTTCATCTTTTTTTTCCACTTGATATTAAAAATGAAAAAACAACATCATATCAGCAAGATGTGAGAGACCCACTGCTTGGGGACACTCCAGTTAGACAGTGAAAGGCACAGGTTCAAGACACTGATGCATATTTTACATAAACCATGGAATTTTAGAACTAGCCCATCTATATCCTTCTTTCTACATCAGTGCTCTAATTGATGATTTCTCATCTTTTTGGTTTACTGTGACTTTCAGTCTAGGTCTGATAAAGACCTGACGAATTGCACTACCAATTTTCTTCTAAAAGAAAACAGTGCTTTTCTCAAGTTCTTCCATGGCTTTGTTATTGACACTGTAAATATATCCAGGAACCAAGTCTTACATATTAAAAACCTACAGTAAGTGAATATATTATAAATTCCAGTTACAGCTATTGTCCTCAGGGTGACATTTCTGAATAAACTTCTTTATTATTAAACATTATTAAGGATGTGTTCAAGTTGCCGAACAATTTAAATGACAGCAGAATTTTCTTCACTATTTCAAGATAACACAGAAATGTCGGATTTAGCAGGCCAGGATATTTCATCCTTATGAGGAGCAGCTGAGGAGCTGTTTAGCCTGGATGAAAGGAGGCTCAGGAGAGAACTTATTGCTCTCTACAACTACCTGGAAGGAGGATGTAGTGAGGTGGGAGGGGTGGTCTCTTCCCTCAAGTAACTAGTGACATGTCAATAGGAAATGCCCCCAACTTACACCCGGGAAGATTTAGATTTGATATTAGGAAAAAGTTCTTCATGGAAAGGTTGTCAAGTATTGTAACAGGCTGCCTGGGGAGTGGCGGAGTCACCATCCCTGGGGGTAATATAAAGGTGTGTAGATGTGGCATAGTTTTTGGGATATGGTTTAATAGTGGGTTTGACAGTGTTGGGTTAATGGCTTTCTTTGACAATCTTAAGAGTTCTTTTTCCAACCTAAATGATTCTACACTTATACAACCCTGGGGGATCTGCATTTCAAACTAGACATTCAGTATTTTTCCCTTTTTCTCAAAACCAATTGATTACACAGATTCAAATGTACATTGATAGGTTGGCCTTGATTAATCCACTCTGTCAAATACAGCCAAGGTTACCACAGCTATTAAATCACTTTTGCTAACTGACCAACCGATCTCAGTTATAAAGTTCCAACACTAAACAACTGTTTCACTGGTCTTTTCTCCCCTTCTTACTTTTTACAACGTTTTGCATAATGATGCTAGATCTCTTATCGGCTAAAATGGCAGTAAGAATTAATTCTGTTTGCAGATAGCAATTAAGAATTTGCTGTTCTTCTGTGTCCCATCTCCTGCGATGAAAGTATTTTTTGAAACAGCAGACACTTTTTATTCTCCTCATAGGATGTTCATGTACTGTACACAATCGAGTTAGCAAAGAAAATCCAACCAGTCTCAAAACTATTCACAGGCAAAATTTTTAAAAATTATGTATGATATAGATGCATATGTTTCCAAAGGTAAAGGTAAATATGTGCATATTTAACTTTCCAAATAAATGTATGTGGCTACATCATATTCTGGATCAGTATTTTCATGGTGATCTTTCTTTATACTTTATTCATGTACACAAAACCGTGCAACCTTTTCTAGAGATGTGAGAAATTAAAAACTGACATTAAATGATACTTTGTGAATTTGAATATAATCCCCCATACAAAGATTTTGAATTCAATTTAAATTACTAGCAATTAAACTATCTTAGAATTATCTCACTCTAGTTTGCTTTATGTAAGATACTTCACTCTGTAATAAGTACCCAGAAAATAGAATGTTTTTTGATTATTCAGATAAGAATGGAGTTCTTAGCGTTACACTGCAAAGAAAGCACCTTATTGTAGTGAGGGACATTTTAAATTTTCCTTCATTTTTCATTTTATGAAGTTCTAGTATAGAGAACATGTTATTTAAACAATAATTTTATAGTGCCTGATGTATGACTTTGATTTTCCTTCCTGAACAAATTGCAAATCTATTAGCATCCCTGTTACATTTAGAATGGGACAGCTTTGAAGCCAGTTGGAGGGAATCCCTGGCACAAAAGAAGCATATATTCCATCAGACTGTACTGTAGAAAGCAGGTCTTTGTAGGTGGCTTTCACTCTGTAGAGTGAAAGAGAGAGTAAAAGCCCTTGCTTTTATCAAATTTCTAGAGATGTTGAGATGTAATTTAAATGCACTCCACAGTCTCTACAATGCTCTTTTAATACTATAGAGCATTAAGGGACTATAAATTTGAATTTTGTATGGAGGTCTCTCATCCTCTATGTTATTCCACTAAACCTTTTTCTAGGATTTTTTTACATCAATACCATTATATAAATAGGATTATTTTCAATATAATTAAAATAGTCTGGCATCTCATACTTCCAGCGTATATTAAAATTTATTAATTGAACCTTTATTTACATATGAAAACCACAGAATGACAATAATATTTTTCTTTCTTTATTTCTGTTTTCCCAAGTGTTCTAAGCATTGCATTAAGCTGAGTAAAAATCAGTGTTCATAATCAGATCAATGTAACTTGTGTCAAGATATCATTTTAAACATATATTTAGGAAGCTTCATTTCTAAAAGAAAGTTTTGTTGTTTGACATCTATTTTATCCACATTTGTTCTTCAAAATTTTGAGATCAAGAATAGACTCTGGTCAGTTTTTTCACATTTAAAAATTGCTGATGTCTAGGAGAAAACATTAAGAGGAAAAGTCTTCAGCACTACTTCTTCACCCTAACTTGGAAGCTGAAGTAGAATAAGAATATTTAATAATTTCAATTTCTTTTTCAAGCTATTTTATTAAAATGAGATTTTGGTAGTTTCTGAGCTTCTAGGATTAAAGTGAAACCCATCATTAAAATATGATGGGTTCTATAATTGTGTTAGCTGGTATGTTTGCAATGTCACTGTAGACAATATCTTGTCTACAGTGCCATAATAGAGTTTATGTGACACTAGTGGTTGAACTGATGCTATTAGTCATAATTAAATTATCTCATGTGTTTGCACTATCTGTGGTAAGAAACACTCACTCTTTTTTCCTCTGGTGTTTTCTGAACTAACCAATAAAGCTGAATTCTCACCAAGTTCCCTTATATTATGACAAAGTAAATATTTCACACTTTGCTTAAGGAAAACATCATCAAACACTGGAAGATTGTAGGTTCCTCAGGGATTTTTTCTTGGAGCCTGTGGATGAGCTGGGAGTTGAGCTAGAAAGAAAAATATCCATGAACATATTTTTTCTTAACCCATTGACTATCTAGCCCTTTTTTCTGTGCAAATTCAAACACTGTAAAAGAAAAGGTGGGGAAAACAACTTATGTAATTTCTTCCATGTGAAGATTGTTATCATTTCCCCTTGGTTGTCTTTAATAAGAGTGGTAACTTCCTGTATTAAAAATATTGGCATTTAATCCCAAACAAATAGGTAAAACCACATTTTTGTCTAAAAGTTTGCTACTTAGGTCATGAAAACCTTGAATCAAAAAACTGGGTATGTAAAACTGCATAGCATGTGGAAATGTGATTGTTGCTTGAGGTCGAGATATTTTTACTAGCACACACTGAGAAGACTAACTGGGTATTCTATGTAAATAGGTGGGAATGGGTTGAGATAAATAAGCTTAAGGACACTACATGTGTGTTGCCCCGTTCTTCTAAGTTCTTCTAAGCCTTCTGATGTTTACATTCTTGTAGCGAACTTTCTCACCCACTTTATAAAAATAATTAATTGCTTTGCATTCCTTTCTGGAGAAGGAGAAACTTGATGGACTGTTGGTTTGTCCAGTGTCATTGGAGAGGTGGCACTGTCATCCTCCAATCAACTGCCACTTTTGAAAATCTATAAATGTTGGAGTCAGAAATTAAACTTCTTCTTACCTTGGAGATTTCATAGTTTTATTTTGTGTCCTATAGCGACACATGTGTGTGTAGGTGTGTGTGAGTGTGAGTGTGAGAGTGTGTGTGTGTGTGTGTGTGTGTGTGTGTGTGTGCGCGTGTGTCTGTACATATATTTTTCTGGGGATTGAGTACGTTTATTGAGGTAATATAAGGAACAAAGAAGTGTTTTGCTTTGCTTTGCTTTATCTATACAGGGGCATCAAGCTCTTGTAGCTGCATTGGAGTGCTGCATCCAGTTCTGGGCTCCTCACTACAAGACAGACATGGAGCCCCTAAAGCAGATCCACAGTGACAAAGGTGATTAAGGCATTGGAGCATCTCTCTTATGGGGAAAAGCTGAGAGTTGGGCCTGTTCAGCTTTGAGAAGAGAGACTGAGAGGGGACCTTATAAGTGTCAATAAGTATCTGAAGGGACAGTGCCAAGAGGATGGATCCAGGCTCTTCCAAGCAACAGAATAAGAGAGAACAGACAGAAACTCATGTACAGACATTACACCTAAATACAAGAAAATACTTCTTACTCTGTGGGTGACTGTGCACTGGAACAGGCTGCTGAGAGAGTTTGTGAAGTCTCCCTCACTGGAGATATTCAAGAACCATTTGAATGCAATTTGTACCACTTGAACTGGGATGACCCTGCTTGAGCAGGGAGGTTGGACCATACAACCTGTTGTAGTGCCTTTCAACCTGACCCATCCTGTGATTCTGTGAAATAATATAACAATATGAGGATACCTTGAGTTGGTTCATTAAGATAGTGAGAAGCTTTAAATTGACGCAGTCAACACTCTCATAATGTGTGATAAGTCACTTATGGATGCCGGGTTTTTTCTTTTTTTACTAACTTAATATATAATGTAATAACTTTAATAACTTTTAATAACTTTTATTTTTTTAATAAAAGAGAACTCTGTATGTCAGCCATAACACTGCTTAAAGTCACTGTCATACACAGGAAGCCTATATCTTCAGTACGATTTGCAGAAGAAGCGGAAACAGCTGCTGTCAGCTTCAGAAGAGATGAGGAACGAAATCTGTCACAAACCTAGAGAATTTAATATATCACTAAAGACAGTTAATTTAGCAGCCGTGACCTATGTAGGCAACAGAATTAATAGCAAGTCTGTTCAGCAATGATGATCTCCCAGCTGTGTCACTGGGAGTGCAAGTCAGTATTCTGATTTCAGCAGTGCTTTGTGTACAGCCTGTTTTGGCTCTGCTTCCCCATCACATACATCTCCTTGGTGTCATGGTAGCCAGCCACCATGTTTCTAAACTGATTGTGTGTTTATTTTGATTAAAGGAGTATTCTAACTCTGTGGTTTGAATTGACTGAAATAGATTGTGGGATTAAAACATGAAATAGACCTGGGATTGATGAAAATTCCATTTATTGTTGAGCCCTGGTATTCCACTTAGAAAGTACTAGATTTTCTCCTGACATCTTATGTCTTTTTATGTGAAGTCAAATAAAGTAAAAAGTTGGGACAGGGCTTTTGTCACAGGCGTATCATTACTGTGTTATGGTAAGGCTACTTTGGCAACATTTCCAGGTTTTTTTTCCCAACTCTTCTTGAGGGTTTTTTTTCCATCAAGAGATCTCTTTGCAACACTCCTGAAATGAGCTTCCCAAATATACAGCTGGATGAAACAACAAGACAAACAAATATAACACAAAACCCAGCAGGTTTCTATTCAGACTATCTTAGATAGCAGTTTTCTTTGCAGAGAGTGAAATTGTCAAATCCTGAAAGTAGTTTTGTCTGTTTTGATTGATACAGAATCACTTTCAGATATTTAAAATTCTGGAAATACTGGAAATAGGTTATTAAGCTATTGAGCAAATAACAAGATTTCTAAAGTATTGTCTATTGAAGATGTGGTTTCATACTGTATTTGAAAATAATGACATTTTAAAAATTGTCAGGATTTTTTTGTAATTTAGGACAGAATTTTAAGTTTATGTTCCAAACCACTAAAATTTGCTAGCCTGAAAACAGTAACTGTGGCAAGACTATTTGAAATACAGAAATAATTCTTTGCCTTATTTATTGCAAACAAGGGAAAATACAACTCTAGCTTGCATATTAAACAGAATCAAGTTAATTAAATGTCTTCTAATGCATGTATTTAGTGTCTTAAGTGCAATATGTGTTTAAGCAACCTTACCTCAGAACTGGAGTCACATATTGATTTAAAGTTTGGGTTTCTTTCTTTCTTTCTTCTTTCTTTCTCATTCCTTCCTTCCTTCCTTCCTTCTTTCCTTCCTTCCTTCCTTCCTTCTTTCCTTCCTTCCTTCCTTCCTTCTTTCCTTCCTTCCTTCCTTCCTTCTTTCCTTCCTTCCTTCCTTCCTTCTTTCCTTCCTTCCTTCCTTCCTTCTTTCCTTCCTTCCTTCCTTCCTTCTTTCCTTCCTTCCTTCCTTCCTTCTTTCCTTCCTTCCTTCCTTCCTTCTTTCCTTCCTTCCTTCCTTCCTCTCTTTCTTTTTTCCCTTTTACCTTGGTTGAATAAGGTCAATCAGTTTCTCTTTTTTGTTTAAACTTCCATGTATTTATTAGTCCTATAGTAATACACAGCTTCCCTGAAAAAACAGGGCACCAACTGTTGCTCCATATGCAACGTTGGTATCCTGCATAAGCACAGCTGTGTTTTTGAATGAGTGTAGTCTCAGGCTTGAAAATAAGCAGAGTTAGATATGTAGGGAGAAGGTTAAATTAGCTGATATAGCTGACACATGATAAATAACAAATACTAAGTGAGATTTCAGCCATAAAAGCCCTCTGTATAGATAAAGATCTCAAATGGAAACAACAGGAGCTAAGTCTAAGATGAGAACAATTGATCTTTGTTTAACTAGAAATATGTCAGTAAGATCACTAAAAGAGAAAAAGGACACTTTGGACGCCTGTGGACTAGTAGAAGTATGAAAGGGAAAACAGCTGATATGGTGTATTCCTTCTAAAGGAACACTAAAGTTTTATTTATAGTCTGTGAAACACAGTGAGATTAAATAAGGATGGAGGTAGGAAGGGTCAGAAGAGAGAAAAATTGTAAAGTACTAAAGAAATCTTGTGGAGATTTCTGAGAACCGGGATTGACAGTAAAGCAGGGAGGGATACTTTTGTAGAAAATATTCTCCCACTGGTAGCAGTTCTATGTTTGCTGGTGTATCGGTATGTTCAGCATATTTTCCAGCCTGCAATATCAATTGTGACTTCCCTAAGGGCTTAGACAATGCTGAAGATGGCAGCAGATAAGGGTAGCAACACTGGCAGTGTGGGGCTGTTCAAAGCATTTGAGGTCCCTCTAAGTACTTGGGACTTTGGTGTTTGAAAGAAGCCCTTTATCCTTTAGTAACTAAGAAGGTAGGAGAGGATTTTGAAGATTACACTTTCCAATATAAGCATATGAATTTTCTGCAAGTCCTTGGTGAATTTGGACCACAGTAATCTTTTCTTTGTTCTTCTTGTCTTTGAAACTCAATGTATGCTTCTGTCAAACATACAAGATCAGCATGAAAACTATGTGCCAAAAGAACATTTAATGCTACCTAAGCTTTTAATATTCAATTTTTTTGTGTGTGTGTGTGGGGGGGAAAGTATGATTTAGTAATCTCTCGGGCATATGGTGTGATTCTTGAGGTGTTCTGTGTAGGGTCAGGAGTTGAACTTAATGATCCTGGTGCCTTCTAACTCAGGGTATTCTACAATTGTACAAACATAAAGAAATACACCTTGCCATGGACACATACTGATAGGAAAGAAAACATCAGAGGAAAAAATCCCCAAGTTAGGTCATCATCATACTTCTAAACAAATGTAATTCTGTTATTGTGACCCTTGTATACGGTCACCTATTCTGTTCTTTGCTCTTTAACACATATGTTTACAGAAATACTTCAGCTCAGAATTGGCTGTTTTTTGTATTGCACTTCATACTTGGTGGAATACTTTGCTCTTGAACTTCCAAGTCTTGCTTTCATATTCTTACAAACATTGAATAGCCTTTATTAGTTATGCATCTCCTTCTGCTATTGTCGTGGTTTGACCAGGAAGTGAGGTTTTGGGAAAGTTATGGTCAAACCAATCAGTGGCCAGATTTTAAATTGGCATCTGGTGTGGCCACTGGGGATTTGGATACGCCTCTGAGAAAATACAGGGGTTAAAAGCAGAGCACTCCCAGAGAGACTTCCTCTTTGGAGTCCGGCAGGTGAGCGGATCGGATCTCCTCCCCTGCCCAGCTGCGTCTGGGTGGGGGAGAGGGAGGCCATGCGGCCTGAGAAAGAGAAGCAGGAGCCGCTGCAAGGTGCAGGGGTGGAGGAGACCTGGGATGGTTTGGGCAGCCCCCCCCCCCGGGAGAGAAGGATAAAGCGGTCGGGAGGAGAAGAGGGGGGGCAAAGTGCCCAGCCGCTGGAAGACCAGGCTGAGCTTTTAACTCTTTTAGTGTTGAAACAATAGAAGCTGTAAAAACACTGATCCTCCTCAGCTGGAAATTGAGAAGGGACGGATATACATTTTCTTCTGAAAATTTATTACTCTAAATTGTCAATGTACTACAGTGAATGAAAGTGTAGGTGAGTGTTCAACAAACTTGTACATGAAGAAATGCCATAGTCAGTATTTTCAAAGGCTTCTGCAGTAATTTAGATTATTTAAGTTAGGTTATTTTCCAGATGTATCAGGTATGTTTTGTTCTCCTTTAATTTTTTTCTTTGATATGATCCCATTTTTCTAGCCTTTGTGAAACTTTGACAAAAGGAGCCCATCTACAACTGTTAGAGTCTAGATAATCACTAAACTTGACTACTTTCCTTTAAGAGCATTTGCTACATCTCTGGTTTGTGAAAGAACTGGTTGGTGAAATGTAGCTGTTTGATATCACAGAATCACAGAACGGGTCAGATTGGAAAGAACCACACTGGGTGATCTGCTCCAACCTTCCTGCTCAAGCAGGTTCATCCTAGAGCACATGGGACAGGATTGTGTTCAGAAGGTTCTTGAATATCCCCTATCTACACTTGCATTGCTGTGAAAAAATGCATGTAATAATTGGTTACTTAATCTTGCATTTCACTTATACAGCTAACTCATTTGGTTTTAAAATGCCAAGGATAAGCTTATACATTTTAAAAATATTTTTACATGTAAGAAAGTAGAGAAAATACAAGCCTCCAGTCCAGGTACAAAAGGGGCAAAAGAAAGAGGTTTTGGAGAGTGATTCATCAGCTTTGTAGTACAACACATGGGAAGGTAGTGTCTTTAATCATATGAGCAAATCAGAGCATTACTCTAGCATCGTATACCATAGGGGTATTTCTACCCGTTCTAGAGCTGAATACTAAATATTTGTGCTCATAATTTTCATGTTAGATTATACATATACATACACATTAATATGATGTTAATGTATTAATAAATATTGTGTCCAATTTTCTCTTATTCTAAGATCTCAGTGTTGTGAAAGTAAAGTTGCATTTTCTTTTAAAAACATGTTGCAACCAAGTTGAAGGAGTAGCAAAATATTTATTCATGATTGTGCAATAAGTCAAATTTAAAGGCAGAAACTGAATCAGTTTTTGCTTTCACCATTTTACATTTCACATTGGAATGTCCTCAACTTTCTTAAAATGTACTTTAGTTTAGTTGAACATTATTTTTATAGCTTCCCTTCCTTCCCTAGCCCTTCAAATTATGTAAGAGGAATGGCATGAGAAGAATGATCAACGACAGGGCCCAGGGGAATATTTGGTAACTTTGAGCCCATGATACAGAAAAGTGAACACTGTTCTTGGCTTTTTTTTAGAAGATTTTGGTATGTAACAATAGGCTACTGATTGTTGCTGTCTTACTGCTGAACTGCTCCTTTTTTAATCCCATTTGGCTGTTATTATGTTTGAAATGTTTGAAATTGCAGTGCATACTGCAAACATTTCTATGTAATTCAACAGCAAGATTACAAGACATTTAATTAATACTTGTTAGCATATCTGTAGTGTAAATGAAAGGGACTAAATTTTTATAACCAGCTGTATTTCCAATGTGTCTATAATATCCTCAATCCCTCAGTGCATGCTTTTTGCATACTTTCCTTATGCATTAGAACAATTTCCTTTTGATTTCTTTGTGTAAGAGGCAGTCTCTGAAAGAAAGAAAGCACCTCAAGGCAGAACAGTAGGAAGATATTCAATAGTATTTGTTTATCTATGTGTCTTTATGATATATAGTAACATAAAGGCTGTCAAAACATTGGGTGAGCCTAACCAAAAGAATACACAGTTTGAAAAGCAAAATTACACTGCAAGAGGAAAAAAATGGAAATTTGCCAGTTGTAGCTGGCATACCTAGAAATAATTTTTAATGTTTTCCAAGAGGGAAAGATAAATGTCCATCAACATGTATTACTAAAGGAAAGGAATTTCATTTCAATAACTTTAAAGTTTGAGTTTGTTCTGATTGGAAGTGAAAATAAAGCAGAAGGTATACCCTGGGACTGACACAGCCGCTGTAAAGGTTTGTGCTTTGCTGGAAGGAACAGCTCTTGTGGTGACCCAGTCTGCAATAGAGCAGTTTGGGAGACCTGAGCGGCTTTTCCCTAAAGAGGATGTTATCCTCATTTGTGTTACAATAAAAACTAAATTTCTCAGCACTGAGCCCAGTGATGAGTTAATATGGAGATTCAGACAACATTAGGTTGTTTCAAGAATGATTCAGATTATGAATTTGCTGGTAATGAGATCTAGAATTTAGATGATTCCGTTGTTTTTGGAGTTGCTTGGTACACCAGATATAAAATAGATGAAAGCTACAAGAAGAAAATGAAGAGTTAGAGAAAATATTTAAGAGATGGAGATCCATCTGCTGCTTTTGTTTCCACAAGTATAGAATATAAAGTCAATGTTACTGTAAGGATATTTGTGGAAACCTATCCTACCTCTCTGTGTTCACACTATGCTATTTCTATGATAACATATATGATATTGCAAAAAATAACTGCATTTTAATTGCTTCAAATAATTTTTAAATGTAATGCATCTATTTAAAACTATCTTGACCTTATTTCAAAATTATGTAGGTATGTTTTCAAATATGACAGCAATAAATAATGGAAAGCATATTCAGAATTAAAAAAAGCTGTTTATAATTAAGCAATAGGCCTCAGAAATAAATTCCCCTTTGATTGCTTTATGAACCAAAACTGGCTTAAATCCTAACTACTTCTCAATTTATTCCTTTCCTTGTGAACAATATTCCTAAATATCTTTTTCATCTGGGCTTGCCAGCAGCAGACTTTTCTCCATGTTCAGTTTAATATGTGCTTTATCTAATAACACAACATGGATCCTCACAAAGTTTTATCTGTTTTCCTGTTTCTTGTCACAAGAAGAGTCGAATCCTCCTCCTTTTTTCCTACCTTTACTGTTTTCTTTTCCAAGGAATATTTTTAACACATTAGGAACCAAGGCATTTGTTAGTAAAATATGAAAGTGGAAAAATAATCTGGACCCCCTCGGAAATAGGAGATATTATGTATGAAAGAGAAAGACAACTCTGGATTAAAACATCTATTGTTTACATTTCTTCTCTTCAAGTTTAAAAGATTTGTAAACTCCCTTTCACATTCCTAAGATCTGTCTTGGTTCAGTTGTCTAAACACAGCCGTCTGGTACCATTTGGGGCAATGTGTCATTACCCAGAATAAATACACAGAGCTGGAAGAGAGGTCATAAAACCTATGTGACCCCTTCCTGAAGAAGAGTCAACCAGGATAGATTCAGAGATCACTAGTAAGGCAACCAGTGAAAGGCCATGAGGAATATATTCAGCTGAGCCTAGGCAGTCATTCAGATTACCCTAAACTAGTGGTTGATTAACAGAGTAACTTTCCAGACTCCGTATTCAGCATTGACTCTATTTTAATGGATTAGAATTCCAAGACAGATATGTCTTGCATATTCATCTGAATATAGGTGTCAATCTGTTACTGGATTTCATCCTAAGTGATGATTCCACATGGCTTTCAGGGACATGGTAAAACTGAGGGACTGCCTCAGATGGCAGAAGACTGAAGATGGTAAATGAAAAGATGAAAAGTACTTGGAGCTCAGACTTCAAATTCGTGTATCATGAAGAGGCTTCAGAGGACACCACCTAGAATTCAAAGTGAAGGCAGGAATAGGCAGAGAAAAAAATGAGCAAAATGAGAACAGAACATTCTGTTTTTAGAAAAGGATAGTAGGTATTCTAAGTGAAAGGGAAAAAAATGCTAGTTTTATTAAAATTATATAGAAATAGTTAAAGTATCATAAAGTATCATAGTTAAGCATATCACAAAGGCATATGGTACAGTTCACAGGAGATATAAACCCCTTTGCATACATACAATGCATTATATGTAGAGATATACAAAATTCACAGCATCTGAAATGCCCAAAATGTCATCACTTCTGCTTGTGTGACTTATTTTGCCATGATAATAAAGAAACAATTGCTTCCTGTTATGATCTTTGTTTTAATAATTTGAAGTACTCCATCCAAATGCCACTGCATAGTGTGTTGAGCTTCTGAATTTCTGAAAACCTCAAAAATTCTGAAAGCTATAGGCTCTCTTTCTTTGCCTCTCACACTCATCTATGTGTACTGTAAGAATGTGTGGGAAGACTTTTCAGAACTCACACCAAATATTTTACATAACAATATTGTAAAATATATATGACAATAACTTTCCATTTGCCTATTATAGGATTTCTCCTAAAAAAGTAGTATTTTTGGATTTAAATAGAGCCATACCATGCTCAGGAAGACTCAGCATTAAAAACCCAGTACATTTCAAACTCCTTCCAGCTTTTATATCTGGAGTGGTCCTGAGGAGTTTCTATGACATCTATGAAGTTTGGAATAAAACTTTCTTTCCTAACGAACAAACGTTTTCTTCCAAGCTCTTCCCCCACAGTAACAGGAGACAAGGCTTTTGAACATTCAGAATTCATCTTTATTTACCATCAAAAACACTAAGAGGGAAGTAACCTTTAAAATAGTTAGGAACCAAATTATTAGAATTCCCATAGAAAAAAAAATGACATTTTGAGTTACCCATCAAAATTAATCACAAAGAACCTCAGACTCTGAAAAACTTTCTTAATAAAATGAGAAACATTCCAAGGAAGTCAACAGTAAGACTCTCTAATTCTAGATGTAAGCAAAATGCAAAGGTCTACAAGTGCAGATTTGTTGTAGCAAAGTCTGCACTCCACTTGAACTTTATATTTGATGAGCATTTTTAATCTTTCTGTTACAGCTGTCTGTCAGAGTCTTTTGCTCATCTCTTTCCATTTCTACACGGCTCATGGCAATGCAGAACTGTTCTGGTATGTTGTGAAAAAGGTCTACTTAGATGTTCATTTGTGAATGATTCATGTTTGAAAATTAAATCTTTAGAATACAGCTGGCCAGAAACAGATAACTTTACTTATTTTTTTAAATGCTCTTTCTGTTCTTTTCAGATCATAATTGCAATTTAGATTGTAATTTTAACATTAAAAAATAGCCAGTTGAACTTAAATAATTGATACATAACCACAGTTTTTTATGAGTTCCTTCAAGGAAGTATTTAGTATTTAGAGAGATATTAAGAGGCATTTCCTTAAACAAAAAACTTTGTTTGTACCTGCGTGTTGACTAAGAAGACTTGAGGTATATGCAATTATTTTTAACCTACAAAATATGTGAAATATTTGGTTAATGAATGTTCCCCTATGCCTTTAAAAATTAAAAAAGTCATATCAATTTTATTCTTTTTTAATTTTTTATGGATAGCAAATTCTGTGAGAAATCAGCCAGCCATAGAAACCCAGCAGGGTCTCCCAGAGAAAAGATTGATAGGGAAAACCAATGGGAATCAGAGATGTGTTTTTTTTTTTTTACTATGGCTGAGGAAGATAAAAAACAGTGAAAACTGGTTTCTTACTGAAACAAGATAGGGAGGAAGGAAATGGGGAAAACGATGAAAACTGGAGAACTAACCATGTCTGAGTCTTTCTGTGAGAATAGGTGACACATTTGTAGAGGATGTCAAGAGGGAATAGGTGACACATTTGTAGAGGACACTTTTGTGTTAGTGCATGTCTAAAGTAGAATAAAAAGCTCCTTGATTTAGCCTTTAGAGATGTTATGTCAGTACATAGCATACAGGACAAAAAGACATTTTGGAAACTGCCTCGGACATCATGAACAGAATTCTTGTTGATAGCATTTAGAGTATATAATATTTTTAAATCCTAATAGTTTTGTTGAAAGGTTTGATAGCTCTTTCAAGAGTCTATAACTTTGTTTTTATTGTCTGAATAAATAAAAGCAATACCCTTTAGACAGGGATAAATATTGTGGTCCTGCACCCAGTTGCAGGCAGCAATGACTTCTGAGAAAATGGTTGTCTTCTGAAGGGTAAGGAGGAAATGTTAATATGATCTGAGTAAGAAAGGAGCACATTATAAACTCTCCTTTTTACTCAAGGAGAAGACATGAGTTAGGGTTTTTTTTAGAGGTTTTTCACTTAGTGTTGTGAATGTGGATGTGACTGAGGTCCACTGCCATCTCAGTCTAGCTGTTCTGGGACAGAGAGAGGTAGATTGCAGTAAGATTGTGTTGATGCTAACAAGGTGTGAACAGATGGAAAGTTTTGATGTTCTATCAGTGGACGAATTGATGTCAAGTATACATGTAGTAGTAAATGACACTATTGTATCAAATGGAGATGAAAACTACATTTTATTTTCATAAGAGTCTACTTATTAGGTAAAGGAAAGTTAAAGAGTGTATATTGGTTAGTGAGATTCCAAAGGCATGCCTTGCAATGGTACTGAAAATCCTTTTGGGTACCTTGCTCCTTTCTGCTTTCTTAAAGAGGAAAATCTGAACTGGGTTGAGTTTTTTGGGCTTTTTTTTAAAAAAAAAATATTAGTCTTGAAAGCAGAAAAACTGTACTTTTCCAATTTGTTTAAAAGTTACTGTGTCTTAATGCAAATCTTAACCTTTTGCTGTTGTTCAAATATATAGTGGAAAAGATCAAGATGTTATTTTGAGGAACCATTTTATGTGGGAAATTTCTTCCTCCACATCTATGTCAAGAATCACCAGTTTCTGTAAGAAGAATTTTTAAGGTGCTTTAAATTTACAAGGAGCACATTTTTTTCACAGATTACCATTATACTTCTGGTATAAATGGCAATCAAATTCTTAATATTCTACAATGAGGCAAAAACAAATGCTTTCTATTGGAACTAAATATGTATATTTGTTAGGGTATACATAATTCAGACTTCCACAGGACAGAGATAAAATTGTTTTCTTCTCATATGGAGTAGATTTTGCCTTTTAATGTTTCTAAATATATGATGTATGAAATGTTACGTATTTTTAAGAAATTTAAGTCTCAGTCAGACTCCCTGTTATATCTTTTAAACAGTTTTATTTTTATTTCCTTTGAAAACCTGACATAAAGCTGGTTCAGAGAGTATCATCCAGTTAATTGAACTGCACTATTGCTATTTATTAGGCTATACATAATGTTATGGGACAAATCTTTCCTTTTTCAAAAACTAGGCTTAGAAAAAATGGCCTAAAAAATTTAGTCTTGAAGTATAAGTTTAGAATCTTCAGAGTACATACTTTTTTCTCTAAAGAGAGAGAGGAAAGATAAAATTTTAATCAACAGTTATGTCTTGCTAAAAAAAAAGAAAACAAACCACATGACATTTTTCTTCTTGTTAGGATAATGGAGAGATTTACTGCAAAAGAAAGAACAGTCAGGGATGTTTCAACGATGAAAAGTTTGAGAAGATGTGTAGAACTGGTTTTGTGAAGTCAGTCCGGAAAGTAGATGAATTTCCAGCTAGAAACATGGTGTAGGAACTTCTTAGTTAGTGATTGTTCCTGGTGTGTAGGAACTTCTTCTCAGTGATTGTTTAACTCAATGCAAGATGTGACTCTGAAATCCAAGTGGATCCCAAGTAAACCTGAAAATAAATGCAGGACAGTTTTTTCCATGTTAATTTTCAAAGTCCTGCATGCAAATGACATAAAAATTGATCTTTTATAATAGAATTTTCTGCTATAACATTCATCATGAAAAATGAGGATTAGTGTCTATATTTAAGCACAGTACTTTAAGAATTCTCTGGCGTAACTCATGTATTCTTATATGTGTTCCAGGCTTATATTTAACTGTTTAACATACTGAGTTTCCAGACTTTAGGTAAACACTGAGGATCAAGATGCCTATTTGATTTTATCATCTACATTCCCTTTATTTCTGTAAACAATACCCTTAGATTGGACCTTGCTGCTTCCTGGCACTTCTGGCAAGTACAATTTGCTTAGGTTCTTTGTTGTTTATGACACCTCTTGAATCACCTTAATTGCTACTTCCTACCTTGTCATCCTCTCCTCCTTGGAAGACAACATCTTGGACTAGACAACATCTATTTCAAAGAAGAGGAATGCAGACATCAGTTTAGGGTGTGGGAGGCCCTGCAGGTCCTGGAATGGGATTTCTGAATGGAACCAAGTTGGGCAGTGAGACTCAGGCATGGCTCTCAGTGTCTCTGGAGTGGTGTAGCCCTGCTCCACATGAGTGTTCTGTGGACAAAAAACCCATATATTCTCAGGTGCTGATCAGGATGGTAATGAGGGATGACAAATAGAGAGCTGATGAAGTGCATCTTGGGCATTTCACTTTGAGGAGAGAGAAGTAGCCTGTTACCACTGCATGGAAATAGCAAGAAGATAATGGCTATGGTTCTATTATGCCATTAAATAGTCTCATAAATAAGTGAAAAGAGCTCATTTTAGCTGCGAATAACCAAAAAGTTCTAAAGGTTTAACTTAAAAAAAAATGTGTTATCAAATCACTTTAAGCTATCTCTTGAACTATCACTTTAAAATACTTTGAATGGCAAAGTCAACTACATCCATGAAGAGCTTTCATGCACATGGCCCAACACCTTCATTTAGCATTTTCTCACATGTGGTAATGCTCACAGAAACAGAATTTGAGTTTAGCAATTTTTCTTGTTCAGTGATTATTAAATTCCAGTATAAACAATCTCATATATGCAACACTGAACTTAAAAATCCCTAACCAATTTTGAAATTGATTGGTTTGCTGTGTAGACTTGATCTTTATTTGTAAGTGAGAATTTTCAGTAATCCTGCAGCAAACTGGAGAGCTATAAAGAGAACTAAGATGCATTGTGTGCTCTCAGAAAAATTCATCCAGATCCTGTTGGATTAAATCAAAGTCTTTCTACTGACTCCAGTGAGTTGAAGAGGAGGGCTATCTTTTAGGGGGAGATAGATTAAGGAGCAGTTCTTCAGATATCTAAAGTTTCTAGGACATTTACATCATATTTTCATCTAAGAGAGAAAGAGAAGATAGGTTTGTTGATGTTTTTTCCTTCCCATAAATCAAATTAGATCTGTACTGAAGGTGGCAGAAAGTAGATTATATATGTGATGGAGAAGTAGAGATAAAAAGAACCCTTTTCTTCCTTATCTTTCTTCTTGTCATTAAATCACTGCAGTCAAGCATGGAAATGGCAAGGTGAATGTGAGTAAGTTAAACTTCATGGGTGGCAGGCAACTTGATAAACATCTTTCATATCACCACCTGTGGAGCTCCTTCAGATGTGAGCTTGTCTGGTGTTGCGTTAACTTCTCCATATAGTGTTGGAAAAGGAGTGAGAAAAGAGGACATATGAGATTCAGAGTTTAAAATAAGGTAGTTTGACTACGTGTTTCTGTTATGGGTGTAGATTGACACACTGACAAAAGTGTTTAGCTGGTGAAATATTAAGAGACAAAGGAAACCATGAATCAGGAGAAGGAAAATTTTTTGTGTATGCTTTTATGTGAAAATCGAAATTTATAATGCATATAATATTCCAGAGTAAATCCAGTGTTACATCAAAGGCTGAAAGGTGTCTAAGTGACCATTAATTGACAATAATGACATCCTTAGAAGAACATATCCTTAGAAGACTAAGGGTACCTGTAGGCAATGGGAAAATATCTTTTTTGCACTTTTACTGAAACAAGGTTTCAGTTTTTCAGGCAGTCAAGCCTTTGAGTATCTCTTTCCACATAAGTGGTGTGACTGAGCGATTAGATACTGGTCATGGCTGTTTCCTCCAGAGTTCTTATTCTGATACTTCTAGCAAGGTTATTTGGTTGAAATCTCTTGGCATATAAAGTAAGGCTGCATAGTGAGAAAATAATTTTCATGTGAGAATAGTCAGGTGGAAATTTTGTACATGAATTTACATTTTTAAAATTTATGTAACCTCTATACATCAGCTGGAGTGCCATTTATTTATCGCTTCCTTGACACAGTTTCCTAGTGTGCATTTTCACAAAAGGAGGAAGAAGTTGCTCTTTTCCATGAAGTTTCAATTAGAGATAATTTTCAGAGCTCAGTTTTTATGTCTGAGCTGAGACTCCTGAAAGAAGGTTTCCTGTGTCATTGACTTATCGTGGAGCAAGTCAAGGACATAGACTCTATAAATAAACAAGCTAAATAGATCTCCATGTCTCTGCTTTTACTTCCATCAGAAAACTGCCTCTAAAAGGCCAAAATACCAGGTACTGCTTGACAAAAGGGCAATAGAATATACTCCAAATTTTTTTGCCAGTTTTTTTATTTCATTAAAAAATATGAAAGCCTCAGAGGTAAATAAAGAAACTAACTGGAGTAAAATGCCAAGGGCAGAGCAGAAGAGCATGTACTTGATTATATGTAATGATAACGACAAGTGGACCAGCCATCTGACAGATGTAGCTTGCTATTTTTATAGAGGTCATTAGAAACACTCGACATCAAAAAGAGTTTACAATAAAAAAACACATGACTCTGAGGTTTTGTTTTCTTTTTCTCCTATGTCTAATTTTATTGATTTAGAAAGGCAAAAGAAAATAATTTTTGCTCTTGTCTTGTGATAATGTGATCTAATTATATCTGATTTCCCAACTTATAAAGCAAGTAGTCCCATCTGAATCTTAGCTTTCATTTATAAAAACTTATTCAAAATTATTCTGGGTTTATACTCCACAATCCCTTTACTGATAGCTCTAGTGGAAGAACAGTGCAGAGTTACTCTTAGATCTTATGAACTGCCTTTCATTCATGTCTTGTCTCAGGACAGCTTTTGTAGAAAAGCTAAATCTTTCCTTCTGAATAACCACGTTAGCTAAGTAGTAACAAATGGCTAGGATTTAGTTTAACCAGATTAACTTTGACAGGGAAGGATACAAAATTAAAAAATAATCAATGATTGAGAATGTAATTTTAGAATTGCCAGTTTGGCAAACTGAGAGTATTCTACTATGACAATGGTTTTTCCAGTTTTGATTTCAGAGAAATCTGAAGGGTACAGTTTCACAAAGTCCTTGAATTTGGGCCAGCTAAATGGCACAGATGGGGTGGTGAAGCATCTCAGGTTCCATCTACCAAACTAGAGAGTTGGCCAGACTGCCTGCTCTGTGACCAAGAGCTTTACACAGAATATTCTGACTTGGATTCCGGATTACAGTTGAAAAAATGCATGAGCACAAAACCAAAAATAAATTATGCTGAAGATTGCTTGGAAATTGAAAAAATGTGAAAGTTTTCCATGAGTAAGAACAACTTCTCTGACCTCGGCTCTACTTAGGAAGGAAAAGATCTGTTGTTGAGTTTATGTAGAAGAAAATCTGTATCTATATAAGAAGTGTGAAGAGTAACTTCGAATACTTGGGAACCCTGGGGTGAATCAAACAATTTACAAGAACTTGGTATTCCTTTGCCAAGTCATAACTGTCATTTTGGTGAAGAAGTAATTCACTTTTCCATGGTATTACTCTGATATCTGTAAAATCTTGCTTCATATGCCATAGCATACAGGTTTGATCCATCAGACTCCACTAAGGAAGAACAGGATTCTGCACAGAACGCAAAGCTGAAGGTGTCTCAGGGAAAAAAAAATACAAAAGAAAATGAAGGTGTGGTGGTCACCTGTAGGTAAACACATTGCTAGATTTGCTCACAAGAATCTTCCTGTTTACTCTGAAAGTATATTCTTGCTGCCATTATAAAGTAAATTAATAAGAACATGACTCTTTAACAAAAATAACAGGTCCTTTTATTTTTTTAATGATGAAATTATTTTAAAATGCATTTCCGTCTCTTAATAAAATATCTCATTTTCCAAACTAAAGTAAATTTCTTTTACAACTCCATCTTGTAAATAACAGCTTAAAGATAAATTTAAAATTTACTGAGTTAAATGGCCTTGGTAGATTTCCAGTGTGATGGAAGTAAACTGGAATAATTAAAACACAATAGTTTGTAAGGGTCTTTGTAGATAAAATTTCAATCCCACAAGAAGCAGCTCAGTAACTTTTGACCTGGGATTTCCTTTGTTTGTCATAACAAAGACTACTGTGAAATATTTCAAGATCAAATTAGCAGAACCAGATGTCTTTCTTGTTAAAAGGAAAACTCTGTGTAGTATGCATAAGTTCAGAGATTGTTGAGATTGCTACAAAGACACAAAAATTTGTTTTCTTACTATAAACAGTAGATAATAATTTCTTTTTATTTTCCAAATCAGATCTCTTATCTATTGAGATCTGAAAGCATTGCATGTATAATTTTTGTCTTGATCTTTTCAAGACCAAAGGCTTCTGAATTTTTCAGGTTTTTTCAAATTCATGTAATATAGAAATGCACTGTTGGAAAGAACCTCAGAAGTTTATTAGTCTACCTTCTAGCACAACTGATTAATTTTTATTAAAACTGGTAATGCCAATAATTCTTGTGTTCATGTGTAATGCTAGAAAATCTGAGCCTGAAGCATTTTCTCTAGATGTTTAAGAAAACAACTGAAAAGTATTAATACTACCTGTGGAAAGGATGGGTAATATAATCTAATTTTTTATTTATTTATTTATTTAGACACTACTTTTGTCTTTGAAAGTTTCTTTATCTTTTGACTTTAGATTTTCTAGGAGATCTCAGAAAGTGAAGGTAGAACATGTCTGTATAATACAATAGACCGTGCTGCACATTGACCCAACTCTAAAGTCAAGAAGCACAGCAGTGTTGGTTCTGCAGCAACTGCAGAGATTCAGACTGTTATATGCTGCATGTTGCATAAAGTTTTGAATTTATCTAGTATCTCCTCAGGTCAAAACATTGAAATTCAAGCTCTAATGTGTCTTTTGTTCAGGTTACTGAAACCCTTAATGTAGACTTTAGTTCTTCTAGTCCTTGTCCTCAAATTAGCTTTTATCTTATTTCAGCACAGACAAATGAGTGCCTCTTCAGGGTGCTGCACCATATTAGTGCACTTGAGTGGGTGTAGCTACACCTAGTCTATTTCAAGACTGCATCCTTCTCTTTTTACAAACCAGACACTGAAATTTCTTACACATTTAATTTTATAGCAGAATTTGTCAGCCTCAGCATTTATCAACTCCCACTTTACAACTTGTCAAATGATTACTGAGGCATTAAAATAATAATAAAAAAATACACCGCTGGAGCTTTATTTTTGCTTGCAAAAAGGAGGCTGAAAATTAACTTTTCCATGTCAATAAAAAGAAAATAAAATGCTAATAAATTAGCATGCCAAAAAGAAAAAGGAAAAAAATGAGGGCAGTGAACACTTTACTAATTTGTTAAAACAATTGAGTACTGAATATAGAACTGTAATCTGTAGAAGGCAAAACTATACCTGTTGTGACAATGACCATTCAAACTGCTCTGGGACTTAAGTAAATTATGACTTTAGGAATGAAATATTAAATGACTACGAAAGAGGTTGCTTAATATTTTTTATTTTGCTCTGTAATGCAAAATAGCAAGACCTTGCTCCCTTTCTGTTTTAAAATAAAAATATGTAACTATTTTATTTTTTTGAGAATTGACAGAGTAAAATCATTAATTCTGGTGAGCCTTTCTGTCTTTAGAGCAGGAAGGAATATGTAATTATGAAGACACATGAATAAGAAAAAAATCCACTCATCCATATGCAGTAAACAAGCCCCAAACTCAGAAGACTGCAATCCCAGTCTTTAATACTACTTTTCTAAGTTTCACTACAACGCGGAATTAGCAGAGTCTCTTTCAAACAACAAATTAATGAGGAGAAAAATACATTTTCTCTCCTCCTCTTTTTGAATGTTCCAGTTGAACCTCCACAGGCCCATGACTCAATGTTTTCAGTGCTGACAAACTGACTTCAGCTTACATTGATTGAGATAGTCTTAGAGTTCAAAATTACATGCTACCAAGATTTTCTAAGATCCTGAGTCAAAAAAAAAAAAAAAAAAAAAAAATTTACAGGGATACCTGCTTTTATGTTCAGAATTCATGCTTTTCAAGTATCTTTTTTTTTTTTTTTTTCTCCTTTTTTATCAGGTAGGACGAAGAAAATGGTGTAAATGGTACTTAAAAGATGAGTGAACATAATAACAAGGGTGATTCATGCAGGTCATAAAAAGCGAAAATGAAAGTACTTTAAAATAATGTGATCAAAATAATTTGCCATAGAAATTTTATGACTTATTCACTACCGAAAGAAACAGTTCACAAAAACAGCGACTGCAAATACTTCTCTTACTGTCAATAGGAAGTACATGCAATTTTACTTTTTCCCACACAGACTTACTTTTCTAAGGATCCTCTCATCCTCACCCTGAATAATCCCATTTTCTCTGAGAACTGAAGCAGTTATGCCAGATCTTAAGGAAACAGCTGCTGGATGCCAGCTCTGAAGTTTACTCTGGGTCAGTCTACAGGCACTGTTGGATTTTTCTGACTGATCAGGCAGGTCTGTGACAGGCTGGAATAATTTTGTTTGCAAGGTTTTAACCTCCATGAATATGGAAGTATTTGAAAGCATGAACATGATGTAAAAATAGAAGCAGCAGACTTGGGAAGATTTTCAGTGAATTTCTCTTGTGTCTGATGATAGACTCCTGTTCTACTAAACCTGCAGAATGAATCGGATCTTTATCAGCAGCCATGGAAACCTCAAAGAAAACCTCAGAATGGACTATCTGGTGTCCTAGAAGGTACAACCTCCAACTACATTTCTCAGTGTTCCAGGTTACGTGACCTGTGTCCCATCTATACTTTTGTTTGAACTCACAGATGACACTGATTGACTCATAGAAGTCCACTGATGAAAATAATACACTTTCTACTTTCCTCCTCTCTTCAGCTGCCTAGTTTCAGGCACAGCATCAGAAAACATTGCTTTGAAATCGGTCTTGTGTATGTCAGTATTTCAAATTAATATTATGTTACTTAATACTATTACTATACCAATTTAGAATAAGATAAATCTATGCCTTTACCATCCATGTCTTCCTTAAAATTTGTTTAATATTTTTACATGGTTAAATGTTAGGGGCAAGCAGAATTTAGAATGAACAGAGACAACCATGTCCACAGAAAGTTATGGTCACACAATACTCGAGAAACCTACATTAAAAATAAATATTTTGCAAACACATTCAGTAGAATACGGAGCAGTTGAATCAATGTCTGCATACATATATGGGAAGTAACACCACAAACACATAGGTTTGTTATCAAGTAAACTAGCAAGTTTATTGAGACAGGAAGAAATTTATATTGAGACTGCAGGCCCTAGGGGACAAAGCCATCTTTTGGAATTGTCTAATCTCTAAACTCATGCTATAGTGAAAAAAGCTGGACAGACATTATGGAACCATCTTATCAAGTTGTTGCCAAGGCAACCTTGAATGAAGAACAGGACAACTCATCACTTTCTTGGGATGTTTGGAGCACACAGAGGGACTATCACTGATTAGTGGTCACAGTCTAAGGCAGTCTGCTGGTTACAGTGGAGTGAGCATATAATTGTACAAACCCAATTATTGTGGGTCCTCAGTTGTGCTGGAGTAAATCTAACACACACAACGTCCTGCTATTCACATTTTTAAATTTTGTTCTTACCTTTGGGCTGCAAAATAATTAAATGCATAACCCCAAAACATTTTATTCATATTCATTTTTTTGAAAAGCAAATTATGTGCTTTGAAATCTTGAAATATTAATTATTCTTAATTATTCTTGCACAATATACATAACAAATCTATACATTTCCATGCCTTATTTGGTTCCCAATCTGTAAATTTTGAGAACTTAATTCTGATTTTTTTTCATTTGAAGTATATCATAATCATTAGCATTTTAATCTATCTGAAATCCCTGTTCTGAGATACAAACACTAAGTATGGTTATATGGTAAAAATATATCCTTTTTTATTTCAGAAATATTGTGTAAAGCTCATGAATAAGCACAAATTTAATGAAAATTTATCAAGACCTTTGAACTGCAAATCATAGTATTTTAAATAATTCTGCCACTATATTGCTACCCAAATCATAATGTAGTATAGAATACACAACTTAGATGAACACACATTAACTGAATTTGAACCCATCTTGAAACCTTGAATTCTTTGGTTTCTCACATTTTTTCATTATCTCTAACTTTCTTTCCATTAAACAATAAAGTAGGAAATCAAAGTACTTGCTTAAAAAGTAGATATCTGGCATGGTATATACATGTTTAAAATGTCACAATTTTGAAAAATAAAGGCAAAAGCTTTTTAAACACTCTTGAAGTCAAGTCTGGTTTGTGCTAGCAAGGTTGTATTTCCACATTGCTATGTACAAGATAAGTACTGCTAAAGAAATGAGCCTTTTTCTCCTGAACCCTTCCACTTACCTCACATGATTTTCCTTTCAGAACTGGCTTGCTCTGAAACAGCTCAGAGAGCAGACAGCACAAACCCAGGTCTCACTGAAAAAGGTTAAGTAGGGCTGCTCTTCTTTAATATTTTAACAACACCTATAATGTAAATGTTAAGTCCAGACACCTTCTGCTAAGCAAGTGTATGATGACAAAAGTTACCCTTCCACTGTGTGAGTACCACATTGCTTCAAGACCTCCTTTGTTAGTGTGCACATCTTAGTCTGTGACTAGCAGTGCCTGAGCTGAACAGAGGTGCCTGACCTGGAGCCTGAACTATACTCAAGAAACAAGAGCCTAGATGCTTATGTCTTTTTGTTTGCCTTTTAACAGCCTGGACCCAATGTCCTTCAGAAAAGGCAGGCAAAATGTGATTATAGTCAATTGTTGAAAGGAGATATACTTAGGCTTTTCATCAGAGTAACAGGAAAAGTGTGGGGACTGGGAGTGAGAGAGTGTACATTGAATGGTACCATTGCATTTCACCTAAAATGGGCTTACATTGTGCTTGTCACACTGCTTTGTAGAAACTCACTTGGCATTTATCTCATGCTGATCTACTGCTTGGAAGTGCTAGGTCATCTTGAAGGGATAAACTAAGAACTGAGAAAAAAGTTGGTAAATGTAATTTCTTTATGAATTACTACAGCAGCTTTAATTTAATTCTCCAGATTTTTGTGACAATATGTAGAAAGAGCTGCCCATATATAAGACTCTGAAAAGTGACTCCATAGTTTTGTTCCTATGGAAAGAGCCTGTCATAACATAAATCATTTGTGGTATGATTCACCAAACTGCTTTGGTGCAGCAATGAGGGAATAAAAAATAAACCAGTCCCCATCATGTTTGCCAAAGTGGTGATACAAAAAATCTGGTACAATTAGATTTCAGTTACACATGCTAATATATTTATTATAAGACAAAGACTGGTCATTGTTCATGGTTGTTGTTATTGACAAAAACCCAAAATAATTTGGATGCTAATGCAATTCTCTTCATCAAAATAAAATGGGTGCAAATTAATGCATTATGTCAGTGTAAGAATCTACATTTTATTGGTAGCTTGTCACACCTTTCCTGTGTTTCTTCTTTTCTCATTGTATGTCATTATTTCTTAGGTTAATGAGAGCTTCATTCCTACTAAACCTTTCAAGATCATAGTGCATGCACAGATGATTGCACTAAAGTGCAATCCACTGACTTCATTACAAGAAATACTGAACACTGCTAATAACAATAAACAATATAACCACCAACCATTCCAACCTGAGCAATCAGCCAGTCCATGGAGCCCTTTTAATTGATTGCCCGAATAAAAATCATTAACTGTACGGTTCCAATGTAACATAGGTGTAAGTTTGTTTAATAATCTTGCCTTTCCTCCAGTATGTTGGGAGCAAGCAGGGAGGGCATCTTAAGATTCCCAGATTTGCCTTTTCTGTAACTATCTTGGCCAATGGAAAATATGCTGTTTGGCTTTCCCCCAGTTCCATGCAGGACACACCATGCACCACCTGCCTGTTGGCCTGCTGCTTCACTCACACAGCTGCAGCCGCTGAAACCACAGGGATCTGTTTGCTTTTCCAGCTCACAGCTTTGCTCTGATGACTTAGCTTTCACTAGCCTTTCCAAGCAGCAAGCTGCTGTGCATGTGCAATGCTCAAACCCATTCTTTGAGCATTTAATTACCACTTAAGAGTGATTTATTTCCTCCTTCTGTTTAACGTGAGCGAAGGGTGGTGAGCAAGCTTCCACTAAAATATTCCTGTGGAAGGAGCAAACTGAGTGGCACACAGTGAAATACCTGAAGAAAAAAACCCCAAGATGTATTTGAAGGCTAATGATACGAAAAAAAAATGAAACCCGCACGTTAGATTTCTAATTGCACCTCCAGATTATATTTGTGTCTGCATGTATGAATATCTGGTAGACACACAGATAAAACTAGGTAAAAGGAGAGACTGGAGACTGAAGTTTCTAAATTTCTTATTACCTAAGGTTTCCAATTTGCAGATAGACTTTTTAAGCCAAGCCATTGAAGCATGCAAGAAATCTTTACCTTGTTGGATTAGAATGCAAAACAAAGCAGTGCTTTTCAGGACTATGCCTGCTCGGTTTCTTTTCACGTAGCTAAAATCCTCTGTTTGTTTGAGAGATAGAGGGGTATGACCTTAGTACTTTTCTATTGATGATGAGAGGAAGAAAGTGACATTTGGAGTAAAAAGCAGGGATTGATGTGTAGAGATAATCTTGTTTGAAGTCAGATTCCATATGTGGATGAGGCAGAGACTATTTTCTGTCTTTTCCATGACATTACCCTAAAAGATGCTCATATCTCCAGGAGAAATTCTATGGCAAAGATAGGATTTCAGATGCTAACATTATGTTTGTACCCCTGTGCTCAGCTCATAAAATGCAAAGAAGACTGAAACAGTAGTAATCTAAGATAGATGTAATTCTTGAAGAAAAGAAGTGATGACATAACCCAGAAAACATACCTGGAGAACATTAATAATGCTTTCTAATTAACACACTTAGATTTATATATTTTAATTCCTATTAATAGGCTATTGATTATTCATTGTATTAGAATACAGTAATGACTTTCAATGTGCTGGTTTTGCATCATGGAAGTGATGTTCTAAGAGAAGCTGCTAGCAGTTTCCTCCATATCTGACAAAAAACCCATCAGTAATTATCTTTGAGAACTGGCAATCTGTTAAACCACTGAGAAAGCTGATTTTACTCTGTGAACACCCATGCTAAAAACTAAAAATCCTAGGAATGATGTCTTTTTCTTTTCTGGCCTAGAGCAGGTAACACGGCTGGCCTGACCCCCTCTGCCCCCATCTCGGCTGGGCCGGGCTGGGTGGGCTCGGCCATGGACCAGGCCCCATCGGCTGCCAGGCAGGGGGAGAGGAAGCCATGGGGCTGAGAGCAGGCCAGGCCCCAGTGGCTGGGCAGGGGGAGGGAATGCCATCGGCCACTGGGTCCAAGCCTGGCTGCTGAGATCCCAGCCCTCCCCGCAGTGCAGCTGCTGGACATAACAGAGCTGTCTCTGCAGCCTGCGCAGAAAGCAGCCCCATGCCGGGCCAGCTCAGCCAAGATTCTACCAGCATTGAGAATCATCCACAACCACCGGGCAAGGGGCAGGAGAAGCCATCAGCCTTTGGCTGAGCTAGCTGCTGTGTTCTGGCCTGGCTGCTGAGGTCCTGGGCCTCCCCCAGCGCAGCCGATCCTGACACAGCCCCATCGCAGCCACTGCAGAAACCTCTGTCATAAAACAGCTCCAGACACAAGATACCGAGCCCAGCCGGGGTCTTGTGACCATCTGTAGGCCCCAGGTGAGATAATAACTCTTTCAGTGCTTCAATCCTCCCTGGAGTGAGAGAAAAGGACAAAGCGCAGGAGCAACATGAAGACACTGACGTCAGTGAAGAGGAAGTTGAGTCCCAGGTGGGAGGGATGAGAAGATGCTTTAATCTTGAGGCTGAAATCCTCTTGTAAAGCCAGGGAGAAGAATTTAATTGATCCATCAGACTATTTTTTTCCCCTATAATGCACTGAAGAATTATGGAGGGATTGATTGTTCAAACCTGTGTTGAAGCAGGCAAATATTGAAATAACTGTGAATTTAATAAGAAGTTTGAATAGAGAAGAGTAATGAAGACCCTGTGCCCCAGGGAGAGAAGAAGAAGACCTCTCTTCCCAGAGATGAAGATGATCTCAGAGATAGATAAAGAGAAAAAATTTTGAACAGCTCATCCTTAAAATAGTACCCCATTACTTGACATGGCCCATAAACACAGCTATGGGAAAATCTGTGAAAAATGGGAGGGACTTCACAATTGCAAATTTTTTTTTCTGGGCAGCTGCAAATTGTGGAAATTAAAAGCCATGAGAAAACTGTTTTTTTGTGGAGAAGTCTCCATAACTTTACTGGAGGGAGTCCTTTCACTAAGTGAATTGCAGAAAGACTATTCTAGAAGTGATAAACTGTCTGAATTGTTTCTGTAGGTTGTGAGTGGGAAAGAAAAGGTTGTGGGGGGAGGAGAAGTGTTCTAAAAGATTTATTCTGATTCTTATTATTTTTTCTTTCTTTTATTTTTTTTTCATTATTGTTAATAAGGTTTTCTTTATATCCTTTTAAGGTTTAAGTCTGCTTTGCCTTCCTCCCAATCCTACCTCACAGCAGGAAGTATGTCAATATATTCTGGTGGGTGTTTGGCCAGCACTGAAAACCAGCACATTAACTGGTGCATTGGCCAGGAAACCTAGAATTGGTGAGCCAAAACCACTGCTTTCTGTTATTTGCGTATAGTTCCTTTGATGCTAGTCACCTTGAATATTTGAAGTCATAGGGTGGGTGGTCAAATATAGTTCTTCCATGGGAGATGGCCCAACTCCATCAATCCCACTGGTCTGCCCTTTAGGTTTTTCTTCTGCATAATGGTCTTGGCCTCTTGTGGTGACCTGGAGGCCAGACACCCCTAGATTTGGGAAGTACACCCTATGATCATCTCCCCAAGAGAGGAAATGTGTCATGTATTGTGGCTGCAGATGTTAATGCTTCCCACCAGTTATTCCTCCTTACAGCCACAAACTAAAAAAACCAGCCATGAGGATCTTCCACCTGGTTTCCAGATATGCCCATCTGAAGCATGCATGCCCCTACCATGGACAGAAAAGGATTTAAGTCCTTTATTTATTACCCTGCCACACAATGTGTACAACCAAGATCTTACCTGAAGGAGTTAAGTGGTAAAGGAGGAATATACTCCCAGCCAAGCAGATATATCCCGGTGTTTATAAGGAATTCCAAAGCTGTAAAATTCAACACAAAGTAACTGAGTGTACTGAAGCTTTTTACAAAAAAGCTTACCTCCCCTCCTCTAACCCTTCAGTTTATTTGAAAAGAAAACTTTATTTGAAACTCTTTGAGATAGCTGTTTTGTAACTTAGAACTTGAAAAGAGCCTTCATGTTTCAAATTATGATCAAGGTCCATTTTCACTGTCACTCATATCCAGATGTTTATTAGATAAACCATTTTATTTTGATCATAGTATTGTCAACTGTATACAGAAGGCAAATTTTAATTAAGAGTATTTTATAATGATTTCAGAGAGAAAAGCTAATAAACAATTTAATAATACTGCTAAAAATTTTCCCTTATGTATGAGACATTCACATCTTTCACCATAACAAGATAAAAGAAAAAATAAGAGTGGGAAGCCACAATAATCTGCTGTAGTGTTATAACACATAGAAAACAATCCTGAAAGTTCAGGTTCAGTAAATCTTGAGAGCAGATGTCTAACTCTTTCTATACACTTCTAAGGTTTTTTGTCCTTCAGTTGAGCTGGCTGTGCAAGAAGAGCTAAATCCTATCCTTAGGAGGAATCACTCTGTCTTGAGAATGATGGAGGCTGCTTTAGGAGAAATACAGGATTACTGGTGTTTCCCAGAGTTTCAATACATCAAATGCACATGCTTAGATTATGGCATCTAGCTTCTTGGCCAAGCAAAATTGAAAAGATTTTAATATTCATTTTGTAGTGATCCATTCCAACAAGGAGCCCTTGGATGTGGCCATCTCAGATACCTGAACTACCTTTCAGGAAAGGGAATGAAATCTTGTGATTTCAATGAGGTTAATTTGGGCAAGCTTCAGTCCATTTCTTGTCATCCCATTCACTTTTATTATTTTCACTTGGTTTCAGAATTATCCCAATTCCTTCCAAGTCTTCTCTTCTATCTTTATTTATATTTCTTCCCTGATTTCAGGATTTGAATTGAAGTAATTTTGGCAAGTTTTGATCCTTTTCACTGCACCTCATTTTCTCTCACTGCATTTGGTTGCAGTCACTCCATTTCTGAATTCCCTTCTTCTTTTTTTTTATTTTTTTTTTCCCAATATCCTTGTTTTTGATCTCCTTTCCAGAGTGTTTGACTTTGTTCTCTGATTTCAAGATTTCATTCCCTTTTCTTAAAGGAAGGGAGTCTCAGGACTAAAATAAATTTTACTTAGGAGCAGCCCAGCCCCAATGCTGTAAAATACAGCCCTCTCTGATTGATCTCCTTTCCAGAGTGTTTGACTTTGTTCTCTGATTTCACGATTTCATTCCCTTTTCTTAAAGGAAGGGAGTCTCAGGACTAAAATAAATTTTACTTAGGAGCAGCCCAGCCCCAATGCTGTAAAATACAGCCCTCTCTGTACTGAACAATATAGGTGGAATCCTTATTGGTTTTATGGCTTTTGATGTTTAGCAGCTTGGAACCATGATACAAGTAACATTTTCTTTCATTGGCATTTAATCCTTTTAGAGGTACCTCTGTTTTTATCTTGCTTTGTCCCACTCATCTTTTAAAATAGCTTTTCAACCAGGAAATTCTCTAGGAGTTTTCTTTCAAATGGTAAGTTGCATTTCAGGCAAATAGTCACTTAAATGTCAGGGGTCACTTAAGTCACTATCTGTCAGTGACTATCTCAAGTGATTTAAGTCATTGTCCTGGTTTCAGCTGGAACAGATTTATTTGTAGCTGGTACTGTACTGTAGTTTTGACTCAGTATTAGAATATTGCTTTGGTTGTTGCTAAGTAGCACTTGTTTTAAATCCAGGACTTTTCAGTGTCTTGTGCTTGCTCTGCCAGTGAGCAGGTGCACAACAAGCTGGGAGTAAGCACAGCAGGAGCAGCTGAACCAAACTCGCTGAAGGGATATTCCTTCCCAAGGGACAAAATGCCCAGTAACCAGGAGAGGTATCCAGATGGGGCTGATTCCTGCTCAGAGACAGGCTGTGCCTCAGTCAGTAGATCGTGAGCAATTCTGTTGTGCTTCTCTTACGTCTCCTGTGTTCCTTTACATTCTCTCCCTTGCCTTCTCAATGAAATTATTATTATTATTATTATTAACATTATTAGAATATTTTATTATTATAAATAATAACATTATTATGATATTGTGCTTCCATTATTAAATTTTTCTTATCTCAGCATAAAAGTTCTGCCTTTTCTTTCTGATTTTCCTCCCAAGGCAGGGGGTGGGGTGAGGTGGGAGGCAGTGCACAAGTGGCTGCAGGGTACTTAGTTGTCAACTGGGGTTAAACCACATCAGTTATTATGTAGCCTATGGTTTTAACTTTGTAATTTTAGAGGTGGGATGGATTGATTTAGACTTTTTTTTTTTTTTTTTTTTTTTTTTTTTTTGCATAGCAATACTCCTTCAAGCTTTGGACTTTGGTTCTTTGTTTGTTCATGTGCAAATATTTATATTATTTTAGTTATCTTGATAAAAATATGGTAGTGTCCAGTAGCCTAAGTAAAACTGACAGCCTGCATTAGGGAGGTCTGATATTATTTCCCTGATCTTCCACGGACCCCTTCCTGGTGGTCTTTGACCATCAACAGATCTGCTGGGTTATATCCATGTCTCTGTAAATGACCAGAATGGTAATGTCCTCTTCTTCAAGACTTTTGTTGCCTGCCTTTCCAGCCCTGCCCTGTTGCCTACATGAACATACAGATTATTCCATGGCCTGAAGGACATTTTAACCAGTCCTTGAGTTAAATTGTGCAGTTGCAATACAGGAACTTGAACAGGATAGCTTTGAGATTAGCTGTAGCATTGCTTTTAGGAAAAAAAATAAAAGCCCTGAGTATATTCCCCACTACAAGGTAGGTGCCCTCAGCTCTATGGCAACATTGAGTTTGCTTTCCACGTCAAAGGGATCTATGAGCATAAAAGCCTTCATATGTGGCATGTTCAGATACTTTAATAATGGGGAATACATACACCTTTATAAAAAGTAATATCAATGCATTATTTATAAAGCAACAGGGCAGTGAAGAATAAGATGTAAAAACAAAGCGAACAGCAACAAAATGCCTCTGCTTTTTATTTCTTGGAAAAACAATACCACAGAAGCTATGATGATTTGTGCTGTCTATTACAGCAACTGCATTTTAGAAATATTTAGCAAGTGCAAGCTGCAAATGCTTAGCCATAACTATAAATACCAGCAAAGTAAACAGAAAGCTCAAGTGTTGTTTAATAGCATGTCTCCAGACAGACAGCTTTCATAGCTGAGTAACTTGGTTCCCCTGTTATTGAATTTCTGCCCCAGAAATATTATACCAATAAAAATTCTATGCTGAGTTTTGCCCCAGACAAAAAGATCATTACATATTGGAATGAAATTCACTCTCCAGCCCTTGGAAATATTTTGTTTCTTAAATGAGAGTGTATCATGTTGAAATGACTCTATAAAAGCAGTGTGATTTTGGTTTAGGTGGACAACAATGTGGCTGAGTTTTTATGAATATGTTTTGGTAGCAAAAGAAGCATTCAATGCCTTAAATTTTTAAAGAAAAGTGGCCACCTTTTTTTTTTGCATTAAAATAATGGATTTTAAAAGAAAAATAATTTCATTTTAATTAAAATTATTTCTATTGATACTGCATTATTTTCATAGCTTATTTCAATATTACATTGATACACAAATATCTTAACTTTATAAAAAAATATTTGCATTGTTATTTCTGCCATATTTCCTTTTTTAGAATGAAAGAAAAATCAAAATGTCAAATATTATATGGATTCATGGTTTCCTCCTAAAAATGTCTTTTACTCATGAACTGAGAGTAGAAGCTAAGGTTTAGCATCACCAAATATCCTATATAATATAGCTTTCAGAGTCTGAGAATGTATCTGCATATGGGTATAAATAATTTCATAATGGTCATTGTTAATTCCTGCTAAACAAATGGTTTATTAATAAGGTCATAAAAATCTATTTTTTAAATATAAATGCATTCAAACATATGCAGCACTAATAATGTTAAAACTGGTGTTTGTTCAGCCAGCAATCAATTAGGTTTACAATTATTTTTTGTCAAGACTCTTCAAAATGGCCCCTGAATACTCATATAGAAACAAGACAAGCACTTGTTTGCATGTGATACAAATTAAGTATAATATTTTAAATATTCATTTTTTCATATTAAAATGAAAATAAAATATTGTCTTGCTTACAGTCTGATATCTATTTTCCTCTTGCAGAGAACTAGTTTAGGGAAAAAATCTGGACAGTGGTAATGAAATAACATTGGACCTCTCAAGAATGAGGTCAAAGAGATGATTGCTTACTGTGACTGAAGCTTGAATGGCTCTACATCAGAAAAAAAAATAAAAGAAAGAAAAAGAAGAAAGCAAATATGCCTCTTGGCAGGCAGAAAGTCACAGGATCCTCTGTAGAGGGAGAAGGTATGTACACTGGAGGAAAGAAGCTCTATATATACACTTCTTGTAATGTTTTATGTGCAAGAATAGATAAATGAATAAGTAATAAACATGTTTTCTACATGTAGATTAGAGAGAAAAAAATAGAGATTAGAGAGAAAAAGCTAAGAATCAAAAGACTGTCTCTTCTTAGCCTGTGATTTAAATAACAGCTCAAGAAAAGCCTGAATTAGTGCAGCATTAAATTTACAAACCACCAGGAAAAAAAAAAAATAGCCATGAAGGGTTTATATCAGAATGATAACTCAAAGTAGAAGCAGATAAAGTGCTACATAATTAAGTCTTTCCAAATTGTAAAAGACATTATTTTAAAAAATGCTGGAAATGCTATCAGATAACCAGGATGAGACCAAAGAAGTCAGGATAATAAATCAGTAATTTGGAGGTCAGGTTATAAACAGGAGATGTCATGTCTGTTACTATCAAAGCAGACATAAAACCATTAGAATAGTTTTGAGTATGCATGACATTTAGAATTATGTGAGATTCATAAATCATGTTTCTTACATGAAATACATTCTTTGTAGCTGTTGACTGGTTAGAAAAGCCATATATTGTGTCAGTGTGGCTTTTCTTTCTATTATGTAGTATAAAATCTACAAATTGATGTTTTGAAAGGATTCTGTATTTAAAGCATGGGCTCCCTCTGTCTGTATACTTGATGCTTGCATTAAACAGGGTTTTTTTAATGAAAGAGTAAGGAAAAGTTCTCATTATTCCTCTACCTTCTTTCTTGCACATTTTCAATATGAAAATGTATGCATTTTATTACATTTATTTTAAATATGAAAAGCCTGCAGTTTTAAAACTGAAGATCATATGCAACTTTGCAGTCTCTCAAGTCTTCTCACATGAACCTAGTCATATGTTAATGACCTTAGGCTCTGTATCATAAGATGCAGAGAAGTGGAATATGTGCCAAAATTTCTGGACTTAATGTGTTCCTTAGTTTAGGAAAAAAATTAGTGATTTAACAACTTGGTCATCTTTTCCTCTTTTGCATACAGAATCATCACTTCTAACATTCTTCTCTTTCCTTTTTATTTTTTCCTCTGTGACTTGCAAATTTGAACTATCTTTGATTTTCCTTTGGATGAAACATATTCTTCTTGAGCAGCAAGACATCTCTCACGGTGGAGCCTGATACAGGCAATTTAAGGGAAAAAAAAATAAAGTGATTGCTTTTATTTTTGGTTTCTGTACCTTCTTAATTGGTACACTGTGTCCTTCCCTACTGTGCAACATGCAGTGCAAGGTGTGTGAATACTGACCCCGTATACAGAGTTGGTGTGCCATTGTAATTCTGTGTCCTCCTGTAGAAAAATAATGAAGTAACCCCTTCTTAGTGTGGATGGCTCAAAATATGCATTTAAAAGATGGGGAAGAGTTTCAAGGAATAAGATTTCTGCATAGATTTTATTTAGTCTATTTTTTCCTTTCCAAGTGAAAAATCCACCAAAGGACCCCCCAAAACAAAACTTCACCAAAAAAAGAAATTTATAAAAGAAAAACAATTAAAAATTCCAAAGCTCTAAAATTCTGGATATTTATAATAATTCTAAGAGAAACAAGTTAGTTTTGAGAAAGACCTGAAAAGAGAGGAACTGCTGAGTTCTGATGGGTAGTGACTCATTTGTAAATAATCCTGTCTGAAAAAGATAGATGCTTCATGCTCACAGGGAACTAAAGGTCTTGAAGACAAGGAAAAAAAAAATAAAGAGATGGCAGATAAATTGGTTACAGAAGTAAAAATTCACACCATGGTCACATTCAGCTTTGATATGTAACAATGCCTGAGAGATATATAAGAGAGATATATAATACAAAGGTGGCAGTAGGTGTCAGACACATCTCTGAAGCTTGTGGCGCTGTTGAAGTTATCCAAAATAAAATCAGCAAGTGCAAGGGACTTGTTAGATAAGGACTTTGTCTCTTGGCAAAAGGAAATCATCATAGACTAAAATGAGCTGCTTCCAGGAGCTGATAAAATTAAAAGGATATGGCAATACTTTTCATGCATTCCCTGCTCTTGTACATGTACATTTAAATGATAGCTCCTCCTGAATAAAACAAAAGTATGGTTCTTGTAAAGGGAAACAGATTTATGGTTATTTTTCAAAGTGGAATATTTAGCAAGTTTTCAATTGGCAGATTAGTATTGTGGTGAAGTTTATATCTGAAGTCTCACTGAGTTTCCAATACCACAACAATCTTCAATGCTGGAGAACACTGTTATAACAAACAAGGGAATACCCTTCTAAAACTCCTTCTAGTTTTCTCATCCTTTTGAGAATTTCAATGAGCAAAAAAATAAACAACAGACTGTTTGTTTAATATTTTTCAGGACCAGGGCTAATCAAGACAGAGGTAAATTAGGGACTGCATGTTGTATATAGTCATAACTTCCTTGCTTCCCTGGAGACTCCTGGGAGCTAATATGGTTGACATGCAGAGGTGTTTTTCTGTATCTGAAAGCTGCAGAGAAAATTATCTTGGACTGATACTCTATTTACCATCTGAATATTTTAATAATCTGCCACATGTATTTGTACATATCAGTGAATTAAAAAATGTGATCTTCAGTCATTAGATGGAGAAAAATTGATTCTCTGAAACAGCTGAAAATGAATTCTTTTATGTTTGCTCTGTTGATTTGCAGTAAATCAACTTGATACTTTGTACTAGGGTTTTCTTCTTTCCTGGTAATTTTCTGCTGTTGTAGGAAATAACAATCTCTAAGCCTGGACTGCTGTGAAGCCTTGGCTCCTGCGAATGGCAAGTGAAGATTGCTTTGTTCTTGCTTTTGTTTTTTTTTCTCACACAGAACAGGTGTCAGTGGAATTTCTCCAATAGACTAACCCCTCAGTGAAGAGATATATTTAGAAAGGGAGTGTGCAATCCTGAGGTGTGTTTTTGACCATGCCCAGAAAGGAAGGCCTTTGTGCAAATGTTTGGCTGCTATGAGGGTTGCTGGCACATGTCCCCTGGAGGCCATGCTCCAGGTGCCCTGCAGACCAACTGGCTTATGCTTTAGTTATTGCATCAGGTTTCATCAGGTTTTTGATTAAAAAAAACAAAAAACCGAAAAAAAAAGCTGATATTTTTAGTTGATATGGAAGGTTGGCAGTCTAGATCATTATTTTTCTCTGTTTACATATTTGTCCAACTTTGCTAGGGAAGTTATAATACAGGGTGCTCAAAACTATTGCCAACATTAATTGTTTGAACATTACTCTGCCCAAACAATTGTTAGAATCTATCAAGCCGGATATTTCATTTTAGATTATTAAACATTATTTACTTAGCTGTCAAACGAAATTGTTGCTGCAAGTGAGCTATTTGATTTATATTTTTGTTACCTAAGACACTGATAGAGACCTAGGTTGTTATGGATGTATGATTTTATTACTCTAGTCAATCAGTGATTTTTAGATTGTGAAATTAAAAAATACAATACATAAGGAACAAACCAATAAGAATTAAAGCCAATTGCAATTGATTGACCAAAAGTACATTTGGCTAAATTTGTAGTGACAATTAAACAGACAGTATGAACCTGTCTTGTATGATACGAGCACTGTCCAATACTGCAGTCTTAAATTACCTTTAAATCTGTCCTTTAGTATTAATTTTGGGTGTTTTGAAAAAAATAATCACCAGCCTATGCATGTTTACTCAATAAATGAATGAAACATTGCAACTGAATGGGATGTGCAGGTATATTAAGTGAGTTTAAATCTTTGCTGTATGGAGACTTTGAACAAAACAGGTCAAATGCAGCATACTGCCAGTGAAATCTCTGTCTTTAAATTAAGAAAAGTCAATTGGTTGGGCAAGTGCTGGATCATAAATGAGAATACCTAATTATTCTTGTGCTTGGATTTGTCCTGGCTGCCACTCAGTTAACCCACAACCTACTGTTCTACAGTCTACTTTTTAAAAACATTTTTTTAAGTAATCTTACAAAAACATGAGCATAATTCTCCACAGATGGCAGGGGAGATATGACAGCGGTGAATGTGTCTCCATTTCTTTCCCTATTGACACTGGTTTTCATATTTGAAGCAGGTGTATAATTTTAGAACAACCTTATGGAAACTCAGCATGGTCCATGCAGAACAACTTAGCTCCAATAGAGTTATGTTGAAGGTGGATTCTAGTACAAACTATTTTATTCTTTTTGCAGTTAATCGCAACGTTCATACTTTGCAAGTACACTTCCAACAGAGTTTTGCTGCACATTTCTTTACTATTGACATTGAAAGGATTCAAATATTTCCATGTCCTAAGGGAAAAAAAATTCTAAGTTTGCATTTGACATAAAATATTTGAAAAAATAAAGTCAAACAGAACATTCCTCAAGGTTCTACATTTTATATCTGTATCTTTGTTGGAAACTGTTCATGCCACATTAATAAATAATACATAGTCCAAAAAATGGAAATTATTAAACCTACTTTTACTTATCTTCAAATATTCCCAAGAAGAAATTGCTTCAAATTCTAGCCCATATATATGCAATTATACTATGCATTTACTGTTCTGTATATTTTTTGCCAAAAAGATATTATGTAAAAGATTTCAGATACCAACTGCTCTGCTAAAATCAAACCACTTATTTCACCAGTACCATGTGAAAGCTTAATGACATATAAATACATCATACACGTTGATCAACAGCATAAAGAAGCATTAACATTTAAGAAATAGAATCTAATTTATCACATGAAACTTCTCTTATGTAGTTCTGTTTTTATTTATTTGAGTGCAACTGGTGAGGGTAAAATGCTATTTTGAAAGAACTTTCATTCAAAAATCTAAGAAAGGTTATTTGCCTACCATTTTAAGATCTGGTATTTCTCCGTTCGCCAAAGTGATTTTTCTGGCGTTTTTGTATGAGGAATGCATGCAAAAGTATTACCCAAGGAGATAAAAAATGAGGTATTGTACTTAGAGTGTAATGAAAGAGAAATTTGTAATTAAATTATCTTGATTTTTGTTATACTGAATGTTAGGGTGTTCCTTACTGAGAAAAGGGGAGAGAAGTGCTTCCTTGCTTACAGTAGCTGTCTAATCATTCTCTAAAGAGGGTGAAAGAGAGAGAGAAACCTTTTCAGTGGGCATGCATATTTATCACAGTATGACTTGACAAAATGATCAGTTCTGATGCTGTAGAATTATTTCATGAATTATCCAGTCCTAGATCACAAATACTATTGTGATCTAGATTCCTTATTTTTCCAGTTGCAAGTTTAATGTGATTTTTGTTAAAAAATGTACTTACAACTTCAGAAGATTTTCAGCAGATGCAATGACTGGAATCAGAACATAAGATTTAATTAAGTAATTTAGGCCACTGTATTAAACATGCTATGTACATGATAGTAGAGTGCAATATATGTAATGAGATATATATATATACACACACACTACATATGTATGACAGTAGGGTGCAATGTAATTATAATTGTTCAGTTAGAATAGTATTAGGTTTTGTGGTAGTTATAAATATCAAGGGCCAAGAAAAAAAAAATAACAGTACTACAGCACAGTATTTTTGCAACTTTCTTGACTTATTTCTTCTGCATTCTGCTCCTGATCACATATTACATACAGACTTCATTCTGCACAACCAGTGGTTAAACAGAAGTTGTTGTGCTTATATTCACATACACGTATATACACAGACACTCTTTGCAAATGAGTTAGCTTTGACACCGATAATCGCAGAAGGGACAAATTATAGATTGCAGCATTAATTGCAGCCTGTCCATGTATAAAAACCATATGGTGGTATATGTCACATTTATGCTCACTATACTCAAAAGACTCAATAAAATCAACCTACGGTATTTACCAGCAGAGTACAAACACTGCACATGGCTACAGAAAAATAGCTGCTTGCAGTGCTTTTTACCTGATTTGTCCCTGGGGTTTGCTTGAAGATATTTGCAGAATATTAAAATGACCTCTCTAGACCACAGGAGTATGGGTAAAATGAGAATTGTTTTGATTGATTAGCTAATTACCCCAAAGTACTGTAGTTTATAGTTTGCATATTAAAAGCCATAGTATTAGGTGGTGGAGAGAATTAAACAACTTTAAATACATCAAATGGAATAAGTGTGCACAGTTAGATAAAAATATTTTTTGAAGTCTTATGTTTTTGGTTTGCCATGTATGTTTTATGTTGTGGAAAGACAAAGATGTTTATTTCTTTATTTAATTATTACAAATTTTATCACTTTTGCTTTCATTGTATTCCTTCTGACTCTTCTGTGTTTTTTTTTTTTTCTTTTTGATTTACATCTTTTCTTTATTAGAGTCTGTGGCAGTACTCTGATAACTGGTGCAATCCATGGGTTTCTCTTAATATGAATGCATGGATAGAGAGCACTGCTGCAGCTTCCCACAGCTCTATGTGTTAAAAGTCTTTTCCTTCGGTGAAGTCTCAGCTCTCCCGGTGAAGGTGAGTATTTCAGCACTAGTGTCTGTGATGCAAAGCAAGTGTGGGAGTCACTAATTTTATTGTCTTCATTATGGTATAGACCTAAATTAGGGAGAAGTGACTAGATCAGATAATATTCAGTCCAGTTCTCCCTTTAACAAACAAAGACTTCTTAAAGTTGTGAGATATTTTAAAGATAAATAAATCAGACAGATTTTAATCCTTTCAATATGCATTTTGGGGACTAGAGGGCACTTGATATTGCAGAACACAGATGACTGCTATAGAAGCTTGTTGCAGCTGAAATTTTGGCTTCTTGATGTCTATGGAGAGGCCAATTTTGTAGTAATATTTTTTGTTATGGATTTCTAAGTCATAAAAATATTAATGTATTTTGAGAAGTCTTGCTTTGAACAGCTACTGGAAATTAAACTCCAAAACTTTTGATATCAATACACTAAAGACCATCTATCCTTAGCAGTAAAATTAAAATCAAGAAAAGATCCTGAAGATAATTGGACCCTCAGTCAAACACAGAAAATGCTATTGGCTTGGAAACCTAATAGAGAAAGATAGGTATGATTTTATTTCTGTTATATACACAAAGATAGCTGTTAATTGGAAGTGTAGCTGCATACAATTTTCAGACTAATCTAAAGCTTTTCAGACTACTTAAAACTGAAGATAGTGAGTAAATATCTACAAATGCTCTGATTAAAGCAGAATATTGCCATTTAATTAGACAAATCACTCTAAGCAGAGTAATTTTAAATTACACATGTTGAATAGGTTAATTCTTTTTTTATTGTTACTTGCTCTCTGTGTTTAAGATCTGTATATTTACCATGGTTAAAATACTTTGATGTGATGGTGAACTAACACATTCTTTTCCTCTAATGTTTACTTGCACTTGTGTTATGTAAAATCAATTAAGAAAAAAAAGAAATAGCATAATACTTCTATAGTCTGTGCCAAAGACAAATTAAAATTAAATACAATACTTTGCAAAAATATTTATTTCAAATTTGGCAACATTAGGTTGTAGAAACTCTTTAGTGACAGAGCAATGTGAAAAGGATGTTTTACTTACAGGACTATATTTGTAACTTCAAACATAAGAGAAAGAAATACAACTTAAGTCTTTATCTCAGTATGCTTCTACAAATAGGAAAACTAAATCAAGGTACCTGGTTAGGTCTAGGAAACCAGATGAATTATTTTGAAGAACGAATCCTGCTCCATTGGTTGCAAGAAAAGGCGAATATTAGTTAGTTGAAGATCTGCACAAATACATTTTACTACTAACTAACTCTTCGGCACCACCCAGTGCCTAACCCTGAATATGCATTTCTTTGTGATGTACAGCAGAAAGTGTGAAACATCAGCCACAGCCATAATGGCACATTAGCCAAGGAGCAGAGCAATTTACTTGAGGTCAGGAATACTGCTGTAATTTAAGTTCTGTAGTGGCTGCATGGAATATTCTTTGGATTTGAAACATATGTTAGCCTGAATTCCCCGAGGAGTAGCATCATGTTGCTAATGCCCCACAAGCTTCATTTTTTTAGCTTGTCTTGTGCATGCTCATGAAACAAGTCATGTGAATATCCTGTTGCTCTGAAAGTATTTAAGACCTGTTCAGCACAGAAGCATCTAGCCCTCACTAGCAGTATGTCAGAATGGTTTTGAGCCGCTTCTTTTTCAAACTGCTGACATAAAACAAAACAAGAGATGAAAATCCTCTGTTTTATCAAGAAAATCTGTCCTAAAATCACAATCCTTGTAAATATGTTTATTTATAAGAAACTCTGGAAAAAAATATTAAAAGGTGAAGTTTATCATTTCACAGTTCTGTACTGATGCTTGGAAAAGCCCCTGCATATCATTATCACCAGTGATAGGAAGTCAACTGCTTTTTAGTAACCAATGTTTTGATTCATCATGACTGTTCCTTCTTTGAGAATATTTAGGGTAAAATATTAGACTTGGCGCAGCTTATGCCTATTGTGCAGTAAACTTCAACTACCTTATCTTCAATGGAACACTTCTACTTTGAGAGCAAAAACGTTTATTTTCATTCCAAAATTTTCCCATGTTGAGGGGTTTTTTTCCACCCATTTTGTGTATTTTTACATCTCTACCAAACTTTGGAGATTTTGCCAAAATTCTCCAAAGAGATTTTTGCAGTGCAAATGTTTCTGAGTTTTGGCTTTCTGTGGAAAAATAGCAAGCTTTTCCATTCTTTCCTAAAGCTGATTTTAATAAGACACTTAATGCAGATCAACACCCCACTGAGCAATACTTTATTCACTAAGTGTCTAATAAGCTTTTTGCTAAGTTGCTGAATTGGGAATAAGAAGAACTCAATCTCCATAAATTGACCTTTTAGCTTCAGCTGAGCAGCTCTCTACTGAATAATAATTGTAAATAAATAAACCTAAACAAAATGACAACAAACATAAACCAGCGCACAGGAAGGGTGGGCAGTTTAATGAAGAAAAATGTAAGCTAAAGCCAATTGTGAGAGTGGGGCAAGGGCGACTGGTGTGCTCACCAGCAAGGGTGCAGTCTGGCAGGAGTCATCAGAGGAGAAAAGTCTGGGTAATCCCGTGGTGCCCATGTGAATCCACAGGGACAAAAGAGGTTCAGGTCAAAGCCCGTAAGTCATACCAGCAAGGTCAGAATCAGCAAGATAAGGGAACAAATGGCATAGGAAGACCCACGGCAGAGCACAGAGAAGGGACGAGGCTGATGGCTGCAGAGCCTCTTGGTGTTTTCAAGACCTCAACAGAAGCCAAACTTAACTTTTAATGAAGCAAATTCATATTCAGTTTTCTAGTGATACATGAAAAACTAAGAGATATGAAGAGGAGAACTGCAAATATTTGATTTGACAGAGCATGTTCCACTAATGCTGATTATTTATAAAGAAATCAAAAAAGATAATTTCCCAGAAATGTCAGTTCTTGTGCAGCTTCTTTTTTACACAAAGAGCAGGCGGTGCAACATATGTGCATGATGTGTGAGTTCTGTCTCCTTCTCCTTTACAGAATCTCCAACGATACATTTCCTACCTCCTAGTCTGTTCTCTGGTGTGTCCTACAAAATAAGAAAATATATGTAATGGTGTTAGATGATCTGGTGTTGACAGCATGACATAGGAAACTTAACCTATTTCTCTAGCCTCCCTGATTGATGAATTCTTTACTTTTTGAATTCTTTTCTTTTGAGAAAAACAATAATTTCCTGATCTTTAGAAAACCCCACCACTTTAAAAGATTTAGTAGCCATGGCCATTCCAGTTAGGGCCCTTTACTCATCCAAGAAGCTTTGGTATTCTTACAGGCAATGACCTTCCAGAGGTATAAATGAAACTCCAGCTGACAAACCAGGGCCCCTAATTTTAAATTTCAGGATAGTGTTTCTTCCAGAAAATGTTGGCAAACAAAAAGATGCTGTAACATCAGCCTTCTTTTTAAATTGAAAGTTTTACTTTAAATTAATATTCATTTGTATGTCTAGAAGATTAGTTATAGCAGCAGCTTTTGGAACTGACCATTTTTTATTATCTCTTAGTGCTCTTATTGCTGGAAGCATCAGTGAAATTTTTTTTTTACTAAGCTTCAATATTTATTTGATGTATCAATCTTATTTATATAAGATTAAATTATATTAGATTCAGAAAGTTATTTTGAAGAAAATCTGGTCATAAATTAACTAGATAAATGGTTCATTTTCTTAAATCATGAAATTCACTATTACAATATTGCACTGGATTAAAATACTGCTTTTTCCTGGAGTTAATGCTTTTTCAAGTTAGAACTGTCACTGATCACATCATTTAGTGTTTGCCATCTACTGAGGAATTTGGGAGCACTGAGGCCATCCCGCATTTTGAACAAGAGTAGATACCACAGGGTGTTTTATTTGAGTCGCTACCTGCTACAGACAGATGTAACTCTCCTCACTGCCTAGAGATGTAAAAGTCTGCCTGTGTACTTACTGCAATACTAGTTCTGAAAGATGTGTAAATAAGCAAAATTATTCCAGGTGTAACTGCAGGAATAGAAAAATGTGGTTTCACTACTGCCCTTAGGCAGCAAATTATGTTTGTTTTTTATGTCACCTACAGATAGATTTCCATTCCAAATGAATGTGAAAAAACATAGAAATATCACGTAGACACTAATTTTGGAGGATTGAAAAAAAATCACAAAATATTCAACTGCAAGTTCACCAAACATTTCTGCAGGCTTTTACCAAGGTACATTTTCCTTTCATACATAATCTGATATAACTTTGACATGTTGCCTAGTCTTTTTTCCTTCTCCTCCCCTATATCATCTATCTTTATGCAGCTTCCCAGAAGGATGAGTTCAGCTCACTGATGGCAGAAAGTACACTTCTCAGCGTGTGGGAGGGAAGAGAGGATTAATTTTCTATCAAGCAAATTTGTCAGCCAAGTCATCCTGTGGGCTCAAGCTTGCAAGGGAAGAGATAGAAGTGTGTACATGGTAAACAGGACCTTTCAGCAGCTGAATTCAGCTGCAGTGAAACACTGTCCTTGTCACCCTGCAGTTTAGAGTCCAAGAACAAGGGTAAGAATACTTGGAAATTTTTCAACAGAAATCACATGGCCAAGCAGTTTAGTCATGTATGAAAGGTTTTGTATTTGCACCATTTAGTCTCATTTAGAGGTGGGCAGCTCCCTGAATAGACACCAGCCTAGCCTTGTGTGCCCTCCTCTGCTCTGGCAATGACTTGAGCTATGACTTCCCACCTGTGGTGGGTGAACTTGACTGAAGGTCAAACATTCCTCCAGACACTCTCTTCTCACTCCCCCTTCTCAACAGGTCAAGGGGAGAAAATGAGATGAAAAAGCAGATGGCTGATGATAAAGACAGGGACAACACTTGCCAATTACCTTCACATGCAAAACAGACTCAACTTTGGAAAACTTGTTTTTTACTAGTTAAAATAGATTTGAATTGTGAGAAACAAATATAAAAATCAAAAGATCATTCTTCCCTGTTCCTTTTCCTTTCCAAACTCAACACATCTATTTCCAGCTCTGCCTGCTCTTATCCCTTGATTGGTGTGGAAAGATGGAGAAGTGGGTTGTGGTCACCCTGTACCAGCTTCATCCTCTTACATTTCCGCTGTTCCATAGTGGATCCTGTTCATGGACTGCAGTGCTTCAGGGTAAACCCACTCCAGCATGGATTTCTCTATAAGCTCAAATGTCTGCTCCTTTGTGGTGCAGCAGGGGAAGCTGCAGTGGCATTTTGCCATTTCTTAAATATGATTTCCCAGGGCCATCACCATCTTGTCTGAGGGGCTCAGCAATGTCTTGTAGTAAATCCATTGGAGCTGTCTGTCTCCAGCAAGGAGGGCAGATCCTGGTCCCAAGTTACATGCTCTATTCTTTATGGATGAATTGCACCAAATCATGTTGTTTACAGTATCTTCAAAGCACAAATGGTCTGTCTGTGAAGATACTAAATTTCCTTAAGGAGTGTTTGTTTATAAATCTTCATAACAGTGTTCTTAACCTATGAGGTCATTGTGCATCATCACTGATAGTGATGCTGTGAGTTACCCAAGTCTGCGTGACTGAGAGATGGGATTGCAAAGGAGGGGTGTAAAAAGTAATCTAAGTAAGAAGTTAAAGCAAAAAGAAGTTGAAGTAAAAATTGGAGTTGAAGTCATTGAAGCTGTTTGTTGTTTTCACAGTTTAGTTTTATATACTGTTGCAGCTCCAAGCAGTTACAGCTCTAAGCAGTCACATCCTTAAGCAAGAATCTTCCCACTAGTTACAGAATCAGCCTATTTGCATTACTTGGCAGCCTTATAAAACTACATAGTTTCAAAAACCTTCATATCTGCATAAGCTGTACTTTGCCAGTTCTCATATCTGTGGTTACTTATCCCATGACCTCTATCCCACCAAGGCCAGGATATCTCGATCAATATGCTCCACTGTGCTTTCTGTTCTGTCCCCCATTTGCTCTCCCATAGGTTTCACTATTCTAGAGATTAATCCTTATTCAAATGTCTCTATTCCTACTTAGACGAACAAGCCTTTTACCAGTCCCACATACTTTTCCTAAGGTAGCTTTTTCTTTAGCCATATATCATTTTTCTACAAGACACACTTCCTAGCGAAGGCATTATAGATTTTGTTACTGTTTGGTTTCATGGTTTAGTTATATGGGGTATGATGAGGATTAAGTATTTAATGAGTAAGTTTAAAAGTATTTTCATGCCTGTACTGAGCAATGAGACTAAAGATCGCTCTAGCACTAGCCCTAGTGATATACTGTTTGAGGAACAAACAAAGCCTAAGAATAAAATTTATTACTTCATCACACCATTCCAGAAATCAGAAGAAAAAGACCTTTTAGAGTTTTACCTCCTACTGCATCTTTATTAACAGTCAATTACATTAATTTGTTTAAACATTTATATTTTATCCTTATACAGATACTGCTTTGCTTTATTGCCCATAAATATGAAGTCTTTCGGCTCTTCTCATTTTTAGATTAAAAAAAAAATCATGGTTTCTTGACCTGCACACTCTGATCCTAGGTAATTTATAAAAAAAATTTAAAGCATGAAGACTTCAGTAAGAAAAAAAAAAAGATAAGAGTGAAAGAAAAAAATGTGGTACGTCAATATCTGTGTCTTCTCTCTGTTCTGTGTGAGTGATTCATTTTGTAAGTTCAATTTCCTGACCTCAACTTTGCTAAACTAGAATATTATTGCCAAGACCCAGATAAGCTCGTGTGATCCAACCATTTATTAGCCTGTATCTCAAACTGGGTTCAGGGTCCTGTCTTAACTTTCCAGTGATTTCTTCTCTAAAATCAAAAAAGGGTGACATCTTAGTTTCAAAGTCAGAAGAAAAATTAATAATCTCCAGGAGAGTCTAAATTTTAGCCCATTTTAAAAAACTTTTTCCTTTAAATTGTAGGTAAGAAAGAGCCGAGAGACAAACAAGTGAATAAGAGAATGAAACAGCCATTTCTTTGAGACAGCAGCCATTATTTCTTTGTAGTTAAATTTGATTTTTGTTTCTCATATAGCTACCATAGCTAATATTAGGGCTCTTGATCTTTTTCCCTTTCTGGACAGAGGGTGATGCTTATATGCTGAATGAAGATGAAGTGTTTCAATTTTATTGTGAGGCATGCCAGGAAAGGTCAACTCAAAATAAAGGAACAAAATTAAATTCTTCAGATTACATAAAGGTGCAGTGGAAACATGTTTTTGATTTGGTGTTCTGGGTAATTCGGAGGTAAGAAATAACTTTTATAGAGCTACTACAAAAAATTATCTTAAACTACTAAAAGTGGTTCCTGTGCTTCTGAAGTACAAAACTTCTGGGCCATTTAGCCTGCTGCCTGGCATAATCTCACAGTGTCTCTCAAAGTTGTAGCTAAAGAAATGTAAGTTTTCATACTGGAAAGAGTTGCTTCTCTGTAAATCAGAGAGTGACTTAAGTGTTTCTAAGGATAGTCTGGTTTAATTTATATGGTTTTGGAAATGTTCCAACTCAGGCCAAGAAAAGAGTACAATTGCTGATGCTGATTGTTTTGGCATGTAGTGTGTACTGTGCTGTAAAAATCATCTGTCTAAAGAAGCTCTTAAAATTTCCAAGCTTATTTCCTGGGTAAAATTACTGAAATGGTTTTAAACATAATAAATCATTCTTTATGTTACCCACTGATATCTGCAATCTACACCAGTATTTGTAGCATGTTTCTGTGAAAATTCTCACACCTTCACAGCTCATATAATAGGTAAGATCATATTAACAGTAGGTTCTTCACATCAAAATTATTTGTTTCTAGGAAGATCTGAAAGCATGGAGCATACTGGGAGACAGAAACAGGGATGTAATGAACATAAATCCCAGGCTGGACATTTGTTTCTATAATTTGCATCAGAGTTGGATCTAACTGCTTCTTCATGTTCTATGGAAGAGAAAATGTACTGACATGAATGACAATTTGTGGGAATGGAACTTGCCTGACTTGTAGGTCCATGAAACGGGTGTCTGCCTTCTGTGACAGTAAATTTCACCACTGGCCTCTGATGCAAGGCCAGTCTGAGAGGGACCCTTCCATCAGTCTTCCCATCAGTTTCAAGTTCAGATGCAGAAGTTATTCACTTTTCTGCAAGAGGGCTAAAGTGACCTTTTTTACTGTTTGTGTAAGGGTTTTATCATTTCTTATATGGAATTTCAGACGTACCTAAAGAGCATAAATTCAGCTCTTGAAATACTCTTACAAAAGCCACAAATAAAAAAATAAAAAAGGCTAAAATGCACCCTTTATTCTAGAAAATTGGCATTGAAGCATTAGATTTAAAATAAGGTGTTTGCATAAGTTCTATCTGTCATACTGCCTGCAATTATGGTGGTCTGGTATAATTAGTAACAAAACAACTTCCAGCTGTCATGAAATTGGGTAATTTTTCATAGGCCTTTTGGTGCTAAATACATAATGGATTAAGCCTGCCTATGCTTCTTTGAGGTATATATTTATTTTTATAGTAGATATAATATTTGGTTGTTGTTTTATTTCTTAGGCTTTGTTTTACAAGTAAGAGGCACTGATTTTATATTCCTTGCAGTTATTTGCCATGTATCAGACCTCAAATAATTTTACATGCCCTTTTTTACATCAGCAAGAAAGGGACTAGCCTAAACAAAGGTTTTTTATTGGAATGTGAAAGAGAGATGGGAGATGAGGAAGACAAAGTTGGATCTTATCTAGCTTTTATTGCAAGCCATGGGTAAGTATTGACTGAATTTTAAAGAAATCACCAAATCAGAATATAAGCATAGGACTTTTCCCTTTTCCAAGGGTTAAATTATTAAATGAGAAATCCTCTCCTAATTCTGATCCTCCAATGTACTGTAATCCTTTCAAGACATTAAATATTGCTGGATTAATGGTGGTTAGTGCAAAGCTTTGCTACAAAAGCACATTCTGTTAAGCAGTAGTAATAAAGAATTTCCACTTGGAATTCAGATTCAAGTAATTGAAAAGCCAATATGTACCTTCAAAGAGATGAGGGACAATACACTATTTTAAACTTAGCTTTTCTTGTTTCTCCAAGTATTCTATAGCCATCCCCATACTGTTTTATATTATAGTTAAGTGATTCATGACTACAGGAGTGGATAATGTTTTACAGAGAAGTATATTGTTCTTTTTTCCTATTTCTAGAGGTTTGTTTGTTTGGTTGGTTTTTTTTTTTTTTTTTTTTTTTTTCAAAAGCAAAGCTTGCTTTTGTTATTCCCTGTTTATTTACCACTGGTTCAGTTTACCATTCTTGCTCCACTGTTCTTTCATCATTTGACTTCTAGCCTGCAGACCCAATTTTCTATTGTTGTCTCATTTTCCCCTTTCCCTTGAGCACTGATAATTTGTAGTCGGAATTAGGAATTAGAAAATTTACAGTGTATCTATTTTAGTATTCCTGAGTAAGTGATTAATTTGGTTTGATATTTAACTCATCGTTAACTTCCCATGCACTCTATTTTAATATTATTTGCAGTCTTTTTCCAAAATAAAACCTAAAATGTATCTTGCCCCCCAAGTTATTGTATTTTTATCATTCAGATCTAAGTGGCAAAAATTATAATGCAAAGATACTTTTAACATTTTCTGACTAATCAAGAGTCAATATAAAGTAAAAATAGCAAATATAATTATTTTTTAATATATTTATTGGAAAAAAAGTAAAACACAAGAAAAGAATGTACTTCTGGATTTAAGTATTTTATTGGGTTTATGTGGCTAGATTTTGATAACACTGAAAGTGGCAGGTGTGGCTTCTGTGAAAAGACACCAGAAGTTGCCCCCATGTCGGGCAGAGCAAATTCCAGCTGGCTCCAAGACGGACGCCCTGCTGGCTGAAGCTGAGCCTCTCAGCAACACTGGTAGCATCTCTGTGATAATATATTTAAGATAGGGTAAAAGAACACTGTGCCAGAACAGCTGGGAGAGGGCAGTGAGAATATGTGAGAGAAGCAGCCCCAGAGACACCAAGGGCCATGAAGAGGAGGAGAGGAGGTGCAGAGATTCCCTTGTAGAGTGGGGTGCAGGCTGTGGTGAGGAAGGCTGTCCTCCTGCAGCCCAAGGAGGTCCAAGTTGAAGCTGATATCCACCTGCAGTACATGCAGGATCCTACACTAGATCAGCATTTCCTGTAGGATTCTACCCCATGGAAAGGACCCATTCTGGAGCAATTCTTGAGGAACTGCAGCATGAGTGTGATGAGGAAGAAGAGTCATAGACAGAATGGTAGGAACTAACTTCCACCCCCATGCCCCATCTCCCAGCATTGCTTAGGAGGTAGAAGGGTCAGAGTGAAGCTGAGCTTGGAAAAAAGGGGGGTGTGGGGAAAAGGTGCTTTTGATTTAGTTTTACTTCTCACCACCTTATTTTGTTGCAATACTTGAAATAAAATACATTACTATCCCTAATTCAAGTCTGTTCTATCCTTGATGGCAATTGGTAAGTGGTCTTCTTGTCCTTAGCTGCATCCACAGGCTTTTAATGATGCTTTTTTCCTCTTGCCCTTTTGCTGGAGGGTGAGTGGTAAAACATCTGTGTGGACACCTGGCATCCAGCCAAGGTCAATCCAGCCTATATATGAAAATACATGTAAGCAATGCCTTCAACTTTAAGAATGCTTAGGAAATTTAGAGGAAATCTCAATAGCTCTCTCTTTCCCTCTAATTGCCAGGTGAAAACCCTTCTAGCAGAAACCTCGTAATTGAAGTTTTCATTGTAAGAAAATAAATTAAAATACAAAATATTGTAATTTTTCCAATCTTTCTGGCACAGAGAAATAAAAAAGTAAGGTGATTATTACTGCTTTCCTACAGTATCTAAGATAGGTATTTAAATTTAGATTAGTTGAAAACTGCTTTTCACGGCGCTCGTTAATGTACAGAGCTGGAACTGAATGTCCCTGAGAGTACTTATTTCAAGACAAGAATCAGTAGAATTTGGGAATGAAATGTGTTACTGGAAAAAATCCTCTAAAAACTTTGTGGCCTATGGTATATGTTATAGGTTTGCTGATAAATTTTGTTCAGCTCCATGACTGATCTGCAAATTTTTTTTCCCCTTAATCTGATTGTTTCCTTTAAAATTGCAGGCAGTGTTCAATACTAAGACAATGTTAGAATTTAACATAATCTGATATCTGTGACAGCACAGTCATTAAGTTTCTTTCCACAATACACAGAGCATTGTTGAATAGCGTGGTCATAACTGTGGAAAAGACGATTCATACCCTGAGAGGTAAGAATATTTGCCTACAGGGATAAAAGCCACACTAAAAAGCTACCCCACCCAAAAAGTACCAGTTAAATCTGCAATTTTTAAACTCTTAAGAATGTGTGTGCTCCCAAGTTTTCTTGTAGCAGTACATTACAAATAAATTTCTGCATTTTTAGGTATTTCTGGAATGACTCTTCATATATTCAAACAATTATAGAAATAATTACTGTGCTTCTCAAATATAATATCATCCTTTATTTGTCAATTATACAAAAGTACATTTTTGAAACAATATGATAGAAGGAATAAAAGTCTTTCTGAAATTTCTACTGTAACCTGTTGTAACAGTCTTGGACAAGATGGACAGAATGGTAACTAGAGGGAAATACAAACAGCAACTCTGCAAGAGTACATTCAAACAAAAGACTTAGTGTGTCAGATCACCCATTTATTGATTTTTAACATTTGCAGTAGGAAATACAAAGCTGGAAGATACTTTGTGGCAGGCCATTTCTCTGGTTCATATCCATCATACTATTATCAAGAAATGTAACAGAAATATTAGAGGAGACACCCCTGAGAAAATGAAAATTATAATTTATTATAATTATGTGGATTATTGAAAATTGTAATAACATTATTTTTTAAAACTTATTTAAAAGCTCTTTTATCTCTAGGTCCAGAATTTGCTTTTAACAAAGTAGAGCAAGACTTTTCCTTTTGTTGCATGTATCTTGTCAAAAGCCAGCTAAACAACCATGGTATGATGTATGGCATAGTAAGATTGTCAGACAGCTGAAAAGGAATTGGACAGAAATGGAAATAAACATTCCCAGTCCATATTTCACCCCAGCAAGTTCAGACTCTCAGACTGATGCTGTAACACACATTAGTAGATCATAGTTTTCTCAGATATACTTTTTTTTGTTTGTGATTTGTTCATGAATTAATGATGTGGTATCTTTCCTTATGAGCTGTGATTGTTACATTAAAACAGGCAATACTTTTCACATGCATGCTCAAGTTGTATCCACATTTAATTTCCATTGCATTTTGTCAGTATGATAGATGTCCCTGATGTTTACAGGAAATTAATCCTGATGATCTTAATGTATATTGGAATCAACGGAATGATGATTTTTGAAGGAAGGAACAGTGATTTAGCAATGATTCTGACTGAGAAGATATGCAGTAAGGGTTTATCAGAAGAAGAATATAATTTGGAAACTTTTACTCCATAGAATAAAGAAAAATGTCGGAGTTAGAAGTCAGTATAAATTATTGGCCAAAGCAGATGCAGATCCAAACATATAACCTAGTGGGAACAGCAAAAAAAAGACTATTTATTTTTTAAAATGTTTATTCACATACTTAATTATGCCATTTACTATAGTTCTGTTATTGCCTTCCTGCATGCTTACTAGCAGTTTTTCAAATTAATGTTATCTGTGAAATTTTCAAAGCAAATATGTTGGATAAGCCGTCAGGTCCTGCTGAGCACAGAGCAACTAATGTGACATAGCCTAGAGGTAAAAGCATCATTGCTCTGCATGCTTTCCGATATGGCTCTGCTTTCTTTATTTAATCCAAGGTCATTATTTTCAAACCGCAGCATGTTCTCATAAAGATCAAGTTTTCCCAGGAAGGAATGATGACAGAATGGCACACTGGAAATTAAAAAGTTCAAATTCATATAAAGCACTGATCAAGGGAGAGAAATGCTGTCAAAGGAGGAAATTGTTTATTTAAAAGACTGAGCTGTTTACACAGGGGAATAGATAATTGTGAGATACATTTTAGAACTAGAGAAAAATAATTTGTTTCTTTGATATCAAAAAAGATTTCAATTTTCTGTTGCTGTTTGCTTTTCTTTAGTTTACATGCCACCCTAATCCTACTCTCCCAGAAAAAGACATTTAAATGGTTTATGTTGGAACATCTCTATGTTTCAAGATAAACTTGATGCTTAATATATAAATATTTGTATCAGTATTTTTCTGAGGTTAAAAACTTACATTATGCTGTTGGATAAATTGCCAATTCCTTGGCAAATAATTACTGGAAAATAGAAAGCTGAAAATAAAATGTAAGTACATAGTGTTACCTGTTTTATGCTAACATGTTTATACATTTCTTAACTGACCTTGAGGGGAAAAAAAAGAATTTTCATTCTGAATGTTGAATACTCTTCAGAAAAAGGAAAGATGATAAGTTATAAAAAAGAAAGTGGATGTTAAGCAAGTGAAGTAGGATGAAACAAGCACATAAAAGACAGAAGTTAAATAGAATTCTTACAGGAATTTACAAAAGACATTGGGGGATCAAAATATTTCCTGTCCTCCTGAGATGGGGAACTGTCCTGATTTTGGCATCCTGTAAATGCTGTGTAATTTCAAGTACTTGCTTACGCCAGTAAGTAATAACATATTCCATTATTTCTATTACTAATATTGTGGTGATTTGTTAATGATTACTTAGTTCAGAAGTGCAGATTCCTGCATCGGCCTAGTTGAATAAAATAAAATTATAGAAATAATCAATTAATAATGGCTTACTTCTGAACTTGTATGCTGGTTTACCTCGAGTTTTGTTGTAAATTTTGTGTAGGTCACTGAGCTAATATCTATGTTCAGCCTTCTGTATTACTCAACTAAAAGTCTGAAAATCAAACCAGGGATACTGCTCTAGTTTTGAATCCTCTGTATCCATCCAGATAAGCACACCAGAGATAGCTTAGATGCATTTGGTGTGGGTTTAAGGCATATGTGCATCCTTGGTCACCTCTTATGGTGACATCTCTTTGATCTACCTTAAAAGCCTTTCTGGTAATGTGATCAAAGACTATGTACCAATAATATATGCACAGACTCTAAAAGCCATCTAAAGGTCAAAGCTATGCCAGCAGATAAGGTCTAAGTCAAAGATTCAATACATTTTCCATAAATGCTTTTCTCAAGGCAAATATTTCTAATTATCATCATTCCAATTAAAAATGTATGCATTTAATTGTGGATCCAAATGAGCTTTTCTGCTTGAAGTGTTCTCATATGCCTTTTTTCTTCTTGTCCCAAAGCATATGTGCTCAAAGAGATTTAAAAGGTGAAAGAGTGAGGGTTCAGTGGGTTTTCAAGAATAAAATGTTAAAGATAATATAGTGGAATCACAGTGGTATAAAATGTGATTATTCCATTTTTGCTTTGCAATATTTTGCTTCTGTAAACTAAAAATGTTAGTGAATCATTACAATATTGAATACTTTAATTTTTAACTTTTCATCTAATTATGAAGTGGAAGCGATTTTTTTTAAATACTCCTTTGGCATTAAATTTCTTCCACATAGTTCCAAGAATCTACTCTTTTGTGACAAATAATGGAATGCAGGAAAGTAGTTTCTGTCAGATGTAATCAGATGGCTACCCTTACCTCCCCTGTATAAGCCTATTTTTTTGAAATAGTAATTTTCATCACTCTGGAATCTAAATGGAACCATTTTGAAAGGACAATTATTGTGAACAGTATTAGGATCTTTTGTTTCCTGACACTAATGCTGTTATCTTTATGGGCTCTCTTGTCTAACCTAAAATAGTTAAGTATTAGGAATACAATTAACTATATAACCATAATTAAATAATTACATATTTGATTTTTTATATGGTACCAACTCCTTTTATGAACCACCAAGTTCCTGAGAAATTCTCTTTTTTTTTTTTTTTTTTTTTTTCTTTTGAATAGTTACTGAAATGAGCCCATGCTGACAGGGGTTAAATCAGCAAATTCCTAGGGGTGAGGCAGTATTACTAATGTCTTGGATCATAAATGTTAAATTACATGAGATAAATTGACAAAAAAGTTGATTAATGCATTGATTAACAGTACTGTGAATTCTTAATTGAGTGATACACAATTAAATGCTTTCATTTTTACTGTAGTAAATAATTTACATTACAAATGGCGTATATACATAGACATAAATAACTAAGGAGTAAGAACACAGAGCTTTGTGTCTTCTCATTTTTAAAATCATGAAAAAATTAAACTCTCTGTAGATATTTCTTTAATGAATAAGAAACTTTGCTGTAAGAAAACTAACCTGTTAATAAGTTCCTATAAGAAGAAAATAACTGTTATATGATGAAAGAACTAACAGAGCTGTGCAATCAAATGTTTTCTCTCTGACCCTAAAAGAGGACAAATTCTCACGGTCTTACAATTTCTTTCAGATTCCAGTATTTTCAGAATTACATCTGATTTCCATATTTTGTCTCATGAATTATCTGGGTCCCCTATCTTACAGGAAAACTTAGAGTACAATTAACATGAGCTATATATGTGCCCTTGAACAGTAGCTTCTGAGTCACACCTTTTCCCTTAGTTGCTGGGAAGGGATCTCAGAAGTAACTGTGCTCCTAAAACATCAATTATCACAAAATTAATCAAATAGTGTACAATTTCTAGATAGCAGTAGAAAAAGGAGATGGGATTATCTAGAGGAATGGAGTATAGGACATATATATATATATATATACATACACACAAGTGTAAATTATGAAAACGGGTATTTTTCAGGTGCTTGGTTCTAAACGGCTTCTGAGGAACAAAAACCACGAATGAACTAGAGAAAAAAAAAAAGAAAAAGGAAAAGAGTATTAGAGTGAATATGTATGAAAATGCAATAGGACAATAAGGGAAAAGAGTTTGAGGGATGGAGAAATAAAAGGGTGAGGAAAAGATCCTTGCATTAGAGAAAGGAGAAAGAGCTCTGGAGGAAATCATACAAAAGGGAAATAAAAGTTAACATAAGGAAGTTTTATCAAGAATAAAATATACATCTTATAAATAGCATAAAAATAAACCACCAAAAACTCATAGACAGTGAAAAATGGAGTAGTTAAGATAAATGAATATGGTTATAGATGAGATGCATTCTCTGCCGCTTCTCTTTCCCCGCTAGCTGATGTGAGAGTGGGGGGCGGCAGTTTTCCCCCTGGAGCTCCTTGAATCCCAGTTGTCAGTTGTTTCGGCGCAGTATAAAACACAGGCAGCGCACAGGGGTCCCAGGGAAACTTTATTTGATGGTGTTTCTTCCCCTCTTTCTTCCTGGGCCCCGACTAAGGGGCCGACAAAGACTTATATCTCAGGGGAAAGGCAGGGGCAGACCCAACTTCCAACAAATCAGGAGAGTTGGGAGTAAAAACCCAGGCGGGGAATAACAGGAGCGAACCAATAAACTTCCAAGGAAGAAAAACAGTTTTTAGGAAATGGGTAAAATTTGGAGAAATAGAAACTAGAAACTAGCTGACGACATTTCTGGGAAAAGGGTGGAGACAAAAGGAAAAACCAGCACCAGGAAAAGCACTAAATCACAAATCAAACCATAGACCCACTGATAAAACAAAAAGCACGATACAACACATTCTTTTCAAATATGGTCTGAAGATACATTAGCATTTACTAAGAACAAAGTATGATGAACCTCTGAATTTTTTTTTAAGCAATTATAAAACCTGGGACTAGCACTTGCTGGAGCACATCTCACCACTTGCCGTGCTGGCTTACAGGCTGGCTGCTGCTGTACTGTAGTTATCCACCCTGGCTGCCTGATGCTGTGTGCTGCCTAAGGAGCTGGTGGTGGGTGGAAAAGAAGCTTAGGAGACAGGTCATGCCTTAAATCAAACTGAGTATTGAGTTTGTGTGTTATTAATGATTTTTCCTTTAACACATTATTTTCTTTTTCCTTATGTTTCCCCTTTGTATTTTAAATCTCAGGTTCATTAAAAACATTGGCTGGCACAGTACTCAGTTTAACAGCAACTGAGAATTTAATCAAGTAAATCTCTTAATTATTCCTCTTAGCTATACCTGGTTATAGAGTACAATATTTCTGGGACAGATTTCCAGAGGTGTTTGTGTATTTGATTTCCATTCAAATAGGTAAATCTATAAAATTTAAATATAAAATATTTTTCAAAATATGTTCTTTGTTCATTATTTATAAGAGTCCAGTTTACCTCCCATCCTCTACACAACCAGCTGTCCCTGTCCCACAGAAAATCTACATTTAAAAGAAAACCAAGTAAACAAACAAAAAACTCAATTCACATATATTGAGTTCCTGAGGAGCAAGAAACCTAGGTGCAATAAGATGGTTCTAGAACCAAGAAGGAATTTTCAGTTTCCTTCACACAGGAACATCAATACTCGTTATATGTTTGCATAAATAGTCAAATTCCTTTTTTCTTTACTCATTCATATATGTTTCTATTTATCTTTCTTAATTTCACTTGTAGGGATTCACAGTAGGAAAAATTTGACCTTGGTGTTGCATACACACAGTAGAGAAGGCTTTGTGTTTTGTCTGAGAACTGAAAGATGAGTTAGGGTGAAAAATATTTTAATATTTCCTTGTAACAACAAGAATTTTTTCTGGGCTCTGTGGCACAACTCCAGCTATGAGACGGTCTGATACCAGAGTTTTTGATAGCTCAACTTTGACTTGACAGTATCTAGATTTATACTTCTTTTATTTGATTTTAAGTAAATTATTAAAAATGATTAAAAACTTTGAAATAAACTTTTTGTAATGCCAGATTTTTATAAATTATTAAAAAATGAATATAATTTCTACATTCTTAGCACTATCATACTTTATTTAGAGAAACAACAATCTTGATTTTGATGTTATTTAATAGGACTAAGATAAAATTTTGAAATTCTGCCTGAAAAAAAGGAAAAAAAAAATAAAAAGAAGAGAAGGGAAGGGAAGGGTTATAACCTTATGAGAATATAAATATCTCAGTTCTCCAAAAGCTTCTACACCTTTTGAGTTCCCTACTGTGTTCTTGAAGGCAGTGGCACAATTTATTAGGGTTTTTTCACCTCATTTTAATTTCAGATTACTCAATTAAAATTTGCAATTATTATCTTGACTGTCATGACTTTGGCAACTTTGGAACAAAGAGTCCCATTTGCATCAAAAGGAATGAAATACCAGTGCTTTCCTTTTTTTCCCCCCTTTTTTCCCCCTGTCTCTGCCCTTTTCTGCTGTGTGGTTTGAGTTCAGCTGTGAATTATTCTGATATTTTTCAAGCATATAAAGTCATTATAAACAGTGACCAAAAGAAAGCTCATTCATTGTGATTTCTGCTCATTTCTATTCATACAGTTGCAAGAAAAGCAGGTGGAGGCCTGCTGAGAAGTGTAAAACTGGATCAAAGGGCACACCTTCAGGCATTGTGAATCTAATGAGTAAAGCAAGCAGTCACCACCATTTTGGAGTGTTTCAGCTCTAGCAGGATCTTATGTGCATGTTAACCACATAAATTCTGAGGAAATGCCTTTTTGGGTGAAAAGTGTTGGGGAACTGTCATGCCTTTTAAACTCCTTCATAGTGGGATATCTCTGTAAAGCTGAGACCCCTGAAGTAAGGACTGCACCCTCTGCCTCTTCCTCTCCTGTGCCTTCCTCCACTCTTTCCACCAAGTCAGTGTTTTGCATGAGTGCAGTAACAGATCAGCAAAACAAAATCAGAATGTGTTCATGAGAGAGAAGAAGGAAGGACTGAAGGTTGCATCTCTTCAGTCCTATGCTTGAAGTCACAGCTTTTCACTGCACTGCCTAGGTATGGACTAGAGCTAAGGTGTGCTGCCAAAGATAACTTTTGCTTTTTTGATTTACTTTGGTGAATATTGAATGAAATCAAGACAAGACAGTTTTTTACGCGGGAATGTGAGATGTGACACGTACCTGCTACTGAGTTGCCTTCAAATGAGCCTTCTTCCATTTAAGAGATGCTTAATGCCACTCATGACTAAAATCTTTGCCATAGATTTGAGAATATTTCTGCTTGTATCAAGACATAAAATTCAATTTGTATTTAGTAATGAATGAAATACCAATAATTACAAACAAGCCATTTCAAATCCCTTTATTGCATTTTTGATGCTTCTTGACTTCAAGAAAAAGAATCACAGAAAGACAATGAATTCAAGAGAGAGAAATAACGAAAAAATAATCAAATTTATTTTTCATTGTGGCACTATTTAGAAATATTTTTTTTTATGACTGCATAAAGTGACTAAACCAGATAACAGTGTACAGTGATACCACACATATCATAAGAGTTTTTCTGCTGTTAAGGTAACCAGTACTATGTGGGCAAATATGGGCTTAATCTACTAATTTCTTGAATAATTTTCTTCTGATTTGTTCTGTTGGATAAGTCGATTTTCCTTTCACTTTAAGACACGGATATAATGTATTAAAAGGTTATTTAGACTATTTTGAAATACTAATATCTGTTTTGCTCTTTTTTTTTTCATGGCTTCCCATATCAAGCGAATATGCCAGTTATGTGACAGAGTGAACAAATGCTACTTAGGCAGGTGAAGTGAAGCAGCAGTTGCCGTATGAAGCCTTGCTGACTGGATGACTCAGAGTCTACTCCAGTTCTCTCTATAAGAGAATGGATCCCTCTTCTTATTTTTCAGTGGTCACAATAAAAATTTTTCTTTCATTAACTGCTTGTGGAAGCAATCAGACACCACCTTCAGTAATGTCTATTGAAGAATTCCCTTGTTTGGAAGAAGTTTGAAATCTCAAAAGTGAGCTGTCAGATTGACAGAAAGTATTTGACTTCTTCACTTTATGGCACCCACTTAGTGCAATTAGTTGAACAGAGTCTAGCTCACTCTATAACATTCCCTGAGAACTAGAAATTTAAAGACAGTATTACTCTGACTAGAACTCCCTTTTTATCCCATTGTCCACTTAGTCCTTCATTTATTTCCTTTCTCTCTTGAGTTGTTGTTTACCCAGATTTCTCACATTCTATGGGAAATTTCTAATTGCCTCATTAAATGTTTCATGAAGTAACACAGAGAAAGATACTGTGGTGTGCTGGTTTTATTTTAGATGATATCTTCATGTACACTTCAAGGCTACTCAACTTATCATTGGGAAATTGCATAAACCACAGTGGGTGTGAGAAAGTCAGGAAAAAAATGCTGTGTAATCCACAAAGTGAGATACTCACTTGAGTATGAAAAAAACTTTATTGCTTTGGTCTAATAATATTTTTCACCATTATATACTGCATACATCAAGGCCTGAAGCTGTAAAAATTGTCTGCACAATCTTTCTCATTTGGATTGAAAATATCACTCTTTCCAGAATCTGACATCTAAGGCAAAGAGAAGAGAATGATCTATAAAATGATAAATATCAAAAGAAGAAATTGAAAAAAATGTTCCATGTATTCCAAGTGAACGCACTCTTTCTGAACTCTGGGGCTGAAAGTGGGGACCTATTTGCCTAACTGATTAGGCATATTCAGAAACTGCCCATCAGTGCTATCCCAGGAAATGAAAAAGAAAAATCCAACAGGATGTAATCATAAGGCACATATCAGTGCTGTCAAAAGGAACTGCCTTCAGTGTCACAAGGGACGATGGTGAAGCCTGATGATCAGTGATGAGACAGAATAGCTGGTAGCTAGAATGAGGAAAGCACAGCAAGAGAAAAGTCAGACAGAAAAAGAGGGAGACGCTTAATGAAAGTATGAAATGTAAAGGATGAACATTTTGGCAAGTCAGGGAGCTGAAGTAAAGCGTCAGGGAAAAGGAAGTGAAAGTGATCAATTGGATCATTTAACAAAGAAACCAAAGAAAAGTGCAGGTTGCTGAGGGAAGCAGAGAGATTGAGGCCGAAATTAGAGAGGAAAGCTGAAATGTAGTGAGATGATTGGCAGTGACAGGACATGACAGCAGCTGTAAAGAAGAGAGGGGACTTCCTGCAAGTGCTGAAAATGAAAGGAGAATTGAGAGGGTTTGCAGGGAATGATGAGGGGTACCCAGTACCAACAACACTGTAGACCAGATCTGGTCTACAGTGAGTAGGTGAAATGAAAAGATAAAATATTTCAGGTTTCCATAAATCAGAAGGTTGTACTTCAGTAAAAGTGCTGTGAATGACTGTATTTTTGTTCCATTTTATTATACTATATTCTAAGGATTGAGGAAATGTCCCAGAGAAAGGAAAAGAATAACAATAGAAATGGCCATAGAAATGACAAAACAACCCATGAGTAGTGAAGGTTTTGAGGAGGATAGATAAGTGTGATGGAAATAACAGGCATGCAGGATGGCACTTTTCAAAGTGAGCCAACAGAGAGCTGGTTCAAAAAATATGGGTGTGAGAATCTGGATTTGTATTAGTTTGAAAAGGAGAACAACAAAGGAAAAAATGACATATCTTGAGACTGTAGAAATAGAAAGGTGCTAGGTATAGTACTACAGAGTGAGAAATTGATATGGTATATTTAGTCTGAACATGGATGTGGATAAGATGAGAGATGTACAAAAATACTGTGGAATAGGTAGACCTTACTGCAGCATCTGTGAGCCATCAAAAGCTTTCATGGAAAACAAAACATTGACAGTTTATTTTTTTCCATGATTCTGAAACAGTTTTTTTCTGGATCTCATCCACTGTGCTCACAGAAGCAAAAGCAATTGGTAATCCAACAACTGAGAATGCATGAAAGTTCTCTGAAGGCATATAAAACTTGCAAAATTAGTTGCCTTAGTTGTATGTCAGTTGAATGAGGTTTCTGGATTCTAAAGCTCTTCTAACTGACATAATTGTCAAGGTTAAAAACCTTCTTGTCTATGGGATTTCTTTGTACTGAAGAGGTACTGAAGCAGCGTACACTACTGGGTAGGCTTTTAGATATGTCCTTTAATGAAATCTAAAAGCTTTCCTTTTCAGTTTGATCTACTTCCACGCAGATGCTCAGTAATTCATAGTGTGCCAACACTTTACCCTGTAACTGCAAGAAGGATGCTTCCACAAAAATATTATATTCAAATACTTGAAGTACAAAGCTTATATTTTTAACTGAACAGTCAGGATTACAGATTGTTATCACTTTTCAGAAAGCTGCACACATTATTAAAAATAACTATATGAAATTGTCCCTGGTCTGATTTGCTGTAGCAAGTGGACTAAATAAACTCTATACGTCCTGTCCAGCCAAATTGTGCTTCTGTGATTCTCAGTTATTGCTGTGAAAGAACACTTTAATTTGTGAGTGCAGAAGAATCTGGTAACTCTTGAGTATACCTTAATGAAACATGACATTCAGAGAAAAACTCTAGTTGACACATGTTGGAGGATGCAATTCCTATTCTGGACTTCAGTTTCATGTAGAGTCAAGTTCTTTTTTTGTATCAAAAATTCAATCATTATGTTTACCCAGCATAAAAATCCCTTTACTGCAAATCATTGTGTTTTTCTATTGAATAAATGCTGGACTCTGGATCTGAATGTCATTTAGTTAATAATATATTGTTACTCCTATAAAATAGCATTTTATTTTTAAATCTTAAGTGTATAAATTGCATACTTGGTTGTGGATACGTCACTGTCGGATCACAATACTGTTTTCTGCATACATTTCTGTCATCTGTAAATAGAGGACTATTGCATCACAGTACCTTATTCTGGTTGTCAATTATTCCTATGAGAGAATGGCAAAAGAACAAAAGTCACCTCTAAGGTGTTGCAGAACTGTAGTGCAGGGATTGAGCTCCATCTTGTGGGATAAAGAGAAGCCTACAGCACATTCCTTTTTCCCCTGCAGAAAAATTATTGTGAAAGGCATAATTTAATATATTTCCTGTTGAAAGTTTTCCCTGTTGAAGTGTTGAACAGGTGGGAATAAATTTATTATGACATACATCACATTAATAAGAAATATTAGAGTTAGAATTGTAGGGAGATAAAGCCATGGGACATAATGTCTGGTGAACATTTTGTTAAATACAGGAGATGACAGAAGTATTGTCAATTGAACTATTAATATTTTTAAATATACATTGAAATATTTGATTGAAAAATTCATGCTTTTAGGTCCTTTAATAATTAATTTTATCCATTTGTTGAAAAAAGGAAAATGTCACCTTCCAGTTATCCGGTAGATGCATTGTACAATATTTATGAAAATAAATTAAAGTATCCTCAGATAAGCATACAGACACTACTATAATAAGATTTAGTAATATTTTCAATTAAAATTTTCCATTGAAGAATGTTAATGTTAGTATTAATGGCATCTGAGGAAGAAAAATGAAGTCATTATTTATGTTTATGGCACACACTGTTGAATATAAAAAATGTTGTTGAGATTGAAGAAGATTCTCTTTGACTTTAGAAGAAATACACTACTGAAAGGTATTCAATACTGTATTCTAAGTGCAGAATTTTTGCATATATAATCACTCATGCATACACATACAGAACAGGAAAAATATAGATTTTGTGTATAGAGCCTGTGTATTTTGTGCAGCTGTAAATATGAGATCGCCTGACATTGGGTTTTCTTAATTGGGTTAATCTGAGATAAAAGCGGGGTGGGGGTGGGGGGG